>NC_057732.1:43445841-43479528 GCF_004010195.1 Chiloscyllium plagiosum | reverse complement strand
TTATACAGGTTTATAAAATCATGAAGGGCATGGATAGGATAAATAGACAAAGTCTTTTCCCTGGGGTGGGTGAGTCCAGAACTCGAGGACATAAGTTTAAGGTGAGATGGGAAAGATATAAAAGGAACCTAAGGGGCAACCTTTTCACGCAGAGGGTGGTAGTTGTTGTATATGAGCTGCCAGAGGAAGTGGTGGAGGCTGGTACAATTGCAACATTTAAAAGGCATCTGGATGGGTATATTATCAGGAAGGGTTTGGAGGTATATGAGCCAAATGCTGGGAGGCGGGATTAGATTCAGTTGGGATATCTGTTCGGTATGGACGAGTTGGACCGAAGGGTCTGTTTCGTGTTGTACATCTCTATGACTCTAGGTGAAGTCAGAACACTGGCAGTTTGGATAGGGGCAGAGAATCAGACGGAAAGAGACAGAAGGATACAATACACAGCTTCAACCCCTCCCCCCCGCCTCAAATTATAAAGTTAATGTTGATCTCACCCTTTGTGCACTTTCTCTGTAGCTGTAGCACTGTATTCCTCATTGTTCTAATACCCTTATGCACTTTGTATGGTATGATCTGCCTGTACTGCATGCAAAACAAGACTTTTCACTGATCCTGTCACAGTTTGTCAGCCGCTATAAAAACATCAGCCACCTCTAGACTTGACTATTCCATAATGATGCTGAAAATGTGTTGCTGGAAAAGCGCAGCAGGTCAGGCAGCATCCAGGAAACAGGAGAATTGATGTTTCGGGCATAAGCCCTATTCCATAATGATGTGTACTGGCATTCCATTTTCGACTAGAGCTCTGTTGCCTGCGTCCTAACACACACCAAGATTACCCATAAGTTCTGTTGTGACCAGTCCCTGGGTGAGTTTCTCCAATTTGTTATGTTTCCTGATGGACTGCCCAAGTTGTTAAACCCCCGAATCAGGCAGTGAATGAATTGGCACCTCTTCTTTATTGACCTCACCTCTTGGTTGGTAATAGCAAGGCTAAAATAAAAAGGATCCCTTGTCTCAGACCCAGACCAAATGAATTTATGTTTATAAAAGAAGCTAATTTAGCAAGATTTTCTTGAGTTAACAAAAGTCTGAGTTTCTTAACCATGAAACAAGTGAAGAAACAATAACATCACACATGTACACACTGAATAAGAAGTGAGTCCAAATAAAAATAAAAATTAAATTACATATGCAGACCAGTGTCTGGCTCACTTGTAAAGAATAATTCGTAGAATGTTGCAGTTGTTACATTTGATGGTTTCAGTGGCATGATGTTGGTGTTTGTGTCAAGATCCTTGGCTTATTCTAAAAGATGAGAGACTTAACAAACAATCCAGGGTTTTTTCAATATATAATTTCAGTTACATCACACTGTAAATTATTGCTTTAAATTCTGTGTCTTATGATCTTAAACTCCACAACCATCTGTTGAAGGAGCAGTGTTCTGAAAGCTAGAGCTTCCAAATAAGCCTGTTGGACCTTAGCCAGCAACTACAGATGCTGGAAATCTGAAACTAAAACAGAAATGTCCTGTGAAACTCAGCAGTTTTGGCAACATTTGTGGAGTCAATGTTGGAAGGGTCTCTGGACCCAAAATGTTGATCTGTCTTCTCTCCAGCAATTCCTGCTTTTTTCACAGATTCATGACCTTCTAAGAGAAGAAATTCCTCCTCATCTTTGTCTGAAATGGCAACCCCTTATTCTGAGATTATGCTTTCTGTCCTCGACTCTCCCACAAGGGGAACCAACTTTTCCACGTCTACTCTGCCATGTCCTCAAATAATCTTGGATATCTCAATAAAGTTGCCTTGCATTCTTCTATGTTCCAATGAGTTCAGGCCTAACCTACTCAGACCTCTCCTCATAAGACAGTTCTTCCATTCCATCCTAATGAACAGCTTCCAATGTCAATATAACTTTTTTAAAATGAGGGGCTCAAAACTAGTCACAGAATTCTAGCTGCAATCTGACTGATTCCTTTTATCGTATTTGCAAGACCTTCATCTTTCCATAGGCAAAAGTGAGAACTGCAGATGCTAAAGATTAGAGTCAAGATTAGAGTGGTGCTGGAAAAGCACAGCAGGTCAGGCAGCATCCAAAGAGCAGTAAAATCGACATTTCGGCAAAAGCCCTTCATATTTGAGGTGTAAAAAATAATAAGAGGAATATATAGAGTCAATAGCCAGAGACGTTTCCCCAGGGCAGGATTAACTGGTACGAGAAGTCATAGTTTGAAGATATTAGGAGGAAGGTATAAAGGCGAAGTCAGAGGTAGGTTCTTTATGCAGAGAGTTGTGAATGCATGGAATGCGTTGCCAGCTGTGGTGCTAGAAGCAGAGACATTGGGGACATTTAAGTGACTGCTGGACATGCACATGGATAGCAGTGAGTTGAGAGGTGCATAGGTTAAGTTAGTATATTTTACATTAGGATTAAATCTCGGCACAACATCGTGGGCCAAAGGGCCTGTTCTGTGCTGTATTTGTCTATGTTCTATGTTCTATGTTTTGGGTCCTGATGAAAGATCTTGACCTGAAACGTTGACTTCTCCACCTCCTGATGCTGACTGGCTTGCTGTGTTCTTCCAACCTCCTGTTTGTCTACTTTGAATTCTAGCATCTGGAGATTTTTTCATACTGCGTGTCCTTTGCACTAAATGCCAACATTCCATTTGGCTACCCTGTTCCCTAATGAACTTCGACACCAGCTTTTTGTGGTTCATGGACGAGTACTCCCAAATTCCTCTGCGCTGAAGCTTTTTGCAGTCTTTCTCCATTTAAATAACCTTCAGCGTCTCTATTCTTCTGCCAAAGTGCGTAACCTCACATTTTCCCACACTATTGGCCAGATTTTTGCCTATATGCTTAACCTGCCTGCAACCCTCTGCAGACTCTTTGTTATATCCTCATTACTTGCCTTTCCATTTATTTTTGTGTCATCCCAAACTTGGCTATCCTACACTCATCTTTCTCATCCAAGTCAGTAACATATTTTGTAAATAATTGTAGCCGCATGGCTGACGTGAAGGGATGTGTGGGTAGTTGGCATCCTGTTATTTCTTTCTTGTTAGGCTTTCTGTTTGAAGTTTCCCTGGTTATGTACAAGTGTGATATTCTGTGGGTCCACAGAGGATTCTGCTAGACAGTCACTGAATTTACATCCACATTCTTCGGCTTTTACAAACACATGTAATTAAAAGTTCAATCTGTCCATGAGTACATTGCAGTTCTCATCCATTGCTATGACAATTCATTGACTTAAGCATTGGCTCTCAATTAAGCAATGTGTCAATTTCAAAATTCTCATCCTTGTTTTAGAATCCTCTCAGCCGACTCCTAATTCTATGATCACCTCCAGACCCCATCCCAGGATCACAGAGTTATTGCAGCACAGAAGGAAGCCATTCAGCCTATTGTGCTTTGGACTGGTTCTATCCCCTATTGTCAATCTCCTGCCTTTCCACTTCTATCCAAATATTCTACAAATGCACTCTAAGATGTTTCATTCCAGCTTGGTAAGTAGCTCCGATTTTAGTCTCACTGCAATTGGTTACCAGACCTTCAGCAGCCCAGGCCCCGATCTCTGAAATTTCTTCTCAAACCTCTCCTGTTCTTGGCATCTCCCTCCTGCTTTAAGGCATGGATTAAAATCTATAGCTTTGATTAATGTTTTTGGTCACCTAATACCTCATTATGTGACTTGGTGTCAAGTTGTATTTGATAATACTTCTTTGAAGTGCCTTGGCTCATTAAACGATGCTAAAAGTGCAAGTTGCTGCCGAATTGTTGTTGAAATGACCATGTTTGCTTGCCTCTATGTTTTCCATCTGCAGTTTATTCCCACTGCCTCACACACTATGTTGCAGAAAGCCAAGACAGAGGACAGAGGTAACGGGCAACAATGCTGCTCCTGGCATGACACCCCTATCCTGGTCCTGCCCCTGGTCTAGGCACAGCAGCTCCGCCCCCTACCCAGGGCATTGTGGTCCTGCCCAACCCAGGGCACAGAGGGTCTACTAGAGGCCCAGGCCTTGGTTATTGTGCCCTGATTACATCCCTGCTCTGGGATCTGGCAGGAAATAGGAGGCAGAGGCTACATCAAAGGCAACATGATGGAAATAAAAATAGGAAATGTTGGAAACAGCAGTCTGGATCACATGTTCATGATGACACACCACAATTATGTAAAGGTGAAGTGAAATGTTTTGAAGTTAATACAAGGTTAACTTGGGAAAGAAATTAATTGGAATCAGCGCTGTTTTGTGTGTTCGAAACAGGCCTAATGAAAATCAAAGCTTGTGTAAATGACCTTGTAATGTAAGTCAGCATTTAAACCATCTTTGAAGTTTTTTTTACAAGAGTCTTCTTGGGCTTAATTATTCTTATTCTCTTAAATAACCTGTTTCTTTATTTTACCATTTCCTGCTGTTGCGTTACCATCTTTGCAGATTGCTGCCTCTACTTTCTCTGTTTTGGTCAATTCTATAAATCGGTGATGTACAAGCTTTGGTCTTCACTGGTGATTTGAATTGAGACACATTTAAAGACTAACTCCGTGTTCCTGTTAATTAACTTTATCTCCAGTTATTCGTACAAATAGATCTAGGTGCTATATTTAGGATTGCATCATCAACGAGGAAACGGCATTATGAACTGTACTGGGAGTAAGATGGCTAGGCTTTTAGCAGCAAATTGTTGGGATTCAGAAATCATAAATGACACTTGGGCTGCTGATTGATAGTGTAATGAGACATGTAGGCTCTTCTATGTTACGGACTTCAATTGCTTAAGCATTGATGGTCATTTCTTCAGCCACCTGGGTCCTATGCTCTGAAATTCTCCTCCTAAACCTTAATGTCTTCAATCTCTCCCATTTTCTTAAGATATTCCAAACAACCTGTGTCCTTAACCAGGTTTTGATCCATCTTTCATTGTAACTTCTTATGTGTCTCAATACCAATTTTCCTTTGACATAACTTTCCTGAGAATAATGAATAAAGCTAGCATGTAAATATGAGTTTTTGTCATTGCAGTCCATTTTTCCGGTAATTTGTCACTTTTTAGTGCGTTTCCATGCCTTTACGCTAAACTTACAGCTCTCATGTCAGCTTCAGTTTTGAGAGAGAACAGGGGGTATTTTAATAACAAAATATCACAAGTACTCTTCTTCAACTCTATTTCTGCATTGAAATTAGGATTCAGTGCATTGTATCCCATATTCACGAATTCCTCCCCCTGTCTCTCCTTCATCCTTACATAAATCAAAGGTTTTGAGATCAAAGGTAGAGTCACAGAACCGCAGCTCTTAGATTCATTATGAGCACCCTGCCTCCCCCCAATACACCCCCATACCACTTTCTCCAATTCTGATGACCAAAGGAAACCCAAAGGAGTTGAGTAAAGTATCCTTTGCATTGAGCAATTTATAACGTTGTGCCGTGGAAACTGCAAAAAGAATTGAAATCCTTTGGGGATTAAAACAATTCTGCACCAGTAACTGAAAACTACATTGCAAAACATTACCCTGAAATTGTTTTAAATTTCAAGACCTTGAATAGTTAGTGGTGCGGGAGCAGGTTAGCATTCCCTTATACTATTGTAGGATAGCAGAGAGAGAAGGCATTCGGCCCATTATGTTTGTGTCAACACTGTGAATGAGCTATCCAATTAGTCTGATCCCCTTACTTTTACCTTACAATTCTGCAATCTTTTACCCTTCAGCTATTTATCCAACTCCCTCCGTGTTATTTCTACCATCTTTTCAGACAGTGCATTGCAGATCACAATTTACTGTGTGAGAAAAAATGCTCCCTTGGCTAGTCTGCCTCTGGCTTTTTTGCCAACTATCTTAAGTCTTAATATCAGAATAGTAATCTCATAGAACTAATTTCCCTCTGTGGTTATGATCCATATTCCTTACATTGTTTAATCTATTTGCTTCATTTAATCCTTTCGACAGTGTGATTGGAGCAGCCGCACTGTCATTTGCTTAATTTTGCTTTAAGTTTGATCAGGTGGCAGAATGTTCACAATCGTTTCAGAGACAAAAAAAAACGCAAAATAATTGCATTGCTTCTCTTAAAGATGGGTTTTCTAATTTACTTGTCATCTGGTGGGTACAGGAAAAATAATCAGCCGTCGTTTTGCATTGTAAGTTTGGCCACAATGACTTTATTCTTCCCAATAACCATCATTGCAGGCGAATTGCCTGGGGAATTGGCTCCACTTCACTTAGCTTAATATAGCACTTTCATTTGCATCTTCCTCACGCTGCACTTAATTTATTCTTTTTTTTCCTCCCTCAGCGCTACCATTATTTTGTCATTGCATACATTTCTGTAATCGTTTTTTGTTGTCTCTAGGGACCTGCTGCGGGAAAATACATTTACACAGACAGGTTCGAAGTTATTAAGGAGGACTGGGCTATCAGACAGATGTGGCCAAAGTGGATAAATTAATCAAAACATGGTTATAGGGAAATTAAAAAGAACTGTGTCAACTGAAAAGAAACATGCTGGAAATGAGGGAGGCATGAGGTGGTCAGTTAACATCTGTGAGAGTCTTGGCTAACAATTTAGGTGGGAGCCCATGAGTGGAAATGGTGACGGCTTTATGCCAAACAAAGAAACAGAAGTTCTGAAGAAGAGTCTTACTGGGCTTGAAACTATCATCCTCATCAGCGGTCCCTTGCAGACTTGTATGACTCCCCTCCACTCTCAGGGTGAGTCTGGAGGCGGCTGTACAGAACGATGGGGCTACCGCAGGCTCTGTTACACTTGGCGCACAAGGTGGTCATGGGAAGGGGTTGGGGCCTTGGTATGGCAGCATACTCCTTTCCCCTGGCTTCCATTTTATCCCTCGAGGTGCTGGACGCCTTCCCGCATGCTCTGCTTCCATTTTGGATGATCTTGGGCCAGTGATTCCCAGGTATCTGTGGACATGTTGTACTTCACTAGCGAGACTTTGAGGGTATCTCTGAAGTGCTTCCTCTGTCCACCTGGGATTTGCCTGCCGGGAGTGGAGCACTTGCTTGGAGAACTTATCTCAGTTTCTCACTGTACAGATGCTACTGGACCTACTGAGCTCCTCTTGCATTCTCTGTGTTCATTTCAGATTGCCAGCATCTGCATTGTTTGGCCTCAAGTTGAGGATTAATGCCAAAAATGCCTTCAACAACACTCCCACTTCTATCACATGAAGTCTTGGAACTTATATTCGATCTTATTGACACCTTCGTGAGTGTTATTTTTGTCTATAAAAAATCCGTGTTTAAACTGAAATACGGTTTCAAAGACAAGTCCACCCACAAATTAGTTTTCCTCAGGGAAGATCACTTTCGTTATAACTCTTTCATTTTCACTGTTCAGACACATCTTGACTGTTTGATGGGTCAACGTTCAAAGTAAAAAGCATTTGTAAAAGGTATCACTGTGTTGAACTGGAAAGGATCCCTAAAGCAAGAGTTTTGGTCTTGCTGTGAGCCACTTTATTTTACCGATATGGATATTTTTCTTGGGTTACTTACAAACTTCCCTTACCATTTGGTATTAAAATACACAGTCCATAAAACAAACATGCATGTCTAATCCTGCAATATGTTTATTTTGCCATTTTATTGTTGATGTAAAGTACATAGAACATAGAACATATAGAACATAGAACATTACAGCGCAGTATAGGCCCTTCGGCCCTCGATGTTGCGCCACCCTGTCATACTAATCTGAAGCCCATCCCACCTACACTATTCCATGTATGTCCATATGCTTGTCCAATGACGACTTAAACGCATTTAGACTTGGCGAATCTACTACCAATGCAGGCAAAGCGTTCCATACCCTTACTACTCTCTGAGTAAAGAAACTACCTCTGACATCTGTCTTATACCTATCTCCCCTCACTTTAAAGTTGTGTCCTCTCATATTTGCCATCCCCATACTTGGAAAAAGGCTCTCCCTTTCCACCCTATCTAACCCTCTGATTATCTTGTATGTCTCTATTAAGTCACCTCTCAACTTTCTTCTCTCTAACAAGAACAGCCTCAAGGCCCTCAGTCTTTCCTCGTAAGTGACCAGAACTGTAAACAATACTCCAAGCGTGGCCGTACCAGAGTTTTGTACAGCTGCAGCATAACCTCCTGGTTCCAGAACTCAATCCTTCAATTAATAAAGGCCAAAACTCTGTATGCCTTCTTAACAACCCTGTCAATCTGGGTGGCAACTTTCAGGGATCTGTGTACATGGATACCAATATCTCTCTGCTCATCTGCACTCCCAAGAATCTTACCATTAGCCCAGTGCTTTGCACTCTGATTACTCTGTCCAAAGTGTATCACCTCATACCTGTCCACATTAAACTCCATACTGAGGATGAAGCCAGTTGCTTCAGCTCAACTTCTTCTGAAATACTTTAACATAGAACATTAAACAGTTCAATGCAGTACATGCCCTTCAGCCCTCTTTGTCACGCCAATCTGTGGAACCAATCTAAAACCCATCTAACCTACACTATTCCATTATCATTCATATGTTTATCCAATGACCATTTAAATGCCCTTAATGTTGGCGAGTCTACTACTGCTGCAGGCAGGGCATTCCACACCCCTACTACTCTCTGAGTAAAGAAACTACCTCTGATATCTGTCCTATATCTATCATCCTCAATTTAAAGCTATGTCCCCTTGTGCTAGCCATCACCATTTGAGGAAAACGGCTCTCACTGTCCACCCTATCTAATCCTCTGAACACCTTGTATGCCTCTATTAAGTCACCTCTTAACCTTCTTCTCTCCAATGAAAACAGCCTCATGTCCCTCAGCCTTTCCTCATAAGACCTTCCCTCCATACCAGGCAACAGTCTGGTAAATCTCCTCTGAACCCTTTCCAAAGCTTCCACATCCTTCCTATAATGCGGTGACCAGAACTGTACACAATACTCCAGGAGTGGCCACACCAGAGTTTTGTACAGCTGCAACATGACCTCATGGTTGCGAAACTCAATCCCTCTACCAATAAAAGCTAACACACCGTACCCCTTCTTAACAACCCTATCAACCTGGGTGGCAATTTTGAGGGATCTATGCACATGGACACCAAGATCTCTCTGCTCATCTACACTAGAAAGAATCTTACCATTAGCCCAGTACTCTTTATTCCTGTTGCTCCTTCCAAAGTGAATCACCTCACACTTCTCCACATTAAACTCCAATTGCCACCTGTCAGCCCAGCTCTGCGGCTTATCTATGTCCCTCTATAACCTGCGACACCCTTCCGCAATGTCCACAACTCCACCAACGTTAGTGTCATCCGCAAACTTGCTAACCCATCCTTCAACGCCCACATCCAGGTCACTTATAAAAATGACAAACAGCAGTGGCCCCAAAACAGATCCTTGTGGTACTTCACTAGTAACTGAACTCCAGGATGAACATTTCCCATCAACCACCACCAACTGTCTTCTTTCAGCTAGCCAGTTTCTGATCCAAACTGCTAAATCACCCTCAATCCCATGCCTCTGTATTTTCAGCAATAGCCTACCATGGGGAAACTTATTTAATGCTTTACTGAAATGCCTACACACCACATCAACTGCTACACCCTTATCCACCTGTTTGGTCACCTTGTCAAATAACTCAATTAGGTTTATGAGGTACGACCTACCCTTCACAAAACTGTGTTGACTATCCCTAATCAATTTATTCCTTTCTAGATTATTATAAATCCTATCTCGTATAATGAGCTATAGTAAAAGTGTCCGACGTCAATTCAGTTGTGAAAGCATATAGTAGTGAACCAAAAGAAATCACAGTAATATATTCTTCCAGAGTAAAGAAAGCTGTCAAATAGTAAGTGAGGAGATTCAGTTTCTAACTGGTACAAGTAGATTGCATTTTACACATTGAGTGGCTGACGATTGATGTTGACTGGAGGCCTTTGTCATTATGAGGAGCAGACCTCATTGGTGCTCAGTTGGCAGGGCAGAAGATACTAAAACAGTGCCACGGGGCAACTTGCCAACTCGAAGCTGCCACAATATAAAGCAGCTGAATCAGCCTTGAATTAGAAGATGGTGATTTTGGCAGGGGGTATGGAGAAGCTTTGTGAGTGGGAGGTGTTGAAGGGGTGCAGGAAAGAGGGAAATTAGAGTTCTATTTTGTCGACAGGGATCTGGAGGTCCTGGTGGGCAGAGTGGCGTGTGTGTGTGTGTGCGGTTGCTGTTGATGGAAGAGATACTGGTGATGTCTGGAGGAGTATGTGAAAAACTGGAGCCACTGTGTTACTGCTCTGACCTTCATATTTGGAATTGTCATCATATAGTTTCTATCCAGTTGGTGGAAGGGTAGGAAATTGCACATCAATGAGGTGAGATGATGTTGAAATGAGAGTGGTTATGGATGCTAATAGATCTCTTTCTGCTCAGTAGCGAGAATGTCATCTCACCACTCAACGTTGGGAGGTTCCTCACTGCCCATCTCATGTGACTATCAACCTTCTCACCATGGGCCCAAGTTGTATAAGGGCTGGGATTATTTATACCTTGGTGTCAATGGGAGTGAGCTCAGATCAGAAGGGGAAGATGAGCTATCTCAACAATGAATTGGATGTAGAACACAGAGTTCAGTTTGGGGTCAAACATGAGGTTGAAAATGTGCACCATCTGGTTTAGCTTGGGCTACTAGTTGGGGGTAAGATAAAGCCAGGTCAAGCTTCTAAAGACAATGGCGACAAAATTCTTTCCAATCAGACAATCAGAAGCAAAAACAATCTATTAATGGGCCAAAGGATATCAGAAGCAACACTGATTTCTAATTATATATTACCTTTAATGGAACAAAACATCTTAAGGTTCTTCACAGGAAAATTACCACACCACACCTCATAACACAATCTTACATCACATGACTGAAGTATAGTCAAACTGGTAGATTTTAAGGAGTGCCTTATTGGAGGAGGATGAAGGTGGAGAGGTTTAAGAATCGCAGACTGGAGGACATCTTCAGGAGAGATGGGTCTTACCTGGCTATCACCATTGACGTTTTTGAATAGCTGCCAATATAATGGCAGAAAGCAGAATGCAGGAGTATATTTAGACTTGGATTTGACAAAATATTATGCAAGAGGTTCCTTTACAAATCCAAGAACAATGTTTAAAATAGATGAGATGTGAGGAATAGTTTTGTTAAGCCTTGTCAGGTACTGGTTAACTTGAGCTGGCTGAGTTGGTCAGTACTGGGACAGTCACCAACAATGTGCATGCGAGGACAGTGGTGAAGAAGGTAATATTACTGCAGAATCAGTGAAGTATTAGCAGTTTTGAACAATAGGGTAGAACAATTGGCTGCAATAGTAGTTGCACATACAAAAAGGAGCCATGGCATCCTCCTTCATGTTATTTCAGTACAGGTTGGAGGCGGCACAGTGGCTCAGTGGTCAGCACTGCTGCCTCACAATGCCAGGGACCCGGGTTCGATTCCACCCTCGGGCGACTGTCTGTGCGGAGTTTGCACGTTTTCCCCGTAGCTGTGTGGGTTTCCTTCGGGTGCTCTGGTTTCCTCCCATATTCCAATGATGTGCAGTTTAGGTGAATTGGCCATGCTAAATTGCCCATAGTGTTCAGGGATGTGTTGGCTAGGTGCATTAGTCAGGGGTAAATGTAGAGTAATAAGTTAGGGCAATGGATCTGGATGGATTACTCTTCGGAGATTCGGCGTAGACTTGTTGGGCCAAATGGCCTGTTTCCACTCTGTAGGGATTCTATGATTCTAGGTGGTAACAGAATCATCTAGCTGGTAAGAAAATCTGTTCAAATTAGAAAGACCTTAGCAAGCATGAGAGTGCACAGCAAGGGGTGCACAAGAGTGCGGGGGCCACCACTCTGCTCAAAATCCCTGTGTTACATGTCGTATCAGACAAATGAGGAGCTACCAGATTTAGTATCAGTACACGGAGTGTAATAGTGCCTATCTGTTTCTTCCAGCATGGATTGATGTGATATCTGCAAGTTAGTAATTAAGTAATCTTGACACAAAATACTGTCTTTGTACAGAAGGGTAGCTAAATAATACTTGGCTTCAGTAGCAAGTAGAGCACAGCTAAACCTAGTGTTGCTCTCTGTTGAAAATTGCCTTGGAAACCAGCTGTAGACACTGCAGCATGTGGAGCAGAACCTCTATTATAACAGGGTTGATGGGCACCTTACTGCTTGCAAACAATGTATCTGAGATAATTTAATTGGCTAATTTTATAGCAGACTATTTAATTAAGTCTGAAGGCTGGGGTTTTTTTTTGCAATGTTTAATCATGTATTATGGTAAACATCTTTGTTTTGATAGTTGTACTTTTGACCCCCCTGAGGCCTATCTGTTGTTTGCCTTTGAGTAAGGCTTGAATGATTTCAGGTTATATTGAGGTTTGCTGTGCCCTTAGCCTCCCACTTTGGAACTCCTTCATAGATAGATAATATTTTGTTTTGAATTGTAATGGAGGGAGAAAATAAACTAGCATTTATACAGCATCTTTCATGACCTCAGGGATCCCAAAGCACTATTTGAAGTATAATTAATGTTGTAATGAAGGAAACTCAGCAACTCATTTGCCAACAACAAGGTTCCAATAGCAGTGTGACAATGGTCAGATAATTCTTTGTGATATTGGCTGAGCGATGCACATTGGTCAGAATGCTCAGACTAATCTTTGAAAGTAGCGTATTGGACTCCTTTGCATCCATTCAAGGAGGCAGGGAGATATTAAAATTTAATGCATAAGATTTAAAAGGAAGTTGCCAGGGTTGGAAGGTCTGAACTATAGGGAGAGGCTGAATAGCTTCGGGCTGTTTTCCCTGGAGAGCGTCGGAGGCTGAGGGGTAACCCTTATAGAGGTTAATAACATCATGATGGGCATGGATAGGGTGAATAGTCAAAGTTTTTCCACCAGGGTAGGGGAATTCAAAACTCGAGGGTGTAGGTTTAAGGTGAGAATGGAAAGATTTTAAAAGCACCTAAGGGGCAACTTTTTCATGGCGAGGGCGGTGTTGCGTGTATGGAATGAGCTGCCAGGTGAAGGCTGGTACAATTACAGCATTTAAATGGCATCTGGATGGGTATTTGAATAGGAAGGGTTTGGCGGGACATGGGCCAAGTGCTGGCAAATGGGACTAGATTAATTTAGGATATCTGGTCGGCATGGACGAGTTGTACTGAAGCATCTATGCTGTACATCTAGATGACTCTATGCATAGAACAGCACCTCAAGGAGGGTTGCTCTCCTTCAGTAATGTATCGGGTTACCAATCTAGGCTTTGTGCTCAAGCTTCTGAGTGTCACTCAAACCTCTGTCATTTTGACAGAAGTACTGCCAGCTGAATCACCACTGACACCTTTGCTGCAATTCGCCTTTGAAACAGTGAAAAACAATTCTGTTAAGAAGGTATCAAAAAAACAGCAAGTAACATTGGAAACCACCGGGAGGGATTAGCAGGGGGCTTTCTCTTCATTAAACACATTATTTCGTGCTGAGGTGGAATGACACCAGAATTGCTCCAAACTGGACTCATTGATATGGGTTTTAAGCCTGACTAAGGTATTGATTTCTTAAATCAGACAATTCACCATGTGTTCAGGAGTGAAAAACAGTGCTGGAAATACTCAGCATGTCTGGCAATATTTGTGAAGAGAGAAATAATATTGAGTCAAATATCACTTAATCAGCACATGCAGTATTTGGCTTCTATTTATATATCCAAAAGTATTTTTGTAGCAGTCAGTATCTACAACAGTGTAACCCAGAATATAACAGTAATCACCTCAGTCATGTGATCTGTATTGGATATTATAATTGTCGTCATGTTCTTTCAGCTCCTTCTGTGATCTTTCTAAATGCAGGCTGGAGCGATGGAAGCAATTTTAACCCAGTTGACAAATGGTAAATGTATAATGCCAGATCAGCTGCCTGTTTGACACCCACAGGAAAGTAAAAGGAGGATTTGGATATAAAATGGACTGCTGATGCCATCGTATCTATCTCTTACCTAGTGAGTTATGTTGCAATTCCTTAAAATGACAATGTAAGGAATAAATAATTTAACTGCTTTAATTTGCAAAAAGAAGGCAAATCTACAGTACTAGGTGCAATCAAATCTCACCTTGATTCAATTAAACACAGAATTCAACACAAGGATAATAAAAATAACAAGAACAGATTATATTTTTTCTCTTAGATTTTCTCTCATCCCTCTTTCAATCCAGGTACAGTTGAGCAAGTCTTAGAAATATTGGAATAGAGGAAATATAATTAAGAGTAGGCCATTCAGCCCATCAAGACTGCTTCGCCATTCAACTAGTTCATGGCTGACCATCTACTTGTATGCCATCTTGGCTCAATATAGCCATGACCTTGATGTGATCTAGAAATCTTACAGTTTCTGTTGAGAAATCTTCTACAGCCCTTGGGAGTAGAGAACTCATCTGCCTGTGTGTGAAGACCTTCCTCCTGACCTTAGTCTTAAACAAACTGCTCTTTATCCAGAAATGATATCCTCTGTTTCCAGGCTCATCAAGCCAGGGAAAACGTCAAATCCACATCATGCAAAAAAACTTTGTAAGCTTCAATGACAGCACTTCTCATTCTTCAGAACTTCAGAGCATATAGATTTAGATTTTTAGATTTATATTAAGATTTACTGTAGAGCCAGTTGCTTCAATGTCTCTTCATAAAACAATCCAGCCATTGAAGGAACCAGTCTGGTGAACCTGTGTTGTGGTAAGTAGACCAAAACTTTCTGATATTCTAAGTGTAGCCTCACCAAGGTCTTTACTGATTTGGCAAGACATCTTTGATCCTGTACTCAAATCCTACTTCAGTGCAGGCCGGCATAATATATAGTTGCTTTTCCTCTCTTATCCTTGCTTCCTCTCCAGACCCAACTTATTCACTGATTAATCAAATGTGTCTTTGTGTGTTTATGCCTGTGTGCATGTAGCCTTGACCCTTTGTTTCCCTGATGATTCAGAATATTGGTGTTAGGTTTTTAGCTATATTTATGAACTTGCAAACCAATATATGTCCCCAAAATTAGATGAACCATTATCCCGAATGCAACAACAAACAAGGCCGATCTTCGTAAAATAAAGCAAATAACTGTAAGTACATTAAGGGCAAAAGGGTATCTAGAGAGACAATATGGTCGCTTAAAAATCAACGTTGTGTGGGAGCACAGGAGATAGGTGAATTACTAAACAAATATTGTGGGTCAGTATTTACTGTGGAGAAGGACATGAAAGCTGGGGAATTTGAGGAAATAAATTTTGATTGTAGTAATTGTAACAAGGTCAACTAAGTGGATCTCATAGAACATGAGTTCCCTGATTGGGCCTGTTAATCAGATCTAAACAGGTTCATCTGGCTGACAGATAGGAACAGACATGTCAGCCATCTTGTTCACTCTGAGAGTTGGCTCTGAGGGAGCAGTATCAAAGTCAAGGACTCTCCATGTGTAAATAAAGTGTGACTTGGTGACAGGATACTGACCTCTGTGGAGTTATTTCAGTCAGGTCTCAAAAGGTGTTTACATTAGAGAAGAGTTGTTGCTAGGCACCTTAAAACACATAAAGGTAGATCAATCTCTACAACCTGATCAGGTGATCAAACCTTTCTACATTCCATTGCATTCCAGTGTAATACTGAGAGTGTTGCACTATCAGAGATGCTGTCATTTAGGGGACATATTAATCCGAGATCTGCCCTTTCAAACGGGCAGAAAAGATCCAATGATACTATTTTGAAGAAGAGCAAAGGACATATCTTAATGTTCTTAGGATCATCACACCTCAATCAAAATCACAACAACAGATTTTCTCCTCACTATCGGCTTGCTATTTACTGGTGCATGACTGGGCAGCTAGGTTTTCTAAATTACAACGGTGCCAACACTTCAACAAATGCATCATTTACTGGAAAGTGCTTTAAAATGTCTTGTGGTTGTGAAAGGCTCTGAATACATGCAATTTTACCTTCTTTATAACTCATGTTTCGATCCTGGCTTTTTCAAATCCAACACATTAATAGAGCTCATTCCTAAATCTATATTGTAAAGGAAAACAGTGATTTAAAATCTTGAATCGTAAATCTGGAAGCCAAAATCTTAACATTGTGCAGGCCTTGGAGGGGGTCCAGAGGAGAATGAGCCCCGAGGTTGAAGGGCTTGTCATTTGAGGAGTGGTTAAGAGTTTTGTGTCTGTACTTGATAGAGTTTAGAAGGATGAAGAGGGTCTCATTGAGACTTACAGAATACTGAGAGTCTTGTATGGAGTGGACATGGAGAAGATGTTTCCACTAATAGAGGAGACTGGAACCTGACAGCACAGTGTCAGAGTGAACTGATGATCACTTAGAACTGAGATGAGGAGGAATTTCTTCAGCCAGATGGTAGTGACTCTGTGGAACGAATTGCCACAGAAGGCTGTGGAGGAGAAGTCATTGAGTGTATTTAAGACAGAGATGGAGAGGTTCTTGATTAAGAAAGTGATCAAAGATTATGAGGGGAAGGCAGGAGAACAGGGTTGAGAAACACATCAGCCATGATCAGACTCGATGGACTGAATGGTCTAATTCTGCTCCAATATCTTACATTATGGTATTATCCTAGTGATTTAATTGTCCTCAGTACCATCCTAGTAAATCAGCTGGTACTACAAGCTTAGTATTATCATATTTAAACTGCACTGCACATTCGTTAGGGCTGTTTATACCACTCATAACAAAAAAATACAAATACATAAAAAATAGCAGTTGCAGCCTAATAGTTGTTTACAGAGTATCCATGATCACTTGGTGTCTGTATTTACTCTCTATTGATACAAATAGCTGAATGATATTTGTTTTCTTAATGCCTTTATGTTGCCTTGGTTTTAAGGATTTGTATTTTTTGATCCTCTGTCTCCTGTGTTGCTTTGCTGTTTTCATGAACATGCCCTCTCTCAGTAGCCTATGCTATTGCCCTCAAAACCACAGAAACCAATGAGAAGCACGCCAGAAGAGTTGAGGAACAAATTCTTTACAACATAACAAAACAAAGAACTCTGGATGCTGGAAATCTGAAGCAAGGATAGAAATTGCTGGGAAAACTCAACAGGTCTGGCAGCATCTGTGGAGAAAAAGCAGAGTTAAAGTTTCAGGTCTAGTGCGATCCTTCAGAACAATTATTCACCCCACCCAGGAACCATTGCCACTCTCGACCTGAATTTTGTGGTGTTTATCTTTATATGAATATTAAACAATTTAATTAAATAATTTAATTAAAATGGGTCAATCATCTGATTTTCTATTTTTAACTTGAGGTAAACTTGGTCACAAATTCTTCATGCAATCTTTGAAGTACGATCAATGCAGACTGAAAAAGCCTTTTTGTCCAGTCATTGCTTAATTAGGTCACTTGGATAGATTATTAATGCATGTGACACAGATCCATCCCAAAGTTTGAACCTATGATTTATTAAACAGTGGAGTCCTTTGCACCAAAACCTTCCAAAAACTAAGATAACTGCTGAGACAATTGATAGCACAGATTAGATCAATTATTTCACTTCAAAGTTATTTCATGGATTGTTCAGGGCTTTGAGAAAGACAAGGCACCAAATCAATGCAACTTCTTTATTCATTCTTGACATGGTAAGCCTTGGATTACACTGTGTCAAGTTTAACATTACTGTAACAAGGCTTCTTCAGAAAAAATGTGTTTTGTAATTTATTCGAACATACAAATATTCCAGATGGCAGCTTCTTGCATCTGAGTCAGAAGGTTTTGAGTTCATAGGCCAATTTCAGAGACATCTAGGCTGAAATGCGCTACTAAAAAAGTGCTGCTCTCTCAGAGGTGATATCTTTTGAGTGAGACATTAAACACAATCCTGTTGTTCACTCAGCTGGCATTACAAATATCACAGCACTAGTTTGAAGAAAATCAAGGAATTAACAGCACAATCCTATCAAATATGCATCTCTCAATCAGCATTAAAATATATAGGTTATTTGTTCATTGTCACATTGTTGTGCGTGGCAGCTCACTGGACAAATTGTCTGCCAACCATTCTATATTACAACAGTGACCATGTTTTAAAATGTGGGCAATTGGCTGTAAGATTTGCAACATTCCAAGGTCATGAAAGACTCTTACATTCAACCAAATCTTGCTCTCTCTTAAAGGGATAATTGACTGGATTGGGAAGAAATAGCTTGAGGAAAGCATGCAAAGTTTGCAGAAATTTCAAAATAATCTGTGAATTTACTGAAGTGTGGTTCAGTAAGCCTCTGGGTAGTGTAGCTGTGGAGCACAACCAGTTTTGATTTAGGGCAAACAAATAGATAGAGACAGATGTGGATACATAAACACAGGCAGTTTATTCTTTCAAGCTCAATTGACTACATTATAACTGAGGCATTATACTGGGCCATCATATACTGGCCTGTGTAGTCTGACTTACAACAGACATACAAACGCAAATGAGTCACACCATAAATACTTAAATGTATTGTTTCTTCTTTTGAATCAAACAATCTACAGCTGAAGAAAGAATTACTGCTGAATGAAAATTGATTCATCCTCAATTACCTGGATTGTTAGGAGGCAAAATTTAGACAGTTAAGTTAATCGAGTTTGTGAATGTAATTTTCAGTCAGATTTTATAGCTTTCTGTCTAATATGAAGGCTAAGAGCTAATGTCAGTACATTATCTCAGTTTATTGCTGTGACTTCATTGCATCGATGGGAGAGGTTAGAAAGACTGAAGGTCTCCAGACAATGATAGCACCTTCCAGACACTCTTGGTTTACAGGGTCTCTTTTATCTAAATTCAGAAATTTCTAATCTACAAGTGCCGAAATTCAGTTAAACCAAAGTTACATTTTTCTCTAGTCGCTGAATTATTTGTTTCAAAAAATTTTCACCAGTGACAAAGAAAGCAAAGTGACTTGGAAATTGGGAAACAAGGAAACAGTTTTTAGATGCTTTTAGTTTGAAAGTGGATGTAAAGCTGTAGTCAGTGTCATTGCAGGCATTGAATTCACAACTAAATTTGTAAGCCCATTACAGTAGGTGTTGTAGGCAAGCAAATAGAGCAGACATTAGCCTCCTAAATGTACTAATCAATGCAGCCTGTGTAAAATTTGTTTCCAATGAATGGGCTAGTCTTTAGCAATCTCCTGCAATGCAAACAACAAGCATCAGAAGTCACACAACTCCAGGTTATAGTCCAACAAGTTTATTTGAAATTACAAGGTTTTGGAGCGCTGCTCCTTCACCTGACGAGGTGACCATGCTCCGAAAGCTTGTGATTTTAAATAAACCTGTTGGACAATAACCCGGTACAGTGTGACTTTTGACGTTGTCCACCCCACTCCGACACTGGCACTTCCACATTATAACAATAAGTATAAAAAACATTGAAGAAAGCCCTTCCTATGGGACTGGGAGGAGTGTGAGTGTTTATCATATCCATCACCAGAATCTAAAGGCTCTATGCATTATAATCAAGCATCTGCAAACTGGTTGACTGGTATCCTCGATTACAGTCTGAAAAAGATGGAGAAACTCAACAGGTCTGATAGCATCTGTGAACAGAGAAACAGAGTTAACATTTTGAATCTGATGGAACTCTTTTTCATTCCTAATTGAAAGCAATGGAGGTGGACGAGATGGAAGATCACATTGGAAATCTCATCAGAGGGAAGAGCTGAACTTCTTCAAACTGGGCTTACCTCGGAGAGATGTGAGAGTGAATTAAACATTCACATAAAGAACAGACTACTGTGGATGCTGACAATCTGAAATAAAACCAGAACGGGCTGGAGAAACTCAGCAGCTCTGGCAGCATCTGTGGAGAGAGAAACTGGGATAACATTTCAAGTTCACCATGACCCTTCTTTGTAACTTTTATTATTGTCTAGTTCCAAACGCACGACCACTTCCATCCAGAAGGACAAGAGCAGCAGCTACACCGGAACACCATCACCTGTAAGATCCTCTCCAAACCACTCACCATCCTGACTTGGAAATATATCACTTTCCTTTCACTGTCGCTGGGTCAAAATTCTGGAATTCATCGCTCATGACATTGTGGGTCTACCTACATTATACAGACTACAGCACTTCAAGAAGGCAGCTCAACACCACCTTTTCAAGGGGAACTGGGGATGAGCAGTAAACACTGGCCCCACTATTGACATGTCCCATGAATTTAAAAAAAATGCCATCTCACATACCACCAGAAGAAGGATGCGAGTTCAAAATAATTATAACAGGCCAGCAGAATATGCAAGTGCTTAACTGCAGAACAATAGTGTACAGGTTCAATAGAATATCCACCTGTTAGATAAAGTGTGGCTGTCCTACCTACCAAGACAGTGTTCAGTATTTTGTGACAAGTGGCAGATATGTTCCACAAGAAGACATGGGGCTAAAACCTGGAAGAAGTCCAAAACACTCAGAGAAACCCAAAGTATAACAAAACGTTGCATGGCAACGTGTAAATAAGAGCCAACGAAGGGACAATGTACAAACTTCCAAAGTTTCACCCACGGCACATCAAACTTTTAACAAAATCCAAGAGGTGACCACAATGTTATAGCTTGTGGATCCCATGGGAGATTTACACACCACATGGAACCTATCAGAAAAACTGAAATCTTCAACCCCATCCAAATGTATATCCCAAGAGACACAAATGCATGCATTATGTTACAAAGGTGATACGGTAACAGAGCACCTATCATCTTTTTACATGTCTCAGGAAACCGGCAAAGGAGGGTGCTGTTCACATAAGGTAAGCTAATGGCTTACAATGGATCCAACATTCTACTCAGCGGCATGGTCCATCTTAAATCTCAGTGGGACTCCTTGGAACAGGCACCTGAAACTGATAGAAATTCTACCACTGGTCTACTTATAATTAGGTGGAGGTGAGAGGGTGTTGCTGGAAAAGCACAGCTAGTCAGGCAGCATCCGAGGAGCAGGAAAATTGATGTTTTGGGCCAGAGCCCTTCATCAGGAATGAAATGTCGATCTTCCTGCTCCTCGGATGCTGCCAGACCTGCTGTCCTTTTCCAGCACCACACTCTCAACTCTGATTGCAGACCTCACTACCTCCTTATAATTAGGTGGATTGGCTATGCTAAGTTGCCCATCGTGTCCAGGAATGTGCAGGCCAGGTAGATTAGCCATGGGAAACTAGGTTACAGGTTGAGAGTGGGGGCTGATCTGGGTAAGATGCTCTTTGAATATTTGGTGTGTACTTGATGGTCTACTCCCACATTGTAGGGATTCTATGAATCTATGAATTCATAAGGGAACAAAGACAAATGTTGCAACGCCAAATATTCCATCAATCTCTTACATTTAGGTCACAGCTGAACACAGTGGATTCAGCAAGCTACATCAGATGATGGCCAGCTGGAACAACTCAAAAAAGGTCATGATCAGTCTGTGGCCAGAATGCCTCCAACAGGTCCCTGAACCAGTAGATTCATTTTGCTCCTTCAGTGATACCATAGGATGCTTCAAGAATGTAATCTTCAGAAGTAAACGAGTCATAATTCAGCAAGCCCTATGCAAAGACATGCTAGACCAAACATGTATGATCAGACAGGCACAGAAGAAAACAAGTGACTAATGCATGAATTCTTATTGGCTCAATATCAATAAGTCATTGATTAATTTATCAAGTAATGTGACACATGTCAATTCCATTAACTTCACTAATTGAGAGAACCTGTCAGTCTACATAAAATTCTTCCCTGAACATGGAGCAAGATTGTGATTGGTATTTTCCATGTCCTAGGCAATGAATATATTCTGGGGACTGATTATTTCACCATATTTCCTTTTGTATGACAAAATATAGATTCCACAAGTGCGATGGTTGTTGGCACATTGGCCACCATACTCAGAATGTTCCATGCTCCTCAACAAATTGTGTCTGATAACAGCCGCAGTGGTTGAAGCTTGGATGTCAGATTTAATTAAGAAACAGTTATCATCTGTAAGAGTTAGACTGTAGGACTGGTCATGTGCTTCCTTTTCTAGATCTAACCTGCAAAAGTTATAACCAGTAGCTTAAAGAATGCCGTACATCCGACAATTATGAATTTTGGGTTTAACTGTTTGAATAATATTCACTGGAAAGTCATACATATTTATTTCGTGGATTCTTTGACTTCCCATCAGTGAGTTCCATAAACTTATTAAACATGAGACCTTTGAGTTAACATTAGAAAGCTGTAAGATGAGACTGGTGCGATGTAAGGATAGACTGCATAGATAAGTATGATTGATGTTCGACCAATTGAGAACACATGAAGTGCGGCACATTGTCCCAATATACTGACATCCTCCTTTAGAAAACTCAGGGGAAATATTCTGCAATAGTATCTTTTAAATTTAATACTCCACCATTTCCTTTTATTTGCTTATACAGTCAATTTCAAAATCATCACTGGAGGTAGTTTATTAAACCTGTCGGATGCTTTCATATCCTCAGCACATTCAATTTTTCTGGGTATATTCTATACTTAGTCTCTTCCTTTTCTTTGCTTATCTCAAACTGACTTTTAAAAGCAACCAAATCAACCTTTTCACACGCATATACATTAGTGGAATGCTAGATTCCCCTTGTATGTCTTGTAAGAAGTTAGTCAGAGCGCTGACATTTATTATGGAGCTGAAATAGAAATAACTGCTGCTATGTTTGTATGTAAAAAGAAACCAACACAACTCGCATTTAATTGATGAATAAAACTCAGAAACTTTGAAGCCAAGGTAGAAGGCACAGATCATTAAAAAGGATGATTATACGAGGATGATGAGGTCAGAGAAGTTGTACCCATCAGAACGATTGCATATGCTTTTACTCAAAAAGAGAAGTGTCAGAGGCTCTCGAGTGACCTTTTAAAAAAGAGCTTTCAAAATCATGAAAGAGTTTGCTTGGGTAAATGTAAAGAAGATGTTTGTATTTGCAGGAGGGGACCAGAACTGGGGACATAAGTACACAAAAATAATAAAACCAACAGGAGACTCAGTAGAAAATTCGTTACTCAGAGGGCGGTTGGAAAGTGGAACTGATACAATCCCATTCAGTCCATCAAGACCACACTGATCCTCCGAAGAGCATATCACCACAACTCCCACCCTATTCCTGCATTCCCCATGGCTAACCCACCTAGCCTCAACACAATGGGCAATTCAGCATGGCCAATCCATCTAACATTTCTTCACTAAACACTACAAATATAGGCCTTTCTAGTCCACCTTCCCTTGTGTGGTTATCCAGCTTCCTCCTAAATGTAGCAATTCTATTTGCCTCGATCCTTTGTAGTAGGGGTGGCATGGAGGCTCAGTGGTTAGCACTGCTGACTCACAGTGCTAACTTTGGACAGTGGGACGAGACCGGAGCACCCGAAGGAAACCCATACAGACATGGGGAGAATGTACAAACTCCACACAGACTGTCACTGAAGGGTGGAATCAGACTCGGGTTGACTGCGCTGTGAGTCAGCAGAGCTAACCACTGAGCCTCCGTGCCATCCCTCCTACAGGGATCGAGGCAAACAGAATAGATACATTTAAGAGGATGCTGGATAAACACACAAGGGAAGATGGACTAGAAAGGCTTATATTTGTAGTGTTTGGTGAAGAAAAGTAAAAGTAGGGTCATGTGGAGCATAAACACTGATGTGCTGTAACATTTGGCTGTAAATTCTCTGTAAATATAAATTCCCAAGTCACAGCCAACTGTGAACATCATTGGCTTTGGATTCCTGTTGGCAGGCTGGTGCCTGGACTTTGCAAGATGATTCAGTGAGGTAGCTGGTGTGGTGAAGGGTGCCAAAGTTTTGTTGTTGCTGACAATGGGGATTGTTTTGCTCCAGGACAGACAATAAAAGACAAGGGTAATAATATGGACAGGTCAAGTGAGCAGTGGAAAGGGTTATTTAGTTTTTACCAAGAAGATGATGACAAGAAGTCAGGTATTGTGTATGCAATAAGCTGCTGCAATTAAATGACTGCTCATTCCTGGTATTTACTGTATGTTAATTATAATTTTGATACAATATAAAAGAGCTGATATTGGGCATTTGTTGTGACCCTTGGATGTGGTTTCCTTCCAATGTCTTCTGGTTGTGAGCTGTAACGGTTGGTCAATCAACATCACTCAATTTGCGTTGAACTAACCTCAGACCATTATTCTCATTTTGATGTAAGCAGCATGGGGGAATGGCAGGGGTGTCAGATATTTCACCGTAGTTTATAAAGCAAATGCCCTGACTCGACCAGAGAGGTTGTCATTAATAGGATTCCTGTTAGAAATGACTCCACGGCTGAGCAGTTTTCATGCAATCAATTCTTTACTGGTCTGTTACATTTAGGACAAGGGTGATATGATAATGCAATACACCGAATCATTGAAATATGTAACACATAATAATATTGAGTTTCTTTCTTCTGTTTGTGATAAATGCACGTCATTAACATTCAGAGAGGTCAGCAAAAAAATGGGTGAAGGCCTACATAATAAATTCTCCATATGTAGAATGAAAAGATAATGATTCTCGAGAAAAAAAGAATCAATGATATTCTGTAATATTATGATTATCAATATACTTGAGTACTTTAGAAGAATTCACACTTATGTTGAAATCTACACTGTGATTTTTCTGATACATTATAACCTTGGCTCTGTACTGTCTGATACAGCTTTTTGTGGAATTTGAATGTATAGGCTTTTTGTGTTTACACATTCCCTCCATGTCAGGAGGAAGATACAACAATGACTACTGCATCACCCCAGCTCAGGATTCCTAACTACTATAGGTTAACCGCCTGCAATACTTTCTCCATCTCTGCTAAAACCATGTTTGCACCCAACATCCATCCTAATTCAAATTCAATTGCATTTTAATCGGTTTCCTGAGGATATTGTCCTTCTGAATGACAGGGTTGGGATTCAAGCCTCGCTCTTGAGAGACGAGTCTGAAAAGTGGTCAGCAAGTTCCATTCCAGAACCATATGCTCTGTCTTTCAGATGAGACATGAAAACAAGGCCCTTTATGCCTTTTTAAGTTGATGGAAAGACCCGAGGAGATGAGGGAATCTGCACTGTATCAGGGTGAATACTTATCCCTCAACCAATATCACTAGCACCGAATATCTGATCATTTATTTCATTGATTTTTAATGGATTGTCCTTAGCACAAATGGTCAGCTGAATTTTGCTACATCATAGGAGGGCAGCAAAAGTGCTCAGTTTGCTATGAAGCCTTTTATAATTTCTTGAATGTCAGAATGGCACTATATAAATTCAAAATATTTGTTTATGTTCTGAGCGGTTGCTAAAGAAGAGGCAACAATGTAGTTGAAAATTAACACACCTTTTCATCTTCTACTAAATCTTGACACTTTCTCATTATCACACTATCCTCTTTCAGCCAGGAAAGTGGAAAGGCCTAGACCAAAGTGCTCTCCACATTCACTACCAGAGTGAGATATGAATATCAATGCACTTTGTGTCTTGGGTGTCAATTTTAACTCATAGTAATATAGGAACAGGAGTTCAGCCCTCGAGTCTATTCTGCCATTTAATGGGATCATGGCTGATCTGTGACCTAACTCCTCATATCTACCTTTGGCCCATATCCCTCAGCATCTTTGCTTAACAAAAAAATGATCAATCTTAGACTTAAAAATAAATGGCTACAATGATGGAATGCCGTATAACAGTACAATGGATCTTCTGCAGACACTAAGAACTGGTACACCGAAACACTATGCTTTTTGAAAACCCAGGAGTAAATAACGTCAGGGATTAGCATTCCGATATGCTTTTTAAAATAGCCAATACGTTAAGTTAGTGCATAGCCTGCAAGAGCAACGAGGTACCGATAAACTTATCTGTAAGATAATTGATGGGCCAGAATTTCTGTCAAGGTGTTGCATCACCTTCCCTCTAGCACATTAACAGAGTATCAAATTGAAACATATTTCCGGAAGAACTCCGGAAATACATTTCAACAGTAATACAAAAGGACATGCTAACTTTGGCCCTTTATCATTGGCAATGCTCTGTTGAAAGCTAGAGATGGGTGAACAATAGCTTTGAGGCTAAATCTGACAAAGTCAGGGAGTCATTATTGCACATTTCCCTCCATTGAAGTCCCTTAAGAGCAACTGAGTCAGTCCCACTCCCTAATTGATCCGATAACTCTATTTTTTTCAAGTACCTATTTAATTTCTTTTCAAAATTATTGATGTTAAGGTCGAAGGAGGGTGCAAGAGAGGTTTTCGAGAAATGGTACAAATAATGTAACTCTAGTCAATCTGAAGAAATAAGTGAAAGTGGGGCTGTTCTCCTGACAGCAGCTAAAGTTTAGATGGGATTTGATGGAGGTGGCCAAACGTATAAACAGTTTTGATAGAGCACATCAAGAGAGTTTGATTTTCACTGGGAGAAGGTTTGGCAAACAGATGACACAGTTTCAAAATCATTAGAAAAAACACTGGAGGGGACACAAGCAAACCATTTTATACATAAAACTGTTCTTGTGAAATGGATTTCACTGCTTGACCAAGGTAGAAACATATTCAATAGTGGCTTGCGTAAAAAAGAAACTCAGTAAATGGTCAAAGTGGAAGGTAAGAGGAAGCAAGGGAGCAGAACTAATTGGGTTAGTTTTCAAAGGCACGACAATAGCTGGATAGCCTCCTTCTATGTTTCAAATAACACGTGGAAATGAACTTTCTGGTTATACTGTGCATCCTTCTTGAAGTATATAAGATGGGCCAGACCAGATTGTCTCATTCATCAGTTTTGGAATGTGCCCTCAAGCTTTCACATCCAGTATGAAGGGGAACCAATGAATATAGGGAGTAGGCCCAAGGAGAGAGGACCATTTGGCTCTTTGAGCCTGCTCCATCATTCAATATGACTATGGCTGATCATTCAACTCAAAACTCTGCTCCTGTTTTCACCCCCTTGCTTTTTGATCCCTTTAGCCCTCGGTACTGTCTCTAACTCCTTCGTGAAAACATACAATGTTTTGCCTTCAACCACTTTCTGTGACAGAGGATGTCCACAGGCTCACCACTCTCTGGATGAAGACACTTCTCCTAATGTCAATCCTAAATGACCTAACCCTTAAACATCAAGCAGCTGCCATGCTTTATCAGCACCTGTAGTTTGGAACAATGAAAATGCACTTGGAATAATTTTCAACCCCAGGGGAGGTATGGAAAGTTGGAGAGGCATTGGTGTAATGGTAATGTCACTGCACTAGTAATCCAGAACACCAGGTTCTTGCTTTGTTGATATGGTTTTGAATCTCACCATGGTAGACAGTGAAATTGGAGCTCAACAAAAAATCTGGATTAAAACGTTGGTCTAATGGTGATTATGTAACTACTGTTCATTGTTGTAAAAAGCAGCTGGCTCACTACTATCCTTTAAGGAAGGAAATCTACTATCCTTACCTGTAGCCATGCTGCTGACCCTTAACTACTCTCTGGGCAATTAGAGTTGGATAGTAAATGCTGGCCTAGCATCCCTTGAGTAAATAATGATTTAAAAAGAGTTTTAGTAGATTATGACTATCACCAGCAGTCGATCCATTATTGGTAAAGTGAACTTTGGAACAGGTTTTACTTCCAGGGCAATCATCATGTGACTCTGTGCCTGTAAACACCCCATCCTCACACTTGCACTATTGCCACATGACCCATTCATTATCCTGACAGCCATCTTGATGGTGAACAATCATTACCCGATTGGACTATCAATCATACCATCCTGTTGTTCCAACCCAATTTTTTTTCTTTACAACAAAGAAACAAAGGCATTTTTTTTGAAAAACACAACTTTTAATGCCCCAACGTCTTTTCTTTCTGTCTGGGTTTACTCACAACACTGTCCTGGATATCAATTTGTAACTCCAATGAAGCCTAGCATAATTCTAGAGAGTTGACAGCATGAACTGCCAACAGTTCATCTGAATTTGATCATTGTTCCCAGCACTCTTTCTTTGATGAAAATATGTGAAATACTGAAAGATGAGAACGCATTATGGATTTAAATATGCCGCATTGGAGATGTTAACACAATCCAAATAAAAGCACAGCAGGATTTTAAGCAAAGAAATAACTCCAGGCTGCTTTTATGTGTTGTTACGTTTCAAACTAAAAGCCTCTCTTTCTATCAAAATTATCTCAGTATTTTCACTATTCAGATGGCAATAACTGAACAGCATTCTTTATGCTTAACATCACTAACGTTCATCCACTGACCTCTACTATTAAACTTTGATGATGAGGTATTTATATTCCTCCTAGCCAGTTCATTCTGCCACTCTGTGATTAATATCCACATTAACATTTTTTGGGCAATGTTAAGATCTGCATTGGACTAAGAGTTAGTGTTGTGCCTAGTCTTGATGCGCTTGAGCTGTAGAGTAGTCAATATAAGTGGCATTCTATGATTTTCTATGCCAGGTGGAACCACACACATTGTGGAAGCTGTTTATTGTCACCTGATGAGAAGACAGCTGAAGCTTTAAAGTCCAGGTTACATGGTATTTGCCTAACTTTCTCCAGGTTCAATCCTTCTCCAGAGCTAAGAACTCAAATAACTAGCCCGATATTGCAATGTGATTCTGAAGGAGGGTCGTGCTATCGGAGGGTCTGTCTGTTGCTGTGATGTTAAACTGACATCTTATATGCCTGTTGGACTTTTTACACTGTCTCAGAGTTCTCCACAATATCCTGGTCAGTATTTGTCTCTGACTGATTGACTAAAATCAGCTTGACTGCTCATTATCTCAATTTTGTTTGTGTGAACCCACTGTGTGCAGATTAGTTGTCATGCTTCCTACATCACAGCAGTGACTACCTTAAAAATTGGCAATAAATCGCTTTGAGGCGACATGAGGTGTCCAGAAAGGTGCTATATAAATGCAAGCCCTTTCTTCATTGGGTCTTCCAGGTGTCTGCCTCAATCTGGTGGTGATTGCTGTCGGTGTACGGATATGCTCTTCAGGGCTCAGTGTTACTATATTAGGATCAGCAACTCCACGTTCCATTCATGAACAACTACCTCCACAATCACATATTTGCCTATTACATCTAACCAGAACTAGCTTAACTATTATCTATTAAAGTGATCCAATCTCAGGTGGAGTTATTAAATTTATCTGTGGGCTCAACATTTAATTCTGCTTGTGTACCAAAAGGGGAAAAAATGGAGGAAAGACAAAAAGAACAATTAATAAGCTGTTTGATTGAATTAACTGCACTGAAGGTGCTGCCATTTAAGCGGCTTTACATTATCTGGACTCAGTTTTTGTAATGCAAAATAACAGGAAGGCTGCAGTCCTATCAACCCCATATTTAATCTAAATTAAAACTCAACTAATCTCATTAACAAGCTAACCCGAGTGCCAGAGGGGCTTAAGATGCCTTAACATCATTATGTACTTATCTGTGGAAACAAAAAGAGAATTAGTGCACATGGGGAATAAGGGACTTAATAATCATATATCTGCATTGTAATTGTCTAAATAATTATACTGCTCTGCCAGATGACCCACTGCTGCAGAATCATTACAGGAAGCCATCTGCATTTTCTTAAACAGGTACAGCAAGTTTTTTTAAAATGACAAAACCAGGCCATTTATTGTGGTATGGATTGAAGCGTGGAAATGTAATCTGACTCCAAGATTCGATTTGTGTCTTGGTAGCAGTTGCAGGTCCAAATATGTTGCGTTTGTAATCATTTTTTTGTAATTGATTTTTGATTTGACGTGTATTCTTGCGTTCACCAGGGTAAGGGATGGTTGCGCTGTGGGAATGGACCAGCTTTCTTATTTGCATGTAACAAGCTGCAAATTGGTTTACTCAGGCTTACCAGACTGGGCGCAGAGCTAGCAGGGCTGAGGCACACTTCACATTGAGCTTCGAAACCACTTCTGTGCAGGTTGTCAGACAGCAGTACATGTCATTGCTATTATATGTGGCACAGGTCTGGCCTATTCCCAGAACCTGTGCCGCTGCAGTCACCCGGGCCATCTTCCAGTTTATATGGAGGTCAAAGATGGACCGGGTCCGAAGGGACTCACTGTATAAAGATCTGGGCAACGGAGGAAAAAATACACCCAATGCCACCCTCCCCCTGATGGCCACCTTGTGTGTGGCTGCATCAAGCTGTGCGTGGATCCCCGGTAGTACACAAACAGCAAGTGTCACTACGTACTGAGGTTCTACTTGTCCCCGGTGTTGCGAAGGATGGGCCTGGCCTCGCTGCCGCGGAACGCTCCGAGTAGTTGGACCGTTCCGTATCACCTGTCCTTCGTGGAGAAGTTTATAAAGAAAAAAACCTTTGACCACAAGTCCATCAGGAAGTGGTCAGCAAGTAGTGTCCTTGAGACCCTTCGGGAAAAGGAGAGGGCAGATCCTGTCGAGCGGTTCCCTGAGTAGACTGTCAAAGCCATTTGGCAGAATGCCTCATCGCCAGAACTTTCCAACACGCACCAAGACATGGCTTGGCTGGTGGTGAGAAGGGCTCTGCCTGTGAGATCATTTATGCACGCCCGGACTCTCAGCCGCACCCCACGCTGCCCTTGGACGAGACTGTCACACACCTCCTTTTGGAATGTGCCTATGCAGAGGAAGTCTGGAGAGGAATGCAGTGGTGTTTGTCGAGGTTCGTCCCGAGCAGTGCCGTGACGCGGGACTCCGTGCTCTACGGCCTGTTCCCTGGGACGCATACCGAGACGAACATCAACTGTGCCTGGAGGATCATCAACTCAGTGAAGGACGCTCTCTGGGTGGTCCGAAACCTGTTGATCTTCCAGCTGAAGGAGTTGACCCCGACTGAGTGTTGCAGACTTGAAGAACAGGGGGCCCATGCAGTCATTTGGGCTCTGCTGACGCCTCAGCTAATTATATGGGCATATGATCAAAAAATGTACAGACCTGTATAAAAATGATAAGTTTTGATCTCTGTATGTACATGTTTACATATGTATGGCATGACCAATTGTACAGACCATCAAATTATTTTATGAATAAAGTATATTTTTGAAATTAAAAAAAATTCCAAGGTGCAGGACTACATGCTGTGGGACGTATTGAAGCTTGGTGCAGCTGCTGCCAGGGCACAGTGGGGAAACACCACTGTCTCAGGACTTTCTGCTGAAGTTAAAGGGGGTCTGTTCTGTTATTGGATCCTCCTAGTGCCTCAACTGTATGTAAATAAAGTATTGTGCATGTAAGAGGTGTCTTTGGTTTGTTTGAATAGAGTCAGACTACAATGTTTGTTTCCTTCATATCTTGCTGTACAGAGCAGAACTGCGTTAATCATAGAATTCCTACTGTGTGGAAACAGGCCATTTGGCCCACCAAGTCCACACCGACCCTCCAAACAGTAACCCACCCAGACCCATACCCTATTATCCATGGTGGCTCACTGGTTAGCACTGCTGCCTCATAGTGCCAGAGACTCAGGTTTGATCCCAGCCTTGAGCGACTGTCTGTGTGAAGTTTGCACATTCTTCCCATGTCTGTGTGGGTTTCCTCCGGGCGCTCTGGTTTCCTCCCACAGTCCAAAAATGTGCAGGTCAGGTGAACTGGCCGTGCTAAATTGCCCGTAGTGTTATGTGTATTAGTCAGACGGAAATGGGTCTGGGCGGGTTACTCTTCGGAGGGTCAATGTGGACTGGTTGGGCTGAAGGACCTGTTTCCACACTGTAGGGAATCTAATCTAATCTATATTTACCCTTGATCATTGCACCTAACCTACACATCCCTAAACACTGTGGGAAATTTAGCATGGCCAATTCATCTAACCTGCACATCTTTGGACTGTGGGAGGAAACTGGAGCACCCAAGGAAACCCACGCAGACACGAGGAGAACGTGCAAGCTCCACACAGACAGTCGCCTGAAGTTGGGATAAAACCCGGGTACTTGCCGCTCTGAGGTAGAAGTGCTAACCACTGAGCCACCATGCCGCCCTGTTTGAAACTTTGTATATATACAATAACAAAACATTCAGAATATCCCAGGTAGCCCACTAGTGATGAGGATATCAAATTGGGACCACACTGGGAGTGGCTGTAAGGTGTGAACTGGCGAATGTACAGAGGAAATCTCAATGGGACTGGAGTGGGACTGGGGTGGGCTATCTTTGGCATTTAAACTTGTGCTTTCAGCCAATACTGTCACCTGCACATCCAGATATCAGTCTGGGGTTTCTCTGGCTGTGAATGTCTGCACACAGGAGAAAAGTGGAAAATAGGAGAAATCACAGCTTTTTTGGTATTGCAAAAGGCAACTTTCCAGAAAAATGGGAATTATGCAACAAGGAAAATTTCAAGAATTTAAAGATACAGAAGAAAAGATGATGATGACATTCTTAGTGAACATCAAAACAAATTCTAAACAACCTCTTTAAGAGGGCATTGAGACCGGATTTTAATTTGATACAGAAGGTTTGAACCATTCCTCACATCAACTAGAGGGGAAAGATTTAAAAAGGACTGAGGGGTAACTTTTCACGCAATGGGTGGTGTGTGTATGGAAAACCTGCCAGAGAAGGTGGTAGAGGTGAGTACAATTACAACAGCCAAATGTTGGCAAATGGGACAATGTCAGGTTAGGATGTCTGGTCAACGAGAGGTCTGTTTCTGTGCTGTATGACTCAATGACTTTGCTATATGGTCTTTAATGAATTCAAAACTCTATGCCTACAACATTGTATGAGCTGATAAAAGCTTCTAATGACTCACCCAAATGCTGAGATTTTGCTGACTAAATCCTTAGAAGAGGACAAAGGAAGTAGGAGTATACTTAAGAGGGAAATCAGGAGGGCAAAAAGGGGACTTGAGATAGCTTTGGCAAATAGAATTAAGGAGAATCCAAAGAGTTTTTACAAATAGATAAAGGACAAAAGAGTAACTAGGGAGAGAATAGGGCCCTTCAAAGATCAGCAAGGCCGCAGAAAATGGGGGAGATACTAAATGAGTATTTTGCATCAATATTTACTGTGGAAAAGGATATGGAATATATAGAATGTAGGGAAATAGATGGTGCCATCTTGCAAAATGTCCAGATTACAGAGGAGGAAGTGCTGGATGTCTTGAAAGAGGTAAAGGTGGATAAATCCCCAGAACATGATCAGGTGTACCCGAGAACTCTGTGAGAAGCTGGAGTAGTGATTGTTGGGCCTCTTGCTGAGATATTTGTATCATCGATAGTCACAGGTGAGGTGCCGGAAGACTGGAGGTTGGCAAATGTGGTGCCACTGTTTAACAAGGGCGGTAAAGACAAACCAGGGAACTATAGACCGGTGAGCCTGACATCGGTGGTGGGCAAGCTTTTGGAGGAAATCCTGAGGGACAGGATGTACATGTATTTGGAAAGGCAAGGACTGATTAAGGAGAGTCAACATGGCTTTGTGCGGGGGAAATCATGTCTCACAATCTTCATTGAGTTTGTTGAAGAAGTAACAAAGAGGATTTTGGATTATGGTGCTGGAAGAGCACAGCAGTTCAGGCAGCATCTGAGGAGCAGCAAAAATCGACGTTTCAGGCAAAAGCCCTTCTTCAAGAATAAAGGCAGAGAGCCTGAAGCGTGGAGAGATAAGCTAGAGGTGGGTGGGGG
>NC_057732.1:43408727-43443708 GCF_004010195.1 Chiloscyllium plagiosum | reverse complement strand
CAGGAGTTGGGAGGTCATGTTGTGGCTGTACAGGACATTGGTTCGGCCACTGTTGGAATATTGCGTGCAATTCTGGTCTCCTTCCTATCGGAAAGATGTCGTGAAACTTGAAAGGGTTCAGAAAAGATTTACAAAGATGTTGCCTGGGTTGGTGGATTTGGCTTTGGGAGAGGCTGAATAGGCTGGGGCTGTTTTCCCTGGAGCTTTGGAGGCTGAGGGGTGACCGTATAGAGGTTTACAAAATTATGAGGGGCATGGATAGGATAAATAGGCAAAGTCTTTTCCCTGGGGTGGGTGAATCCAGAACTAGTGGGCACAGGTTTAGGGTGAGAAGGGCAAGATATAAGAGAGACCTAAGGGGCAACATTTTCACACAGAGGGTGGTACGTGTATGGAATGAGCTGCCAGAGGAAGTGGTGGAGGCTGGTACAACTGCAACATTTAAAAGGCATTTGGATGGGTATATGAATAGGAAGGGTTTGGAGGGATATGGGCCAGGTGCTGGCAGGTGGGAATAGATTGGGTTGGGATATCTGGTCGACATGGACGGGTTGGACTGAAGGGTCTGTTTCTATGACTCTATGTCTCTAAACCCATTGTGTCACTAAATTTTATTTTGTGGTTAAAGTACATATAAATGTTTTACCAATGCATCATACTCTCTCATACCTTCTCCCATCTTTTGTCATATCAGAGCATCAGCTACTGGACATGCAACATATAAAAACACCCGGACTTGACAATGTTTCTCCCTTGCATGTAAACCTGAAACTGTTCTATAGTGTTGAAACTTTCACTTACTGAGATCTCATATCTGGGCTTTGTGCGTTATTGAATGTTGAAGTAATAGTAAGATCTGTACCAGAGCTGCTATCCCTCAGGACTAGCCTGCTTAGCTGACCTGGGTGAGTATTTCTGTTATTCCTTTGAAGTGTTAACCAATGTAGAACATGTCAAAATTGTTTCCTCCCTGTATTGTTTTGAACGAAATAGGTAAAAAAGACACTAACCTTGGGCTATGGGAACAAGAGCATCATGGACCCCGCATTAACATTATTTAAAGGGCAGCTGTCCAGGTTAGGTGATTTACTCTGCATTGTCAATAAAAATATTGTGATTCGCTTTTTGAAGGCTTTCTGGTGAGCTGCTTACATGTATTCAGGGTTGCTGGAAGATCTGGTGCGCAAGTTTACACAGGTGGCATATGATCATTCATCCCCTGAGCATCGTCACCATTCAGGGCTAATCCAACACTTCTCATATCCACTTTCCTACATTTTCTGTTGTGAAAGAATCACTCCATGTTCTTTTAAAGATTACTAGATGATGCAGAAAATCCTTCACGAAATTAAACTTTACCAAAATAATCTTCACTATTTCCCGTCACCCTTGATTCCCTGAGCGAAAAAGAATCTATCTTTGCCTTAAATATACACAAGAACTCTACCAGCACAGCTCTCTGTGGCAAGGAGTTTCAAAGACTCTCAACTCTCTGAGAGAAGAAATTCTTCCTCATCTCAGTCTTAAATTTGTGCCCCTTAATTTTGAGATTATGCCCTCTGGTCTCAGACCCCCCATGAGGGGAAATATTCTCTAAATATTTATCCTGTTGAGCCCTTTAAGATCCCTATGAGTTCAATGAGATCACCTCTCATTCTTTTACAATCCAGTTAGTAGAGCACTAATCTGTGCTCATAAGACAATCCCTCTGTACCAGGGATCATCTGAATGAGCCTTTTCTCAACTGCCTCCAATGAAAAGATATCCTTCCTTGATTATGGGGATGAAAACTGCTCACAGTGCTCCCAATGAAATTTCACCAGCACCTTGTACAGTTACAGTCAGACTTTCCTTATTCTTATTCTCCAAACCTCTTGAAATAAGGGGAGAAAGTGAGGTCTGCAGATGCTGGAGATCAGAGCTGAAAATGTGTTGCTGGAACAGCGCAGCAGATCAGGCAGCATCCAGGGAACAGGAGAATTGACGTTTCGGGCATAAGCCTTTCTTCAGAATTCCTGAAGAAGGGCTTATGCCCGAAACGTTGATTCTCCTGTTCCCTGGATGCTGCCTGACCTGCTGCGCTGTTCCAGCAACACATTTTCAGCTCTTGAAATAAGGGTCAACATTCCACTAGCCTTCCTGATTACTTGTTGTCCCTGTGTGCTAGCCTTCTCTGTTTCGTGTCCCCAAATCCCTTGGTGTTGCATGTTTCTGCAGTTTTTCTCCATTTCAATGATTTTCTGTTTTTTTGTTCTCCTTTCCAAAATGAACAACTTTGCATTTTCCCACATTGTATCGATTTGCCAACTTTTTTGCCCATTTACTTAACCTATCAATGTCTCTCTGTAAACCCTTTGCATTCCTCTCAGAACCTTCCTTTCCTTCTGGTTCTGCAACTTGACCAAGATATGGAGCAGGGATTGCAGAAAAAGAAACCCTTACAAAGAGGGAGAGGAGGAAGAGGGCTTACCAAAGAAGAGTCAGGAGGGTCTTGCTGGAAAAACACAGCAGATCAGGCAGCATCCGAGGAGCAGGAGAATCAACGTTTCAGGCAAAAGTCCTTTTGCCCAAAACGTTGATCCTCCTGCTACTCCTCAGATGCTGCCTGACCTGCTGTGCTTTTCCAGCACTGCACTCTCAACTCTAATCTCCAGCATCTGTAGTCCTCACTTTCACCCTTACCAAAGAAGACCTTACCCTCCAACTGTTTTTTCAGTAGATTTCTCCAACCTAACCCATGAACTGTGCCATCCTCCTCAAGAGCACCTGGAACCTATTTTGTGCTCAAGATGGCACTACCAGAGTGTGTAAGCATTTCTGTAGTATTAATCTTTTGTGTGTCTGGATCTTTCCAGGCATGACTGGGTGCCAAATCTAACATCCCTAATATGATGCACTGCATCAACAGGGGACAACACTCATCCAGATGAGAATAAGAGAATATATCATTCTGTCTCTAAGCAGGGGAAGGAAATCAACTGAAATTTAATATTTCTTCAGGGACTTGAGTTTTGGAAAATGATTGTGGAAAATGAATCTATTTCCTGTTGTGCACGTATCTGTGCTAATTTGAAAGAAGTCCCTGAAAAGCCAAAGAACATTGAACCCTGTCTTGCCATATGAATTGTGATAACATCTTGTTTTACCAGAGACCCTTGCTGGGGCTGTTTGGTCAGCACTTCCATCTTGGAGAACGTTTAATTATCTGGAATTAGTGGGAAGAAACTAACTGAAGAAAATGAGAACTTCCCACCTTAGTTTTCCTGTTTGCAAAATGCAATTGCCATGAAAATCAGGATGAAACCTAATTGTTCTTTGGGAAGAGTGACTAAAACAATTTTTCAATACTATGTTTCCTGAGCAAGCTGTGTCAGCCAAGAGCCCAGAGAAAATCATGTAGGTTGTGTGTCTTGACAGACGTCAGAACATCTTACATCTTACTCCTTTTGCCTTAGAGAATAATTACCATTGATTAGAAAATAGTTATCCTTTTTAAAGTGAACCTCTGCAGAGAGAAATTACTTTCTTTCTCTTTTCTTGGCATATGTGTGTTTCAATGTGTATTTTGGCTTATTGAGAGGCGTAGACATTTATATTTTCATATTACACATTCTGTATATTAACCAATTTTATTTCTACGTTGAATGAGTTTGGTTCCATCAATAACTTTATGTTTGTTAAAGAAAGATTCATTGTTTGAATCTTTCCATTTCATCTCTAATTTAGAAAAAAAGATACAATTGGCCATATGAGCAACTGAAGAAAACAATTAAATTTATAGTCATTTGGTAGTCGAGGACTTAACTCTTCCTTAAAAATATGATACACTTTACTCAATTTACATTGTGCATTCAACAGGACATTTTACCAGAATACCAATTCAAGGGAAAACCAATATTTATGCTGCATGAAAGGAGAGTACTGATTAGTTGGCAAATGGGCTCTGCTTGACAGAGGCATAGCCATGGAGAATGCACTCATTAATGATGATTGAGGGTTAATTAGCCACCAGAAGCTGTTTAAATTTTAAACCAGAAGGTTGTCTCTGGTCAGTGTATTTTCCGAAGAAATGAATCAGTGAATAGATAGAACCCATTTGGTTCAGTTGATACTGTTGCAGTACATGTACATGTTCTTTGTCTGCAAAGAACAGGGGCCAATGCATTCATATGTAGCTTCCAGTACATGCATGTATGCCTAACTGCTCGATTAGATTAGATTAGATTAGATTCCTTACAGCGTGGAAACAGGCCCTTTGGCCCAACCAGTCCATACCGACCCTCCGAAGAGTATCCCACCCAGACCCATTTCTCTCGGACTAATGCACCTAACACTATGGGCAATTTAGCATGGCCAATTCACCTGACCTGCACATCCTTGGACTGTGGGAGGAAACTGGAACACCCGGAGGAAACCCACACAGACACGGGGAGAATGTGCAAACTCCACACAGCTGGAATCGAACCTGGGACCCTGGTGCTGTGAGGCAGCAGTGCTAACCACTGAGCCACCGCACTAACCTGACTGACGATGCTAATTTGGTTATCAGCACAATTCTTTGCAGATCCAGAGTTATCCAGCAAATGTTGTCCCATTTCAGAATCACATCCAAAATTAGTCATTGTGTTGTGAGTTTTGCAGGTGTAGGCTGGTTAGTTACATTCAGTACCTTGCTTGTGGATCTTGGAAGTAATTGCATAAGGGACTAAAGTACACTTGCTTTACTTGATGTGCACTTGGCTCCTTGGCAGACTAATGTTTTTGGAAAAGTCTTGGAAATCCTGGAGCCTAATTTCAAGGAGGAGACACATCCACTGCTGTAGGATCGAGAGGGTAGCAGCAGGTGGTAATAGCTAACAGGCTCAGAGCCTCACACCAATGAGAAAGACTGGGCACAAAAAACGGAGGCCCAGTAGCTCTGGTCTAGGACTCGCTCAAGGGGAAAACCCAGAAAAACGATGTGTGGGAGAATGAAGGGGGAGGAGTTCAGGCATGGGAGAGGAACTCAGACATAGAGCTATTATTCCAATCCTTTTTTGCAGAGGAAGAAGTGAGGTAACTACCCAGTTTTAGGGATATTGGCTGAAGGATAAATGTTGGTTTACGACACTGGAAGAACATACTATTGACATTCTGAAAACAGAACAGTCAAAGGACAGAGCATTAACGTGAAGGAAGGAAATACTGAGATTTATTTAGCAACTTTCAAGATGGGGGATGTTTCAAAGTGATTTTGAGCCAATGAAGTAAATTTGAAGTGTAATCACTATTGTAATGTAGAAAACAAGGCAATCAATCTGTGCAATTTGATTCTGACCAAACAATGTTTCTTCTCCAGGCTGATAATGCAGCCAACTGCATCACCCTTTAGGATGAGAAATGAGATCTATGAACAACTTAGCAACATAAAAGAAACAACTGTATTCTGCTGGAGTGTGTCTGTAGACCCTGCATGTCAGATTCAGCCTTATTACAACTCTAGTGAAAATGTTGGAGGTTTGAACTTTCTTGGGAGGGAATGTTATGGGTGTGTGAAAAATGATGTGAAGGGCTGATTAGTTATTCCAGCTTCTTAGATTGTGGTTGTGAAAATGACAGCAGCAATTAATACTGCAACAATGCTGATTTGCAACTACTTAGAAAGTATTTTTACCATTGTATACAGTGCCATTTTTATCTTTTTAAAAAGGGTAACTAATACACTGTTCCAGAAGCCTGGTATATTCATGCATTTCAGTAACAGCAACTACATTTCAAGACTACTGCATTGGCTATAAAGGACTTTCAGATATCATGAGGCCATGAAAGACACTACAAAAATATCAGGCCTTTATTTCACTTGGGATCCAGTGTACTTTATTCAGTTTTCTGAACAATGGCTAACCTGTGATGTGGGGTGACGCGTAATCCACAATATCTATTGTAGCTGGCATGGCTAGGACAGGTAAAAATAAAAAACTGCATTTATAGAATGCTTTTCACAACAATCAGACTTGAAGTGCTTTACAAGTAACAAAGTAGTCACTGTTGTAATGCAGCAGGCGATAAGTGCATAGCAAACACCAATGTGATAATGACTCAGATAATCTGCCTTTGCAATTGTTTAATATCTTTCCATACTTTTCTGTCCTCTTTGGGGAACTGTATTAGAGGAATAATTAGGCTGATTGTCAAAACTGTTGAACCACATCCTGGAGTGGGACTTAACCCTCTATGTTCTGATTCAGAGGCAGGGACAGATCCTCCAGAAACACGTCTTCCTGGTTTTCTGATGTCGATTGAAGGATAAATGGTGGCCAGGACACCAGGAGGACAGCTTCACCACTCTTCATTGACACACTGCTATTTTATTTTTGCTCAAGCAGACAGATAGAACATTGGTTTAATGTCTCATCTGACAGACAGCACTTCTGACAATGCAACACAACCTCAGCACTCCACTTCAGTGTCAGCTCTTGATAGTTTGCATGCACACTCTGGAGTGGGACTTGAACTCACTTAAGCTTGGAATTATTGATGTGAAGAGACAAGACCTAAATTCCAATCATTGTTTCAGCTTTGTCCAACTGGAGGTCAACATTAGCCTGGAAATAGCCATTCATGATCATAGTCAGACTGGACAAAGTAGGTTTCTATATTTTTCATTGTAGTCAACAGCTGCAAAGTTCAATTGCAGGGCACCAAAGTGTTGAAACTATTCTTCCTCATGGGTCAAAACTAAACATGAACAGATGGTGTTCCTCTCGTCCATATAACACTGATCTGAAACATGGAATTTTAGCAAAATAAGGAACAGAAATTGCAAGAAGGAACTCTCCTGGAATGTTGCTATGCAGCCTGGAACACCAAAAGCCAATTATGTTTAAAAGAACCAGTACAGACATGATAGACCGAATGGCCTCCTTCTGTGTGGTTGGCCTGTCATAAACTATTTGCCTACTAAGCTGAAGATTGAAGTTCACTGTACAGGCAATGCAAATGCTCACAAGTTGGGCCATCTTCACTTGGAAGGGTTGGGTTAAAAAAAACATCAGATCATTTAGCCATCACCATGTTGCTTTTTATAGCATCTTGCAATGTGCACATTGATTGCCAATCTTCCAACATTTTCAAAATCTGCCTGTTCCCTTGCTGCATGTTCCCCAACACTGTTGAAAAATTATCGTCAATTATCCCAAAGACCTACAATGGCAAATGTCAATTGTCATCCCCTTCCTCTGCATTGGGTCTGGCAAGACAAGAAGCTACTGCTGAAAGCATGGACTTCTATTAATTGATGGAGTTTGGTCATCTATCTCCATGATGTGGTCAGAAGGGTGAAGATGCCAAAGTAAATTTAGTTGCTCTCTGTGCTGAGCACTGCCTAGTGAAGGCTGAGCACTGCGTTTAGTCAACTTTGGCTTGAAGATGGTTAGAAGAGTCACCCCAAGGTTGATTTCCTCCAAGATAACTCCCTCCTCACTGATTGAACATTATAAATGAGTTAAGTCTCTGTGATGATTTTAGAAATCTAATATCATAACCCAAGGAAAGAACTGGAAACACTCAATGGGTCAAGCTGCATCTTTGGAGATGAACAGAGTTAACATTTCAGATTGAGGATCTTGCATTCCAACGTTGACGAGGCCCATTGATGGGAAAAGTTAACTTGGTTTCTCTTTTCACAGATGCTGCCAGATTCAAAATTCCTGAACTACGAAGCAGTCTCCCCAGCAGTTTTTGCTTCTGATTTCAGGTTTCCAGCATCTGTGGTATTTTGCTTTTGTATCGTAACCCTAAAACCGGACCCTTATCACTCTGTCCTTAAGATGAGATGGCACGATAGCTCACTGGTTAGCACTATTGCCTCACAGGGACCTGAATTCAATTCTAGCCTTGGGCAGCTGTCTGTGAGGAATTTGAACCTTCTCTCCGTGTCTGCACGGGTTTCTTCTAGGTGCTCTGGTTTCCTTCCACAGTCCAAAAGATGTGCAGGTTAGGTGGATTAGCCATGAGAAATGCAAGATTATGGGGTTAGAGTGGGAGCCTGGGTCTAGATGGGATACTCTTTAGAAGGTTGGTGTGAGCTCGATGGGATGAATAGCCTACTTCCACACTGTAGAGATCCTGTGATGATTCTGAAAAGATAGATTTTGTTTCATTTTTCATCAAACGGTTGCTTAATTGTGCGGATTTCTCAATAAGCAGAGAGTTATGAGCAAGATAGGTGCCGACTTGTGCTAAACTCTCAGCTGATTGAAAGGGATTGAAGATGGGTTCACCCTGAGTAAAATGAATACACACAATGCCACAGGCAGGTGGACAACATTATTATCCTCACCAGCAGCTGGAGGTAGATGTTCATTTTGATGCAGTGGGTAGCTGACGACCACACTCCTGAATGATTTACCCATGCAGATGTTGCAAGCAACAGACTATGCACAATTTGAACCTTCCTGATGTCTTTATAATAGTAAAGCCTCTGAAGTGAGACCTATAATATGTTACTAACACATGATTCAATTCTGGATGATAGGATTAAAGTATCTCAATTGTCTGTGTAAATACAGAGCGGCTGTCTCAATAGCAGTGCGCATCTACAGCATTCCCTCCCTTAAGGAATGTGTCACACAAAAGAAAAAACTTTAACTGGGATACCACTGATAGGGGAAGCTAAATTGCTGTACATTTTTTCCAAGAATCTGTGACAACGTGCTTAATCACAGTCCAAGGAGAAGATATAAAGATGCCACAAAAAGACTGACTCTCCTAGTTTAATCAAATAGATGATGCAATGCTTACTATCTTGGTACTGCAATCATGAGAACATCTTTGAGATTGTAACACCCTAATCAGCTGCTATGTCAGTGACCTACACACTTTCCTGAAAATGTAATGTCAGAAGACTGTTTGGACAGTGAATGCAGCAAATCAGAAAGTTTGAACAGTCATAACAAGCTGTACTAATTATTCTAACACTTATATTCTTTCAAAGACAAATGCAAATTACAATTGATTTGATTGTATGATTTTGCAACATCCCAGCTCTTTGTTAATTGAGTTACTTATCATCATCTAGTCAGTGATAAGTGATTGCCTGTGAAACTGATTGTCAACATATTAGGCTGTTGTCAGTGACGATCAGCCCTGTTAATCAATTCTGAATTGGTGATCTCATCCAATAAGAACCATCAAAATGAAAGATGCTGATTCCAGTGGCACCCTCACCAATAGAAACATGACTCAAAAGTGACTGATTGAACAGTCAGAGACAAGTAATGCAATAAACACACAACAAATTCAAGTGTCAGTGCCGACTTGATGGAAAGCATGCAAGTGTATCCTACATCCAAAGTAAGGGATTTCCATGTTTTCATACTGCGAAAGTTACAACGAGGAGTTCTGAGAAGCTGGAACTGTTCCTGTAAGAGCTAAAAAGCTTAAGTGGAGATTTGAGTCAAGGGAGACACACTAAAGAAGTTTAATTAGGAAGAAAATGTTTCTACGGGAGCATGGAAGATATGATAACATAGTGACAATATCACTGGTTTGGTAATCCAGAAGCACAGGTTAACAACCCTGGAAATGCATCCTCTAATCCCATTATGGGACTTGGTCAAATTTATCAATCTGGACTATGATGACTGTGACAGCTATCATTGTTGTATAAACCCATCTGCTGGTTCACTAATGGCTTTAGGAAAGGAAGTCAGCTGTTCTTACTCTGTCCAGCCTACATCTAACACCCAGTGTGATATGACTCCTAATTACTCTCTGAAATAACCTGGCCAGCCACAAGTTCCACAGCATTTAGGGATGGGCAATAAATGCTTGCCTTGTCATAGACTCCACATTCCATGAAGTAATAAAGATAAAAGATTGGTAACCAGAGGGTACAGTTTTAAGGTAATTGGCAAACAAGCCAGAGAAAGATAAAGGGAATTCTTTTTAACAATGTGTTCTTATGAGCTAGATAGCCTGAAGAGAAAGTGAAAGCAGATTTAATTGTAACTGTCCAAAGGAAAACCTGACAAATTGCTGAAGAGGAGAAAATTGCAGGGAGATGGGGAATGAACAGGAGGAGACTGGATTAATTGGTTAAGTCTTCCTAAGAGCTAGGATAGTGGGAAAGGGAAGGGAAGTGAAATTAATGAGAAATGCTGAGTTGAATACCTTCCGTTGATGCTGTACAATTCTGTGAAATATTCCAAAGTGAATATCTGACATTGGTCACCAACTGTATAGGGTGATTCCAATGATATACATTTTAAGAGTGTGTGCGTATTGAAAATTATTAAAAATTATGACATATATTAAAACACATCATAAATGTTTAATGTGAATTCGCTTTATTTTCTATACCAGCTGCTGTGCAGTTGCTGAAGAACAAGAAATGCTCGAAATATTTCTGACTGCTGAAACCCTCTGGAACAGAAAAAAACAGAATGCAATTTAAAAATCGAAAGCCTAGCATGCAGTGGCTACTTCTGTACGTCGCGAGCTGTGTGTGACTGGATTTTTTTTAAAGAGAGGGATTTTGAGGAATCTTTGAAAGAACATTGGAGAACAGCAAATTAATAGACCAAGTTTGCAGACAGAAATGCTGTGCGGATGAAGCTCATTGTCTGAGCTCTGTAAAAGATAAATCCCCCCCCCCCGCCTCAGCCGCAACCACCCCCCACAGTAAGGGAAAGAAAGAGAGCCCAAGCTGAGCTGGTGGAACTTGAATGGAAGAATGACGATAGGTAGTAGCCAGCAGAGAGGAAAGATAATTGTACTGTGTAGTGGCATCTGTGGATAGCCTTTAATGATGATGACTGATTGACTGTTGGAAAAGCTACTACTATTTCCAAAGTATGAGATAAAGGAGCAGAAAGACAACGATCATAAATTACTCGCCTATCTGTGCTTCCTTGACATTCAATATTACTAGTTCCTTGATTTACAGCTTGGTATGCACTAGGAATAATTGAATGTGAAAAATTAAATGCAGTAGAAATAGAACATCTGGGTTCCAAATAATTCATCAATCTTAGAAATGCTTAATCCTCCATATAGATTGAAAGCCGGTGTTAAAGACTGACTGCATATATGGGCAGGTCAGCGTTAACAGGCTGCTGAATATGAGAGCTGGTCAAATGAAAAGATTTACACATGAGGATGTACCTGGAACAGAAACCACTCAACTAAGCTAACTAGAAGACTCTCAGTTTTCGTTCCCACGTCGTCAACTCTTACACTAAGAAAGTGAACAAAGTCAGAAGTCACACACGACTCCAGGTTTATTTGAAATCACAAGCTTTCTTAGCCCCGCTCCTTCGTCAGGGGAATTGGTTTATGACCTGATTCTGCTTTAATTAATTGGATTATAGGTCATCCCTTCACTAGCCATTCAGTTGTTGACACTTTACTCACACCAGTTGACACTTTTGATCACCTGCAGAGACTTGTTATTCAGCCTGTTGACACTGTACTCACACTATTTGTACTTATCTTTTGCCACTCTTGATTACCTGGAATCATCTTGCCATTATCTCTCTGCCTATAAATTCTGTGCCTGTGTGCTTCCCTCCCCTTCACCTGATGAAGGAGCAGTGCTCCAAACATTTGTGATTTCAAATAAACCTGTTGGACTATAATCTGGTGTCATGTGACTTCTGGCTTTTTCCACTCCCGTCCAACACAGGCATCTCCACGTTTAGGAAAGTGAGGTATAGTAGGTCTGACGCAAGGAGAGCAGGCGAGAAAAGAAAGGGGAAGAGGCCGTTAAATGGAGTCGTGAGAGAGAGAGAGAGAGAGAGAGAGATAGAGTGAGAGAGAACAGTATCTCAAAATTCTTTCACTTAATGCCAACATCAATTTGTTGCAAAACTACAGCTGTGGAGAATTCAATAACAATAATGACAGTGCAGAGAGACAAACTATTAATATATAATTCTTTGAGTGACCTGTAGTGATAAGTTTGGCGATAAACAAAGATGGAATTCAAGAGCTGCCATTTTCTCCAGTCAACTGTGTAATATCAGCAGCAACAAGAATCTCTCACAGCGATTTTATAGCCAGTTAGTCAGTACGTAAGGGCACATTGGATGCGCAATTACCTTATATATTTTACTTGTGACAGTGTCAATATTTTGTTTTCTAAACTGCTGTGTCTCACCTTACGGTCAGTAGATCCAGTAAACACAGAACACTTGTTTTGAACTTAATGAATGACTAGTTTAGATGGCTATTCCATTTTCACAGCATGGAGGTTTCAGCTGAGACTGAAGTTAACTAGTTGGCGTTCACCCTCTCCATGTGAAGGACTCCCCTTTGGTTTGACAGCAGTCCTTCTTGCTGTGATTCAGATGGTTTGGGATTCAAATCTCCTCCAGAGACCTGAGTGACAAATCCAATTGTGAGAGTGTTGAGTTGTGAGAGATGTTGAACCGAAGCTTTACCTCATCTCTTGAGCAGGAGTAGTAGATTTCCTGGCAATGTTTTGAAGAATAGAAGAGTTATCCCCAGTGTCCTGCCAATATTTATTATTCAACCAACATCTTATCTAATTACATCATGTCTTCTGAATTACAACAAAAGACTACACTTCAAAGAGACTTTATTGATGATAAAGCACTTTGGGACATTTTGAGGTCATGAAGGCAGTTACATAAATGTGAGTCTTTAATGTTTTTACTGCTGGATTTTCCTCTTTAATGCAAAGAATATGTTTTCTTTCAGATGGTATATTTTGTTGGATGTCACTTTTTCTTAAATCTATCTCAATTGTTTTTCTTTCACTTTTCCTTTTTGGTTCCACTTTAAAAATATGGATTTCTGTCACTTTTGGCTCCAGCTAACAAACTGCCCCATTAATTAACGCTTTGGGTTTAAAATTTCACTCCAGGACTGGATAGTCAAAGTCGGCACATTCACAAAGTGGCCAAACAGGTTGTGCATGAATTTGTAAATCCTGCCAACATGGCACTGACAGGTGGTAAGACTGGGAGAAGTTCACAGGATGGAAAGAAAATTGGAGCTTCTACTATCACGATGCATAGCTTCAGATGACAACATCGAAGCAGAGGTTTATGTGACCACAGCAACCCAGATTCATGAGGGGATTGTTTGGCAGGAATGAATCTGTTAACTTCCACCAGAAGGATTCCTGATCCCTGATCCAGCTGAGGTCAATTTGGGAGCTACCTCCTTGCCATTTTCATGGTGGAGGTCTTTATGCTTTGGGTCAGATTTGTCTTTGGACAGGGAACTGAGAAAGGTTGCTACAGCTTCCTTTGACTAATCTTTAAACCATAGTTTACTCAGTGTCTTCTTCATTCTCTGATTCTTCATTTTGTGAATTTCTGAAGCCATCTTTATGTTGCCAATTGCACCATCTTTGATTTGATGGTACCTGCCACATTCCTCCTGCATTCTACGTGCTGGGCTTCCTTTCTATCAATATTTTCCACTGGAAGCTTTGTGTTATGTGAATATACAATTGAGGAGCAGGTGTAGGCTAGTCAGCTTTTCCAGCCTACTCTGCTGTTCAGTAAGTTCATGGCTGATCTGATTGTGGACTAAACTCTACATTCCCAGTTATCCCTTGTCATTCAAAAATCAATCTACCTGGGCTTTAAAAGTATTCAACTACCCTACATCCACCAGAAAGTGAGGACGAGAATTCCAAAGACTCATAAAATCTCTCAGAGAAGAAAAAGACCTCCTCACATCCATCTTCAATTGTGCACTCCTTATTTTTAAAATAGGTCTAGTCTCCCCAATAAGGGAAAACATCCTCTCAGCGTCCACTCTGCCAAGTCTTTTCAGGATCTTGTATGTCTTGGAGTAATGATATAAGCTAATGCACTGTACCAAACAGGAGTAATTAACATTGTTTTTGCTGAATCAATTTGGGGCGGCATGGTGGCCCAGTGGTTAGCACTCCTGCCTCACAGCACCAGGGACCTAGGTTCGATTCCAGGTTCGGGCAGCTGTCTGTGTGGAGTTTGCACATTCTCCCTCTGTCTGCATGGGCTTCCTTCCACAGTGCAAAGATGTGTAGGTCAGGTGAATTGGCCATGCTAAATTGCCCATAGTGATAGGTGCGTTAGTCAGAGGGAAATGGATCTGGGTGGGTTACTCTCCGGAGGGTCAATGCGGACTTGTTGGGCTGGAGAGCCTGTTCCACACTGTAGGGAATTTAATCTAATCACATTGTATTAGGACAGATTAAAAACTTATAAATGGAAATTTAGTCACATGTATAAAAACAAACATGAAGCAAATTTGTTTTAAACATGTGGGCGATGAAACTCAGTCCTATTGTGATTAATAACAAAAGCATGTGTGGATAAAACATCAGAGTGTCTCAGCAATGGATCCCTCAATGAGAAGGTTGTAGCTTTAAGTCCTGCCAGAGATAGGAGCAAATAAAGAGACCACCAAAGAACAAAGAGACACAGTGATTGAATATTCAGGCAGGTTTGCCTGAATCTTCATGAGAAGCTAAGCAGCTATTATCCCCCAATTGCTTCACAGGGAAGCGCTTCCTCTGGTTGTTCCAGGATCCACAAGACTACTTCTGCCAAATCCTCAGGAAAAATTTAAATGAAGGAGGTGACATCATTTCCATCCATTTAAAGCCATGGGGTAAACTCAGCTGTGCTCTGTATGAGCACTTACATCTACCTGCACTGTTTCAAATGCTCCCAAACAGGCCAGAACTCCATGAGCAGGAAAATCAGAATCTGTACATGTGATCGCCAGGCAACAGACCGACCGGTCTGAAATATGTAGGTGGGCACTTTAGGTTGTTCTCTTTAGGTTGTTAGAGAGACTCAAACTAGGGAGCAGAATCTCAGGACAAGGAGGTAGCCTTCTAGAACTGAGGGAAGAAGTCATTTTTTCAAAGATGTCAATCTTTCAAATTCTGTCTCCCAGAAAGCTTTTAGCGACCAGGCACTGGCTATATTCAGGACTGAGGGGATAGATTTTTAAGGCAGAGATGTGAGGGTAGGACAAGAAGTGGAGCTAAGTTTGAAGATCAGAAATTATTTAATTGAATGGAGAAAGATTGACGAGACATTCCAACTCTTGTTCCTTTTTATTATTTTCTTTATTGTCAGGAACGAGCTGCCCATTATACAGCAAATTATGTTCTGTGTTCTTACATATGACTGTACAAATTAGAAACAGAATATGCCATTTAGCCCATCTATCCTGCACCACCATTCAATATAAATCATGGCTGATGTGTTTATTTTACAAATTCCACATTCCCATCTCTCCTTCAACCCTTGGCTTCCATTGCCTCCCAAGGACTGCCTTTAAGATAGCCATTGACTTCACTTCCACCACTTACTGAGGCAGAGAATTCCAGGTTGGACAGCCCTCTGAGAGAAATAGAATTCTCCTGATCTCTGTCCTAAAATGGTGGTCCCTTGGTTTTGGACTCACTCACAAGGGGAATCAACCTTCCCATATCACACCTAGTCAAAATTGGGCAGGGTCCTTAACATTTCACGCAAATCCCCCTGTCACTCTCCAAAACCACAGTGAAAGCAAGGCCAGTCTGTCCAAGCCTTCCTCACATGGTATTCCAGTGTTCAATCTGCCTCCAGTGCATTTATATCCTTACTTAAATAAGGAGATCAAAATATAGCATAATATTCAAGATGTCATTGTGATTTTGATTTGATTTGATTTATTATTATCACATGTACCTATATATGGTGAAAAGTTTTGTTTTGTGCTCTGTACAGGCAGATCATATGATGCCCTGTGTAATTGAAGCATAATATTGTTGCTTTTATCTTCAGTACTTCTTGTCATTGAAGATAATATTCCATCACTCTTCTTAACTACTCGATGTACTTGTGTACTAACTTTTTGTGTTTTGTGCGTGAAAAAATATCCCTCAACAACTTTCAATTCAGCAGTTGTTCTTTGTTTCAGTAATATTATGGTACTTTGTTCTTCCTGCCAAAATGAACAATATCATAATTTCTTACATTATACTCCATCTGTCAGATTTTGGCTCTTCACTCAATCCATCAGAATCCTTACAATTACCTTACATCCTCTTCCAGACATATTTTTCTGTCTATCTGTGTGTCATCAATACAGCTCAGACAATCACGCAAGCCAACCTCCCATCTATTCGCTCCATCATTGTCATGGAAAAGCAGCCAGCATCATCCCACCCAAGTTATAATCTCTTCCAAACTCTTCCATCAGGTAGAAGATACAAAAGCATAAACGCATGTAGCGTCAAGAACAGCTTCTCCCCTGCTGTTAGTAGATAGTTGAATGGACATCTTAAATTACAAATTTAAATGTTACTCCTGCATTTCCTGTGCAGCTGTAATTTTGAATGTCTCGCTCTGTTCAATCATCCTATGATCTGTATGTCTTTGTATGTTACAATCTGACTGTGCTGCATGAAAAACAGAACTTTTCACTGTACTTAGGTACATGTGACAACAATAAATTAAATTAAATCTGCAAATTTAGCTATCAGGCCTTTGCTTCCCTTATTTATGCCATTGTCAAGTCCCAATGATTGAGACTCATCTTGACTTCAGAATCATAGAATCCCGAAAGTGTGAAAAGGGCCATTCAGCCCATGGAGTGCACACCGATCCTCCAAAGCGCATTCCACCCAAATCCAGAACCGAACGTATTCCTATAACCCCACATTTATGTAATCCTCCGAGCCAGTACATCCCTGGACATAACAGGCCAATTTAGCATGGCCAATCCACCTTACCTGTACATCCTTGAACTGTGGGAGGAATCTGAGTACCCAGCAGAAACCCATGCTGACACAGGGAGAACATGCAAACTCCACACAGACAGTCCTCCAAGGCTGGAATCAAATTTAGGTCCCTGGTGCTGTGAGGCATAAATGATAACCACTGAACCACCGTTCCACCAGGCCTTGGAGATGAAAGAACATCTGTGACAACATCAGTTGCCTTTCACTTTGCTATTGAATCAGTCACTTGGACAAAGTCAACATTTTTTAAAAATCAAAGGCAGATAACCATATGGAACATCATAGTAATGGAGTCTCTGACTCCACGCTATGCATTTGTGTTGGAAATAAATGCATGATCACGTCCAAGTGATCAAAATTAACAAGATGTAATGGATAAGGAAGAGAAATTCACGGGGAGAAGATAAAATTTGTAGATTCTTCACAGGGGAGCATGGGTGCAGCTGGTGATGCTCCAAGGGTAAATTAATCTGGTAGTAAAGGCTTTAAACAAACATTGGATCCTCATCTCCATTTATTGTGTCTCCTTTGAGGTCTGGGGCTTGGACATTACTTACTTTCCTTTCCAAAAATGGTAGTTAGCTGGAAATATTCTTTCAGCCTCTCACCGTGGAGGCTGACTGGTGAGTTTGTGCTCAGAAAATGGGTACCTTGCCACTGAATTTCTAGACCTTTGTGTTTTGTAACAGCGAGCTATCAGAGCATGTGAAACCCAGGACCCCATTCTGATCCAGGGGCAGTGTTCTATTCCACCTGACTGAGTCCTTTCAGGCAAAAGAAACTGTGTAAAAATATTTCTGATATCTTGAAACAGTGCATCTGTGTGACTGACAGGTGTTAGACTCAATACTTGTGTAGATTGACAGAGAGAGTGAAAAAGAACGAAAAGGAAGAGATTAACAGACAATTCTGGCTTTTCACTAAAGCACAGTAACAGCAGTCTCTGCGTAGCTATTATTAAATTCCACAACCTTTCCCACCGAAATGTCAACGTTGTCTGCCGATTGTTTCTCCTTCTGTTGCAAATATTGTGCAATGGATTATACAAAAATTAAACCTCTGGGGAGCTTTATAATCTGATTCCATCTTAAAAGTCTGTCAATGCTTTTTTTTTCTCTCTCTATCTTCTGACTCCCTGACACTGTTCTTCTCTTTGCTTGAAGCAGATTTTCTGCCTGTTCTTCATAAGCCTCCACGGACTTGTTTTAGCTGCTCCCTCTTTCTCCGGGCTCATCAAATTTAATTTTATTCCGAAATCCATATGTAAATCCTTAAATCTTGAGTCTGAATTTGTTTTCACTGGTGCCAGATTAGTTGATGCCAGGCAATGGAATCCTTGCTGGAAAGTTAAAGTGTATTGCAGATTATTTACATTGTGTATTGTCAAATGGATTGGCAGGGAACATTTTAATTCACTGGAAAGCATTGCATGATGGTGGAAATGAAGATGTCTTGGTTTTCATGCTTTTCTTGAATACACTCGCTAAAATTGAGGCAAGCAGACTGCTCACAGCAACTCCCATTCTGCTTTTATAACGTAATTGATGGTTTGGTGGAAAAGTTACTAACCGATAGAATTAGTGAAATGGGGAAATACAGGAGAGTGCCAGAAGGTTAAAGAACCTGTGCAGACACAATGGGCCAAATAGCCTCATTCTGCACTGTAACAATTCCGTGATCCTGTAAGTCCATGTGAATACTGAGGAGATTTCTAGACAAGTTATAACTATGATCCTGTTAAGAATAAAGAAGAAATCCAAATGACCAGCAATAAATAGAACATAGAAAAGTACAGCACAGAACAAGCCCTTTGGCTGATGATGTTGTACCGAGGATTAATCCTAATGTAAAATAAAATAACTTAACCTATGCACCCCTCAATTCGCTGCTGTCCATGTGCATGTCCAGCAGTCACTTAAATGTCCCTAATGACTCTGCTTCCACCACCACCGCCGGCAACGCATTCCATGCATTCACTATGACCCCTCATGCCAATCAATCCTGCCCTGTGGAAAAGTGTCTGGCTATTGACTCTATCCATTCCTCTCATTATCTTCTATACCTCAATTAAGTGACAAAATTAAGAGATGCCACATGTTTAAACAAAAGCAAGCTTTGTTGTATAATCAAAGTGAATTTAGCCCTATTAACTTAACGTTAAAGCTTATAAAGACTTACACTATAGCTTAGTCTACTTTTCACTATTTCAAAGAGTTCCCTTGTGCTATGAAATCCTGAAGGCCCATTCACTTTTCTGACTGCTGGAGGTCAGTCATCTCAGGCCCAGGACATTGCTGCAGGAATTCCAGAAATTGGGAATTTTCACTGATGACTGCATATGTTCAGCACACCCATGTCTCCTTTGGTACTGAAGCAATCCATGTCCAAGTGCAGCAAGTTCTGGACAATATCTAGGCTTGAGTCAAAGAATGTGGTATTGGAAAAGCACAGCCGGTCGGGCAGCATCCGAGGATCAGGAGAATCGACGTTTTGAGCTTAAGTTCTTCACCTTCTCCTGCTCCTTGGATGCTCCCTGACCTGCTGTGCTTTTCTAGCACCACATTTCTTCGACTCTGATCTCCAGCATCTGCAGTGCTCACTTTCTGCCAATACCTAGATTTGGACTGACAAGCGACAAGCAACATTCATGTAACAAAAGTACCAGACAACAGCTATCCTGACATGACAGCTTCTAGCCATCATTCCTTGACATTCATTGGTATTACCATTACTGACTTCCTGACTATCAACATCCTGGGACACACTATTGACCAGAAACTGAAGGGATTCGCTATATAAAAATATGATGGCTACAAGGGCACGTCAGAAGCTACGAATCCTGCAGTGAATAACTCATCTCCAACCTCCCCAAATTCCATCGACCATCTCTAAGGTATAGATCTGGACTGTGATAGAGTACCCATCAGGTGCCTGGACGAGTGCAGCTCCAATAACAACTCAAGAAAGTCGACACCATCCAGGAGAAAGCAGCTCACTTGACTGGCATCACATAAAAAATATTCACTCCCTCTACCATTGATGCTCAATTGCAGCAGCTTGTACCATCTATAAAATGCACTGCAGAAATTCACCAAGGCAGTTAACACAGTACCTTTCAAACTCATCATCACTACCATCAAGAAGTCAAGCGTCACATGACACCAGGTTGTAATCCACCAGGTTTATCTGAAATCACAATGTTTCTTCATCAAGTGACTATAACCTGATGTTAAATGACCTCCAACTTTGTCCACCCTAATCCAACACCAACACACCATAACCACCAAGAAGGGCAAGAGCAGCATCACCTGCACATTCCTGTCCAAGTCAGTCACCATCCAGACTTGGAAATATATCATCATTGTTTTAGTGTCACTGAATCAAAATCCTAGAACCCTCTCCCTCATGGCAGAGTGGGTCCACCTACATGAATAAACTGCAGCGGTTTAAGAATGTCGCTCACTCACAACTTCGCAATGATAATGAGGGATGGGCAATAATTGCTGGCCCAGCCAGCAACATTCCAGTGGATGGACTAAAACAAAACATGTCATTCTTCTTCAATGACCAAACAGAATGAAAGTGACACCTGATGATTAAGCTGTAGTGTGCACTGGGCCGTCAGAAATCCAAATTGAAATATTTTGATCCACTCGGATATGGCAAAGGCTCAACGAGTAATCCAGATCATACTAAGTCATTACTGATTATGGCACTATATTGCAAAGGAACAGCAGCCAGCTCAGAATGGAGAAGATGAGTCAGTTGAGCTAAGCCTGAAAAGAGTGAAGGATGAAGAAACCCCTGATGGTGATTATGTTGAGTGACAGCAACCAGCAGCAGAACAATCCAGTTGTCAGTTAACAACAACCAAGCACTGACGAGGACATGATCATTATCAGTTCTGAATGAGCTGTCAAACCTCCAAAGCGCTACCTGAATTGGTAACCTTGTTAACTTTGTTTTTACCTGTTTGCATAATTATTGAAATGGTGACACACGTCCATATACAACCATGCAATTCTGTTCCTTTCTTTATAAACAGGGGATGTCATGGTCGGTCTCACATGCAGTATATCTTTAAAAGACTTGCTCATTATGTCATTACTGACATCAAAGGTACATTACTAACTCAAAGGTATAAAATTATTTGACTCCATCTTAACTGGAGCCATTAGAAACATGACCTGTTGTTGGATGGGTGTTACTGTTTGCAACTGACTCGCACAGTATTCGCTCAAAGTGCCTGGGACTCTAGATATACATACCAAGAGCTATAATAAATGTCTGTTGAATGTTTTAGTATTATGTTACCCACATTTAGTTCTTAATACAGAAACTAACATAAGAATGGCCCCATCAGATACAAATATCGTACTGGAAGCTGAAGCCCACAATACGATGACAGTTCAAGAACCACAGCAGATTTCTTCCACGAGCTGAAAACCAAAGCAAATCTACTGGCTGATTTTCCCTCACCATGTCTAGATTTGATTGCTTGCTGCTATTAGCAAATGCACACAGATAAATTAATCAAAAGATCTCTTGAACCAAGCCTCCACTCTCAATTATCATTACCAAAACAACACGGTATTCTTTAGGATGATTCAACCAGAAATGCAGGCAAGTTGTTTTACTTTCAACCTAACTCTTAGATTTTGTGACCCATGCGAACAATTTATATTGCTAATGGAATTTATAACTCTTTTCTAGAATTGCTATAAATTGACAACAGATGGCTGTACAAATGACAAACAGCAGTGATCCCAACACAGATCCTTGTGGCACACCACTAGTAACCGGACTCCAGGCTGAATATTTTCCATCAACCACCACTCGCTGCCTTCTTTCAGAAAGCCAGTTTCTAACCCAAACTGCTAAATTCCATGCCTGAAATTTGAGAGAACTGGAGAAAGTACTACCATTATAATCTGTCTTTTTTTTAAAAATAAATCACTCACAGGATAAAGGCCATTAGTGAACCAGATAGATTTTTCCTAACAATCATCACTGGACTCTTAATTCCAGATATTCATTGAATTCAAATTCAGGATTTGAGCCCAGATCCCCAGACAATTACCTGGGTTTCCTGGATTAAGAGTCTAAGCAATAAGACCACTAGGCTATTACCTCCCTTCCTTGAGGCATCTTATGCCCTGAAGGAGTCACATGCACAGAGCAGTAGCTGTAAATAAAATAATTAACATAGGTAAGTCTCTCCAATAATACTTACAGCTTCATTACAAAGAAACTGGAGTTTAAATTGACGATTTCAAAACAAGATGAAAGTTAATGCATTTAAACAGAACGACATATTAAGTGGAACTTTCAAACATTGGATTTTTGTCCAATTTTCTGCAGAAAAGATTTTGATACAATTTATATTTCTTTTCTGCTCAAGTGAGTTTACACTTACAACAAAATGCTTGGTACTTTTGGGACTTGAAGGGTATTGGTATTTTAACAGATAATCCCACTCAAGATAGCAAGCCATTCACTGCGACCATACCCATATAGGTTTGGGGTGAACAGACCGATAGATTAGCTTTCCAAACCAACAAGTCAAATAATGGACGAAAGTGAAATATTCTGGATACTGAGAACCTCAAAAAGAAACAGAAAAAATGTTGAAAAGGCTAAATATGTCATATAGCATTAGTGTAAATGGGAGGAGTTAACATTTCAGGTCAATAACCTTTCATCAGCACTGGAAGATGTGGGAGATGAACCGATAAATATTTGAAAGTGCATTATTATTGTTTCTACAAGATGCTCAAAGGTAGAGGCACGTCTTTGTTTACTTGCAGGTTTACCAGTTACAAATCCCTCCCCTCTTCTACTTTGTCCATCTCTCCATCTCAAAGTCACTTTTTTTCCTCTGTCTCTTGTTCCCTTCCCCCACATCTCTCTCCCACTGAACAGGCAATCTAATCAAAACCCCTTGCAAAGTACAACAGCTATGATTGCAGTCATGGTTGATTATTTTTCTGCTGCCGCTCTTTCATAATGGTTTGTCCTAAATATTCCTCTGAAGAAAAGTACATCAGTTTTGATTGAAACCATTTTATCCCTTCCATTCCTTCAAGTTTTCAATAAAAAGTTTGCAGAGAACAGCCATTGAGAAACGATCGATTCTTGTCAATGGAACTGAGAGTGATAAACTCTATAATCAGCTATCCGCTCATATATTGAATTAAGGCATGACGACATTCCTAGCACCTGTCAATGTTGCTGTAAAATTCTAACATCGAGTTACATTGAGTTTATAGCACTGGAGCTGGCCACTTGTTTTAAATTGGTCCATGTTGCAGATTTAGGCTCTGCACAAGCTCCTCCCACATTTTCTCTTCTAACTGCATCAATTCTATTCCTTTATCCTTCTATTCCTTTATCTTTCTATTCTTTTATCCTTCACATTCTTATCTGGCTTCCTCTCAAATGCATCTGTGTTATTTGTCTCAACCACTCTCAGAGGTAATGAGTTCCACATTGTAACACCAAATAGCTGAAGACAATTCTCCTCAATTTCCTCTTGGGTATATTAGAGACTCTTACCGTTTTTTTACAATACAGTCTCCAATTTTGGTCTCCAACATTTTCTACTCATTTGTGACATCAAAGCCTTTTGATGTCTCAAGGGGCAATTTCTCGCTGGTTTTGTAGCGATGAACACTATCCTGAAAGGTATCTCTTCCTGTAATAGTTCAGGAAGCCTGACTGGAAATGAACATCATTTATTGGTGAACACCAAAATGGCACCACCATTCGTGGCGTATGTGGACTAGTCTCAGCCAGGACAGACAGTCCTGCAGACCTATCTTTGGGTCTGCTTTATGCTTTTAGTTAACACAGTTGGAGACAAGGTGGACAGCAATGGTGTGAGGTCTTTCAGAGACTGCCTTATGTTAACATTGAACAGAGAGAGTAAATCATGAATCACTTCTGCACTGTGACACCAGCAATTCACATAAATGCTTCTGCCTGGTTTCAAACGAGGGCCAGTTTGCTTGTAAAGCAAATGTGATAACCACTACGTTACAGAAACAGAATACTGAGTCTGCATTTTTAAATAAATAAACTGGTTCAGGCATGTTCTTTCACGTCTCTGGAGCAAGCGAAAGTTGAACCTGGGAAATAAAGCACTGTCTTCCCTGCAGTGCTCACCTATCTCTAAAGATATCAAGAGCATTGATAGACACCATGTGCTCCCTCTCCAAGGATACCCAGGCACAAATATAACCACAGAGGGGGGCAGACAATTGGCAGGTATGACCCCTTCCACAGCCTTCCTGGGTGTGCTTTATAAAGGGATCAAGTGATGAGTTCTTGCAGGATAGGCCATTGCCTGCTACCCAGAAAACACATACTTAATAAGCAACATAAAAAGATTGATTAGTGATTCCCCAAGGGCCTTTGTAGAGGTTATCAGATCACCACACTCCACTGCTAACATGACCCTCAGTGGATTAGAGCACGGGTTACCAAACTGGATGCTGTTCTGTCAGATGTACATTCTCTGACTCACAGCCCTATCGCTGAGGCTTTACGCCAGGAGCTACGTTTGCTTTGATGATTCTTGTGAAACTTTCTGCAGCAATGGAGACCATATCAAGATAGGAGGTAAAAACAATAACTGCAGATGCTGGAAACCAGATTCTGGATCAGTGGTGCTGGAAGAGCACAGCAATTCAGGCAGCATCCAACGAGCAGCGAAATCGACGTTTCGGGCAAAAGCCCTTTTGCCCGAAATGTCAATTTCGCTGCTCATTGGATGCTGCCTGAATTGCTGTGCTCTTCCAGCACCACTGATCCAGAACCATATCAAGATAGTCAGGATTTCGTTCTTTTTCAAAATAAGAAGTGATAAGTAGCCCACTTGCAAAATTCATGCCTCAGTGTCCAACAATTTTTGTCGTTGTGCAACTGGAAAACATTTGTGAATTAATCCTGAGTGTGCATGGAATTATGCTGATGACTAATTTAGGATTGTCAGTCTGGCTCAATTTGGCACACTTGTGTGTACTGGAAGCAACATATATTAGCACATTGAGCCCTTTGTTTTGCAAACAGAAGGAACATACGTGCACTGTGCCTGATTCAAAATCAACAACCTAGGTGACAGCCATCCTCTGATTTAATTGTCAGGCCTCTCTCTCAGGGTCCACCTACCTGTATTAAGATTTAAATAAAGCTTTACAGTAAACTGTCAGTCATCATGAACTGCTGCTTTTATCCATGGCAGCAACTCTACCAATCATAGTCCACTCATCAACCGACCAGCACTCTGCTCTCAAACAGTTTAAATGTCATTTTCCTTCTACACTGCTATTTTTTGCAAGCTGTCCTGATTAATGCAAGATGAAAAGCTTCAACAAAGCTGTGTCATTTTTTTCAGCAATACAGAAGTGATAACTTCTTCTATCTCTGTCTTAGGTAACCAATATGACCATTTCCTGGTCATTTTGAGACTTTTCTGAACCACTTTCAAAATGGAGAGAGACAGTTAACAAATAGCAGTCCTTACCTTTGACAATAAATGTCATGTATTGTTGAATTGTTTCCCCCTAATTAAACAGTCTGTGGGGTCTCACTGCTTTGTGTGCCAAGAGGGGCTAGAATTATACAATGAACCTACTGAACAGAATAATTAATTAGGAAGACCCCTGTGTGTGCAAAATGGTGACCATCTCACTCTATCTGGTAATGTGATGGTTTGCAATTAAGAACTTTGGGACATTTCAAAGAGAAGTGATGATGTGATCTATATAAATACAAGCCTTCTCCTATTGAAACTGTAGACACTTTCAAATGCTACAAAGTTTGCACACTGATGGTTTCGTAGAAAAACTAAACAGAAAATATCTTTGGAAACCCTGTTGATGCTGTAACTTCAATTCCTAGTCTTGGGAACCTACCATTAAGTTTTGTATGGGTGCACTCACTTGAGTGCAGATGATTCCAAACATCTGTTTAATTCAGTGGCACAGTGCAGGTAAGCACAACCTACCGCATATTCATGAGCTAAACTGTATGAATTCCAGAAAGAGCTTTTTTCCCCTCCCATTTCCTCCATTGACAATGGTGATTCTATAGCACTGACTTGGAATCATGCACAGCTTGAACCAGAAAGAACATCCTCATGTTCTTCTTGGATAATTATGTGGAACATGGATGTCAACGTTAAAGGGACAGATGGGGTGAAGCACACCAAACTTTGTGGGAAGCTTTGATGGATGGGAGGGGGATCAGGTAGTGAAGCAGAGGGAAGGCAATCCACAAGATACTGAGTTTGAAAACATAGCACCCCTACATTGGTTGGATGGGAGTCGGGGAGGCGAGAAGTGTTATGTAAGAAATTGGAGTCAGAGGAATCATGTTTTTAAGGGGTATGGAACCAAAGGGACTAGGAGGAGCTTTGTGTGGGGCTAAGTCACACAGGTGAGAGAGTTCCACAGGAATTTTGCCCTCGCTGGTCCTTCTTTCTGCCTGACCATCAGAAGCGTTATGTAACACTGAGACTTCAGTCCCAATGACCTACCAATACATTCTCTTCAGCATTCTGACTCAGCGTAGCACTCACCTATTATGCTAACTTTATATAGCACCCTGGTCAGACCACAATTAGAAATCTGGACACCATGTTCTAGTTCCATGGTACAAAACGATATAGTGGAACCAGATAAAGTACAAAAAGAGGTTTACAGGCTTTTTACAGAATGGAGAGGTTACAACCATCAGGGAAAACTGACCACGCTGAGATATATTCATCTACTGAATATATTTAAAATGATGGAAAAAACAACATTTACAATCCCCATCATCTCTTGCTCAAATCTGAGTCCCCTAGTCCTTGCACCACATGAAGGACTGGCCTCTCTTTGTTGACCTTATCTAAGCTTGTAGCCTTCAAGCACTCCAACAAATCTCCCCTCAGTCTCCCTCAATCTAAGGAGAGCAGTGACCTGGTTAAAAGTAATATCTTTTAATGGCTGTTAGAGACCAACACACAAAGGCATTTACATAGAAGTCACATGACTAAGGCAAGCCAGACAGTACTGTAAGTGCAATTGCATTTCTCCAAATCTCTCCCTTTTTGTAAAAACATAAAATTGCTAATGTTACCCAATACACATAGTCATAAGGAAATTGATGATTTATTAGTGGACCTGTGTGTTAGCTCTCAGCTGTTCCAATACCTGCAGCCTTTGCACATGCATTACATACCCAGTCTGTAAACTACACAGGTCTTCTAAAGGTACACCTTTCCCTGAATGAGAAGTCTAGAATCAAGGGATGCAGTCTCAGAATACGGGATAGGCCATTTCGAACTGAGGAGAGGAAAAGCTTATTGACTCGGGGGAGAATAAACCTGTGGAATTCTCTAGCCCAGAAGTTTGAGGGGGTCAAGTCACTGCCTATATTCAAGGAAGAGATAGATAAATGTTCACATTTTAAAGGAATCAAGGGGCATGAGGAGAAAGTGGGAATATGGAATTGAGCTAGAGGGTCCATCATGATCACATTGATCAGTGGAACAGGTTCGAAGGGCTGAATGGCCTCCTCCTGCTCGTAGTTTCTATGTTTGATTTTCTAAATGCATTATCATTGGCTGTTTGTCTGGTAAAAACTTGTTACTAGGGTGATATTTTTTCTCCAGGGAATGTTGTTCCCATGGTGAGTGCTATTGTGTGGTAAATGTTGTAGCTGATTCGTTTCTGTTGCTGGGGAACAGTGAGCCTTCAGGTCTGATGATCATTCTGTAATCCGGTCGACTGGTGAAATCAAATCCTCCGGATTGGCTGCCTACAGTGAAAGTATATCTTCTCCCATTCTTCATCAATATGAACTTAGATATGATCATACGCATTAGCAACAGATCATGCAGATCTGTGAGAATCCGAATGGTACATGAATGCCAGTGTTAATTTGACACTTCAGATTCGCTGGATGCTCTCCTCCAGTCCTTATCATTCTAACAGTTAAAAACCACGTTATTTTTAGATTTGACAACTCCAACCTGTTGTGTGGTGTACAGAATCCTCAGCTGATAACCCTCCAACAGCCACCTTTATAGACTTGTTTTGCTTCTTCTAGCTAAACACTTGAGAACAAAGGGATTCAGTGTCTTGCAGTTTGAGCACTGCTTTTCTCACACTGGACATTCTTCCTTTCTTTTGTGTGATATCCTCCATATTACTTATGTCCTGTCCTTTGGCTTTGGTTTTTCTGCTAGTATTTCTTTCTTTTTTACAATGGCTTTTCTTGTTTGGTCTGGAATGTCTCTCAACATAAAGCAAGGCTTGTCTGTTGTCCAATTAATACACTGTAGCCAATGTTTCAGAAAACTCAGAGTTTCTGCATGTGCCAAGAGTTTTCTGGAAATATAAGTTTCTCCTCCCTCAGCAGACAGGCTCTCATAGCATCTGTTATACCAAAACATCCTTTCTCTGTTGAGATCAGCTTTCAGTTGTTCAAACTCATTGGATCCACTGGATGTGTTGGTGCAGTCACATAATTATCAATGGTCACCCTCTCCTCCTAAGCTCTGATGTTGAACATGTGCTATTAGTAACAAAATGTAGGATTCAAAGTATTTCCCAAAGCCTTCCGTCTGGCTTTTCTGATCCTTAGGGAGATCTAGGCTGCTTTAAAGGTAGTAGCACTGTTGATACTCTTATTAGCTCTGATTTCTAATTAATTCTGCAGGTATTTCAGGGTCTTACCACCCAGAATGGAAACCAAAATAAATACTGCCTCATATTTCCTTTTATTTCTACAGCAGCTGGGAGTGGAAAATGTGCAGCCATTTTGACTCAACCTGTAATACAAAGTTGCAGATGATTGATTTTTTATTGTTCACTTCTGCTTTGCTGTTTCTTTTATTACCTGGTTGTACTAATTCAACCTTTCCAGCAGCACCATCCCTGATGGGCCAAACAGTTCTGCTCCTACATCTTATGGTCTTATGGTCTCATTCAGCTAAATCACCTCTGTGATGTTAAGTCATAGAGTTGAATAGTACAGAATAGACCACTTGGTCCAACTTTTCCATGCCTACCAGATATCCTAAATTAATCTAATCCAATTTGGGAACATTTTGCCCAAATTGTTTAATGGCTGAGACAGACTACACTCAAAGGCACCTTGAGCAGAGGTAGCAATCAAATAATTACAGCAAGACAGCCAAAACATTGAGTACTATTATATATCTCCAGTCAAACCTAACTTTGTAACTAAAAACCTTCATCCTTTCACCTTTCTAGAGGACTAGAATTTAAAAGCAGGACGTACTTCTGAGACTTTATAAGGCTCTGGTCAGACCACACTTGGAGTATTGTAAGCAATTTTGGGCCCCATATTTCAGGAAGGACAAACTAGCCCTGGAGTGGGTCTAGAGGAGCTTCATGAGAATGATCTTGGAAAGAAAGGGTTAATGTATGAGGACCATTGGAGAACTCTGAGGCTATACTCAATGGAGTTTAGAAGGGTGAGGGGGGAATCTAATTGAAACTTAAGAATACTGAATGGCCTGGACAGAGGGGATGTTGGGAAGATGTTTCCATTGGCAGGAGAGACTAGGACCCAAGGGCACAGCCTTAGAGTAAAGGGAAGACCCTTTAAATGGAGATAAGGAGAAACTTCTTCAGCCAGAGAGTGGTGAATTTATGGAATTCATTGCCACAGAAGGGTGTGGAGGCCAGATCATTGAGTATATTTATACAGAGTTAGATAGGTTGTTGATTGTTAAGGAGTTCAAAGACTACTGGAAGAAAGCGGGAGAATAGGGTTGAGAAGCTTAACAGCCATGATTGATTAGCAGAGTAGACTTGATGGGCCAAACAGTTCTGCTCCTACATCTTATGGTCTTATGGTCTCATTCAGCTAAATCACCTCTGCATGTTTATTTTTACATCTTCTTAAAGCGTGGTGATCAGAACTAAATGTTATTCCTTAATTGTGGTCTAACCAGAGTATTATAGAGTTATTGAGGAAGAAAGGAAAAGGAGGATATGTTGATAGGGTCAGAATAGAATGGATGGAGGTTCAAATGGAGCAGAAAAACCAACATAAATCATTGAAATATGTCCATGAGCAGTTCCCATTCTGTAAATTCCTTATTGATCCCGGATGCTGAGATTTGGGTGAATTCCTCTCTCCCTAAATGGGGAATATTGAGAATAGTTGGAGCCCAACATACACAGTGCTTGTTGGCACTATCAGATCCTGCGATGGTGGAAATTGTTTTGTTGAGGAAGGCTTCCATTACAGTGTTGATGGGAAAGTTCATCCTTTGAGATAAAGGTCACCTCCCCAACAATCTCTGGAGAAACTGCTGCAGCGCCTTGCCCATCAATAGCTCTGGGGAATTTTGGCTCTTAAAATACGCTGGCAATTCACACATTTTATCACATTTGTTATCACATATACATGGCCCATAACTTGTCTTGCAAATTGAAAATTATATGACAGAGAGAGTTTGGACTTTCCACTATGTGCTAAGTAGCGTTGAACTACAATATGTCGATACCTCAACAAAACGAGCACTTCTTTTTAGCATTCAGGACTTTCTGAATTAATTAAAGAACCTTATTGCCTTCCATGCATTGGAATAGCAACTATGCTGAAACACTGTTTATATTAAATGAGATTTGAACTGTGCTCATTGAATCCTGTCAGTTCAAACCTATTTTGTGCAGGGAATGTTTGTTCATTCTTCTTTGTAGCTGCTTTGAGAGGCTAATCTTAAATACCAATCGATTCTGTCTTAAACCAGGTGAATGCGAGACTCGTGACCCTGAAATGAAGCCAGAGACTGGTTCAGTCTTCAGAAACTCCTTGGCCAGGACAGCAGCACATGGAATTATGAACTAGTGAAAACAGCCACTTCATCAGACTATTCCATGTTGGAACCTCTTCCTTCCCATTTATGGATCAGCTTTGAGGGGCTGAATTACCTTCTCCTCCTCAAGGTTGTTCTACTTTTTTCCACTCTCCTAGCAAAATTCTCTGTTCCGTTCTCCCTCGTGTTGTGATCTGTAATCCACCTCAAATGTAGTTATTCCCTTTGCCTCAATTATTTCTTGTGGCATTGAGTTCCACTCCCTACCCACTCTCTGAGTAAAGGATTTTCTCCTCAACACTGTGGTGGATTTATTAATGTCTACCTCATGTTTGCAAACGCAAGGTTTAGTCTCGCCTACAAATTGATCATGTTCTCTGCATCTACCCTGTCAAAATGCTTTCTAGTTTTCATGACCTTGAGCAACTCACCCCCTCAGCTCTGTTTTTGCCTGAGAAAGAATCTCAGCTTGTTCAGTCAGTGTGTGTTAAACATTCACCAGCTCAGATCCACACCAAAATTTCAGTACCTGCACTTTTAGACAATAAAGAGTGATTGAAACAATGTTTTAATTCAGTCTTGAGTTACCGGTGAGGGCTGATAAAGGCTGTTTTGACAGAATATCTCTTGCCATCCTTAAACTGTATGCAGTCCATCTAGTGAAGACACTTCCACAATATCATTGGGTAGGACGTTACTTGGGTAAGGGACAAACTGGGTGCTGCACTTTCTTACTGAACCAGTCAATATATGATTAAATCGAATAGCTACAATGATAATTCGCATTTCCTGACTCATTTTCACACAGCAAAATATGCTAAACCATTCTAATAGTTCACTAGACAAATTATGACAAATGTTAATAGGTATGCAGGTTTGTCTCATTCAGGAAGAGAGAGTTGTGTGATGATAATAGATGAGCAGTTGGTGTTGGGTTTCATGGTTTTGCAGGTTAATTGAAATTGTTTTTCCTCTTTCCCAACTGGCTAGGTGACTTCCAGTGCTCAGAGTCAGAATGGTCTTTACCAGCAATACCATGGTGATTAATTGGTGGTTCTTCAACAGTAACCTTCACAGCACATAGAGGTTGTAGAAAATCATTGTCAGAATGGGATGGATCTTTGAGAATGCTGGCGGCCTTTCCTTGACAGTGGGCCTGTCAAGGAAAGGTCACTAGTATTCTTAAAGATCCATCCCACCCTGGCAATGTTTTTCTACAACCTCTACCATCGGGGAGAAGGTACAGAAGCTGAACACATGCACCAGCCGGTTTTGAAACAGTTTCTACCCTACTGTTGCTAGAATACTGAATGGACTCACAAACTCTGAGCATTCGCCTGTACCTGTGTTTTTGCTTTTGCCGCTGTTTACCTATTATTTACTTTATTTGCTATTTAACTCTGTGATCTGCCTGTATTGCTCACAAGACAAAGCTTTTCACTGTACCTTGGTACACGTGACAATAAATTAAATTCAATTCAATTCAGTCAAACACATGTACACCTTATCTCACTGGCATACACAAGCACTTTAGTTCACTGGCACACGTTCTTCTACTGGCACACACAGACCAGGGTTGAACTGGCTTTTGATCTCTGTCTTTGTGCAGGGAGACGTAAAGCATGTCTCTCACCCAGGATGCTACCTTTACTCCGAGCATTTTCACTCTCTGAGATGACTCTCAGCGGATTACTGTTTAGGTTATAGCACATTTCCCCCTTTTAAGTCCATTGTTTTGAAGCTTTCTTGGCACCTTGTGATATTCCACGGTCTCTCTCTTTAGATAGGCACTGGATTTATATCCACAGTCAATTTTGCTGTCTTTGTCCTCTTTGTAAAATATAAGTTTGAATTAAACTTCAAGACATTTGTAAGTGAGACAGGATTCAGATTTAACATTATGCAAGTAGACAACAGAAGATGCATTTTCGATGACGGAGGGATGAGAGCTGGAGATGTGCAGAGACATGGGGGTGCTCAGTGCTTTGTCAGAGCTGAAGCATGTAAGAAAAAGACAGAGAGGATTGAGGCATTGGAAAACAAGACTGCAATTCCATAATTGAGTCTTTGCCCACTGGGAGTAAATGCCAATAACGTGAGTACAAGGGTGAGGGATAATAGGACTTTGTGTGAGTTAGGATCCAGAGTTTTGAATGATATCAAGTTTACATCAGATAGAAAACAGGAAGCCAGTCAAAGGAACTGTGAATTATTAAATGTAGAGATACGATAAACATGGCTGAGGTGTTGGCAGCTGATGAGCTCAGGGTTTGAGTGATGAAATGGAGGTGGGATTGGGGTTCTTGGTGATGGAAAGGAGGATGGATGAATCCTATGACAAAGGAGCAGAGCTTGTGATAGGATTGAAGGCAATGGCTACTGATTTCCCCATGTTTAACAGCAGTAAGTTTCTATTCAACCCTCAACGGCAACCAAATTGTGTGACAAGTCAGAAAGGTCAAAACAATCGTGATGTGGCAAAGGTGGATCTTATCAGTGCACATTTCAAAATAACTGTGTTTGCAGACGATGCCATCTGTAGTGATTGTAACGAGGTCAATCAGTTGGATCCCATAGAATATGAGTTCTCTGATTGGGGCAGTTAACCTGGTCCAAGCAGGGAGCCCTGGCTGACAGATATAATCAGGAGAGCCAAATATCCTGTTCACTCTGAGAGGTGGCTCTGAGGGAGCTGGATCAGTGTCAAGGACTCTCCACATCTAAATAGAGGGTGACTTGGTGACAGGATACCGACCTCTGTGCAGTTATTTCACCATCGAAGGAATGTGTGGGTAAGAATTAGGACAGAGTCAAGGAATTAGTTTCAGCTAAAAGATTAACAGTCAGGATGTACTTCATTGAGATCAATCCCACTGCAGAATATAATATTAATTATAAGGCCTTTCAGTCATACCACAGAAGTTATTTGCTGACCTTTAAGGTTTGGGGAAGTGATGAGGCAAATCCTGCACAGGCCTTTTAGATGGGGAAAGATGTAATAAAAGTAACATCACTGGCATTTGTCCTGTTCTTTTTTACATTTCGCCAAATCTGAGCTGTGCCGTTGACATTATTTTCTGATAAGGCAACTTGAAAAGGTTACAGCATGCAGATGGAAGAAATGTGCAGAGTTTATCCATTTATTCCTACTTTTGAATTCCCTCCTTAATGGAGTCTGTGTGAGTTTGATATTGAAGAAAATGTGCGATTGGACAGAGAAAGAGAAACATGTCAAGGAACACTATTAACAGAACAGGTCAATAGAGTTGGTGTCTACTACATTTTCATATGCATGAGCTGAAATAAGTGCCCTTCTCAAGCTAGCTGAGTCTCTAAGATAATGCAGGAGATTTAATCTCTTTGGTATTCTGGTCATGAAGTGGAGACTTGTTACACATAAATATGTCGGATTGAATTGTGAGCTAAGCAATGCCATCAGAATATCGAGCTACATGGGTCATTCATAGTCCTACCTTTCACAGAGACCAAAGTACACTCTGACATTCTCTGACGTTTGAGAACTGTGTCCAATCAGTTTGGACTGGATTCAGTCTTCTCCAATTTAATATGCCTATCTTGAGCTGTATCGGTCACCAGATATGGGTGGTATTTAATGGAGGTGACAGGATCTCTGCTGTTCGAGAGTGCTCCACAGAGCTGTGTTTTGAGATGCACTGTGTTTCACATGCACTGTTACTCAGGCACAGGATGGAGCATCGTTTGATTGGTAGCCTGATGGATTGGTGGTTCATACTGCTGTCTCACAGGGCCTGAAATCGGGTTTGATTCCATCCTCAGTCAACTGTCTATGTGGAGTTTGCACATTCTCCCCATGGAATTTCCTCCCAGTGCTCCAGTTTCCTCCCACAGTCCAAAGATGGCCATGTTAAATTGGCCTGCAACGATCAGGAATCTGCAGGCTAGATGGATTGGCTATGGGAGATATGAGGATGGGTGAGGGTTAGGTCTGGATGGGATTCTCTTGGAGGGTTGGCACTGACATGATGGTGTGAAGGCCTCTTTCTGCATTGTACAAATTATATGATTCTGTTCTATGAATTATTGCTTCAAATCGGTTAGATGTTACTCACTTCCTGCAATACTCTCAACCGAGGCCCAGGATCTGAGGGATAAAAGAGGCCAATCAGCAGGACAGTGCTACAGTGGGCCCTCCTTATCTTGGACCCCTCACCCCAACAGGTAGACCACACACAGCCACACACACGCACACACACACACGCACACATAGCCACACACGCACACTTAGCCACACACACACACACACACGCACACAGCCACACACACACACACACGCCCACACACATGCACACAGCCACAAACATGCACACGCATGTACACGCACACAGCCACACACACAGACACACACGTACACACACACA
>NC_057732.1:43397275-43408557 GCF_004010195.1 Chiloscyllium plagiosum | reverse complement strand
CACACACACACACACACACATGCACAGACGCACTCACAGCCACACACACATGGCGCATACATACGCATACGCACACACACACAGCCACACACAAACACAGACATGCACACACAGCCACACACATACAGACACACACAGACACACTCACACACACGTGCGCGGACTGGAAGGTTTGAGGTTGAATAGGATGGGGCTTTTCTCCATGGAGCAGTGGTGGGATGTCTTTATAAAGATTTATAGAATCATGAGGAGCATTGATAGGCTGTATAGCTAAGGTTTTTTAACCTATGGTGGGGGAATCCAAAATGAGAGGGAATACGATAAAAATGAGAAGGGAAAGGATTTAAAAAGGACTTGAAGGGCAACTTTTTCACACAGTGGGTGGTGCGTGTATGGAACGAGCTTCCAGAGGAGGTAGTGGAGGCTAGTACAATTACAACATTTAAAAGGCATCCGGATAAGAATATGAATAGGATGGGATATGGGTCAAGTGTTGGCAAATGGGACGAGATCAATTCAGAATATCTGGGTAGTGCGGACGAGTTGGATGGAAGGGTCTGTTTCCATGCTGTATGACTCTATGACTAGATAATAATTACCCATGTAGGGGCCTAAAATCATGGCAGGGCATTTTTATAAATGATCTGGAGGTGGGTGTAGAAGGATGGGTAAGTAACTTTGCAGATGACACTGAGGTAGGCAGCTGTGGATAGTGCCAAAGGATGTTGTGGGTTATAGAGGGACATAGATAAGATGTGGAGCTGGGCTGAGAATGGCAAATGGAGTTTCATGCAGAAAAGGGTAAGATAGTTCAGTTCAGAAGAAGTAACAGGAATGCAGAGTGCTGGGCTAATGGTAAAATTCTTGGCACCGAGATGAGCAGGGAGATCACAGTATCTAGGTGCATAAATCCCTGAAGGTTGCCACCCAGATTGATGGGGTTGTTAAGAAGGCATTTGGTGTGTTGGCGGCTATTGGTAGGGGGATTGAGTTTCGGAGCCACTAGGCCATTCTTCAGCTGTACGAGACACTGGTAAGGCCGCACCTGGAGTATTGCGTGCAGTTCTGGTCACCGCATTATAGGAAGGATGTGGAAGCTTTGGAAAGGGTTCAGAGGAGATTTACTAAGATGTTGCCTGGTATGGAGGGAAGGTCTTACAAGAAACGCTGAGGGAACTGAGGCTGTTTTCATTGGAGAGAAGAAGGTTGAGAGGTGACTAATCGAGACATATGATAAACAGAGGGTTAGATAGGGTGGACAGTGAGAGTCTTTTTCCTTGGATAGTGAAGGCTAACATGAGGGGACAGAACTTTAAATTGAGGGGTGATAGATTTATGACAAATATTGGGGTGGTTTCTTCACTCAGAGAGTAGTAGGGTCATGGAATGGCCTGCTTGCAACAGTAGTCGACTCACTGATGTTAAGGGCATTTAAATGGGCATTGGACCTACATAAGGATAATAATGGAATGGTGTAGGTTAGATGGGCATCAGAGTAATTTCGCAGGTCGGCGCAACATTGCGGGCCCAAGGGCCTGTACTGCTCTGTAAGGTTCTATGTTCTATGTTCTAGGGCATTAAAGCCATTTGTAAGCCATCACCAGGGATTCAATCGGGATGAAGGCAACAGGATCCCAGCTGCCAGCCTTTGCCGATTAAACACCATCTAAACACATCAGGACAGATGTGTCAAATTCTCTCAATGAGAGCTGTGCGTCACATGTAAAGCCATGGATATATGCAATACTGTGTCTTTGAAGGAGTGATAACTTTAGTTCCACTCTTGCCATTTCCCCTTAGCACTGCACCTTTTTCCCTTCGATTGCTTGTACTCTTGAAGTTACTATCCCATCTGCTCCCATCATAACTACAGATGTTACATTCCAGATCACAACGGTCTGCTGTGTGAAAAATTATTTCTCACCCCTGCGTCTATTGGAAATGATGTTAAGGACATGATGTTTGGTTACTGATTCCTCCTGCCAGTGGAAGCTATTTCCTTCCATGACATCTAAGAATATCCCCAACATTTTCATCATCTCAATTATATGTCCATTCTGAGAAGGACAATCCCAGTTTCTCCAGTGTCTTGACATAATTCCCGGTACTATTGAATTAATTCTTCACTGCCCTTCTTCAATGTTTTGGCATCACTCCTGAAGTCTGGTTATCGGAATTGAACAAGTTATTGCTGCTATTTTAAACAGTAGTTTTCCTCTTGAATCCATCTATGATTCTTGGCACATGAGCAATGAAAAAATATATAGAGTGTATCGGAGAGAAATATTTTCAATCAAACTATTAGGATACATTTTTGAGGAAGGTGGGATTTGAACCCAGACCTCTGTCACAGAGATAGGGACACTACCATTGTGCTCCAAGTGTCCCTAAGGTTCATTGGAGTTTTGCAATAAATTGACAATTTAACATAATTGACGTATTGTCTGTTTATTCAGTGTTTACTCATTAATGAAGTATTGGGGGACATAGCACCCAGTTTGTCCTCATAGCACCCAGTGCAAAGTCAGGAATGAGTACCAGGAATTCAGGTGTAATCTACAGTCCTTGCTATTCCATCCATCAATTGCAACGGGTCACAGAATGGGAGGGAATTATTTTCAAAATCTCAACATATATTCACACGTTTGTGAAGCTCAACGTTAGGAGGGCTGTCCATGAATGTACTACACTGAGTATTGTGTTGGTGAATGTTATAGAGAAACGTTGAAGGCATTGGATTTTTTGAGGGGCTTTTATGCAGGTAAGAGATGGAGAGGGTCTGAAAATTCTCACACTGGTTGGTGTACCCATTTTCCAAAAACGTACCTGGCACCGCACATTTTATCTGTGTTGGAATCATAGCTGACAGGTCTACCCATTCCCAGATGGCAATAGTGGCTACTGGGACTCCTAAATTGGCACCTTTTTATTCTGAGGCAATGCCCCCTGATTCGAGACTCTTCCAAAAAGAGAAACATCCTCTCTGCAATTACCCTGTCAGCAATTGCCCATTAACAATCCAACATGTTTCAACGAGATCACCTCTCAATCTTCTAAACCCAGTGAGTAGAGTTCTAAACTATATAGCCATTGCCCCAGTGATAATCCCTCCATACTAAGGATCATCCTAGGGAACCTTCTCTGATCTGCCTCCAATGAAATTATATCTTTCCTTAAATAAGGGGAACAAAACTGCTCACTGTACTCCAGACATGGTCTCCCCAGCACCATGTACAGTTGCAGTAAGACTTCCTTACTCTTATACTCCAACTCCTTTGATCTAAGGGCCAATATTCCATTAACCTTCCTGATTACCTGCTGTAACTGTGTGCTAGCTTTCTATGTTTCATGCAGAAGTACCCTCAAGGCTGTTTGCATTGCAGCTTTTCTCCATTTAAGTAATATTCAGTTGTTTTGCTCTCCATTCGCGTAGTGATTGGAACCAGGATGACCTTATTGACTGTGAGGTTGTTGGCTGGGGTCATTAACGTGGGCCAATCATTGGAAGCCCTGGCTGACCGGTATACCTTGAAGATTAAAATCTCCTCAGTTCAGTGGACTGACCCTGAGCAGGCTGGCCACAGGCCACAGTGTCCTGTGAACAAGAAAATAAAGTGTGACTTGGTGATGGGATACCAGCTTCTGTGCAGTTGTCCAAAATGACAATGTTACAATTTCCCCCATTATACTCCATTTGCCAACTTTTGTCCACTTAACCTTTCAATATTTCTCTGTGGACTTTTTGCATCTTTCTCATGAGCTGCCTTTCCTCCTATTTTAGTGTTTATTTGCAAATTTGGCTACATTTCATTCATTTTCTTCCACCAAGTCATTAATATAGAGTGTAAACAGTTGTGGTCCCAGCACTGGCCCCATTAGTCACAGGTCACCAACCTGAAAAAGTACCCGTAATCCTCACTCACTGCTTCCATCCATGGGCCAATTCTCTATCCATATCAATATACTACCTTCAACACCATAGGGTCTTATCTTAGACTTAACCTTCTGTGAGGATCTTTGTCGAAAGCCTCTGGAGGTCCAAATACTATATATTTACTTGTTCCTCTCTATCCACTCTGGTTACGATTTATTCAAGCAACTAATAAATTAGTCAGACACGATTTCCCTTTCATGAAGCCATGCTGACTTTCCTTGATTAGATTATGCTTTCCAAATGTTCTGCAATTATTCCCTTCGTGATTGATTCCAATATTTTCTCCAACAATAGACATTAGGCTAACCGTCCTCCAGTTATTCACATTTTGCCTCCTTCCCTCCCTCCCCTCCTCGAGCCTGTTCCACCATTCAATAATCTAATCATTCATGCTAATCTGTGGTTTCACTCCACAAACTCGACTATGGCTATATCTCTACATATCTTTGCTGAACAAAACTTTAATTACCTCAGATTTAAAATTAACAACTAGTCTATCATCAACTGCCATCTGAGGAAGAGGGTTCCAAATGTCTACCACTCTTGTGTGTAGAAATGTTTCTTAACATCTCTCCTGAACAGTCTGGCCTTAATTCTTAGGCAATGCCCCCCAGTTCTAAAATCCATAAGCAGTAGAAATAGTTCATGTTAATCTACCTAGTCTAGTAATGTTGAATATTAGACGGAGAATATAGTTATCAACCATAATTGCTGTGTATCTATCTGTTCCCAATTCAATATTTCCTTCCATTCTGAAGGGGAACAGCCTATTGTACAGAAATCCAATGTTTACAGATTAAAACACAAGGGAAGACCTAATTGTCATTTCAGAATTAAAGCTGCTTAAGTATGCACCTGAATAAAGGAAAGCTTTGACTAAAATTTGACAATGTGAGTGTGCTGCCACCAAGACCAACCATATGAAGGCATCAAATCTCTTGATAGTCACCTCCAGCTAATTCTATTGACGTTATGTTCAAAGGGCAACAAGGCACAATCTCAGGTGAACTTGCAATAGTTTTTCAGAAATTTCACTGTGTGGGGAATATCTTGTCAGAATGGCCTGTATCAGGGAAAAGAGGAAAGTTTCCACTGTGCAAATAAAGGGAGAAATGGGCTTTGCCGAGCAAACTGGCTGAAGAGTAATAAAATTCCACAGATGTATGTGTTTGGAGATTCTAGCTCATGACCACTACAGTGTAAAGGCAATGACTTATTCACTTTGCTATAAGACTGGGGTCTTTTACCAAATCAGATGAATTATTGATTCCCCTGAAGACCTCCTCCCCCAAAGCCAATAACGCACCACAAATTTTAATCAATTCTGGCAGAAAGTCGGTTTTCCCTTTCTTTATTAATGTGTTTTTGTTTTCATTTTGCAATATGTATTATAAAATTTACAATATATTACATTCATACAAGGAACCCTCCTGGTTTCATTATCTCGAGCTACGCTGTCTCCCAGGAGGATTTGCTCGTATTAAAGACCTATTGCATTTATCATACAAATCATTTGTGATCTTTGATCCCTTTCACTCTGTTGTATGAAATAGGCCGGCAAAAAAGATTGTCTGTGCGTACATGAGGAAAATATACACTTATGAAAACATTTTACTGTTGTTATGAGTAAAAATTATTCTGAGGTAATTTTAGCTGAACCTGTCCTAGGAAGTGCTCGGCTGTTGGTTTTAAAACACACCTGATTTTCTGGATCTTTCCATTCTTTCTTCCCTGGAGGTAGGCCTGGGGGCAGGGAGGTGCAGCAGTGAGTTTAGGCTAAATTTGTGTCCATGTTCTTTTTCTATCCCTTCATTCTCACAGACATTTCTCCACCCTCTCCATCACCAGATGAGATCTGGGTAAACTCTAGGATTGCCAATTCTGGTTGGCCACCTACCTAGAGGATCCCACCACTCCTGATGCTAACAGTTCCAACTCACCCATACTTTACATGGGCCACCCAACCCATAGATCCTTGTGATGGTGCCCAGTGTCAATTGGAAAATACATGGATTTCTACACCACCTTGTTCGGGGGACATTTGGCAATGACATAGGTCGTGACTTGACTATCAGTCATTTTCCAAATCCCTATATTTTTCTAATTGGTAAACCAAGGTGCTCAAACATATCTTTTTTTGAGAAAGCACAATTAGATTTTTGAAATTTTCCTACAAATTTGCTTCGAAGAAGTCGCTCACGTTCTGGAGACCATTTTTAATTCCTGAAGACCCCTGGAGAGTTGGCTACCATAGTGAAGGAGGAAAGGTCCTAGGGTTTGCGGTGGGGTATGGTGTGGAAGAATTGTGGGAATTTTGTTGCATGATGGATCCTTGCCACTACTTTCCGTGATGTAAAATGAAGTAATGCCTATTGCTGGCACCATGTTGCACAAATTGGCTGGACGGCTGGTCACCATGTGGAAAACGGATAATCCAGGTTTTCTGGTAATCGCTAGTATGTACCTACAGTTAGAAAAAGTACTTGCAACGAGAAGATATGAGCATATTAAAATATGATCGGATAATATAATTCTGTTGCACTAGTTTGAATATAATTTGATAATATAGTCATATGTACTAACTTGGAATATAGGCTGTGTGAATAGAAATAAGGCGGGATATGGTGATAGAAAAGGGATATAGCTAAATGTGTAACATTTTGATTGGAAATTGATATCTGTAGAAATATCTGATTGGAATACTTTTATTAGTAGAAATATTGTAAGACCTTTAGATTTTCTGATAAGGTTTGTTCTGAGCACCATCTTTTGATATGTACATTTTCCATGCATTTCCATTAATGTTTAAACAAAGAAATCTGAGTTCTCATCTGGTCTGATGGGGCAATAAGGGCTTAAAAGTCACCCTTGCAACCATAAGGAAGATTAGGTGGCATTGTCCTCCTTTTAGACTGGGATTAGATTCCCTACAGCAAGGAAACAAGCCCTTCGGCCCAACCAGTCCACACTGACCCTCCGAAGAGTAATCCACCCGGACTCATTTCCCTCTGACTAATGCACCTAACACTATGGGCAATTAAGCATGGCCAATTCATCTGACCTGCACATCTTTAGATTATGGGAGGAAACCGGAGCAAACCCACGCAGAGACAGGGAGAATGTGCAAACTCCACACATACTGTCACCTGAGGCTGGAATTGAACCTGGGACCCTGGTGCTGTGAGGCAGCAGTGCTAACCACTGAGCCACTGTGCCGCCAGGGCCTACTTTGTCTATTGTGGTAGACAACAAAAACTTGGCAGTCGAACACAAAGAAGCTCTTAATTTAAACAAGGTGCAGTTTAATGGATGATAACAAACGGATCCATTTACATAGGTATGGCTGATGAAGAATTTGAGGAGAGCTAAATGGTTCAAGATCAGGAGCTGTTTCACCTTTCCTAATGAAGAGCTTATGCCCGAATTGTCGACTCTCCTACTCCTTGGATACTGCCTGACCCGCTGTGCTTTCTCCAGGCCACACTTTTCGACTCTGACTCTCCAGCATCTGCAGTTTTCACTTTGTCCTCCCACCAAGGTCTGTAAGATATCATTCCACTGAGCACTGACGGGGTCTGGGTTATTTTATGGCACATGATGCACTGAAGAATAATATTCCTTATATTTTCAGTGATCTTGACTGAGCAGCCTTCAGCAGCCATTTTAGGTCCATGTGTTAGATTGTTAAAACTCAAAAGCAGAACACGTGACATGGGCACTGCATTCACAAAACACCCAAATTTCCAGTTGGTAATCCATGTACACCACAGGACTTCAATCTGCATTTTACAAGCAACGTCCTACTGGAGACAAATCTAATACAGAATGATGCCATCAATAGTGCCCTATTTAGGTTGACCCTAGTCTTTTCCATTCTATACTGAGGAGTGTTAACTGGGGGCAAAGTTATCAAATGTCAATATTCTAACCGCTACTAACCTAATCATGTTGGGTGGACTCTTTTTCATGGCCCTGATATTTGCAAAGGCAGACGGAGAAGGGAAGGTAAGGCCATAGATATAGGAGTCGGGTGGGACTCGTATCCTGGAAATCCCGGGGATGTTGAAGGGCCGTGGAGTTTAATGGGAAATGGCTGTGTGGAGGTCATGTTATATGACTCACAGTCCAGCAACTGAATCTCTGGGGGGTATGCACTCACATCCCACCAGGACAACTGGTGTGAGGCGATCTGATAGAGAGGTGTAGATAGAGTTAAAGGTAGGTGTTGTTTCCCCAGGATGGGGATTTCCAGACTAAGGTGCACATTATTAAAGTGAGAGGACAGAGATTTAAAAAAGACACTGGAGGCAAAATATTTCACAATTTCTTGTGAAATAAACTTCCTGAGGAAGTGGTGGATGTGGGTACACATACAACATTTGGATAAGTACACGAATGGAAAAGATTTGGAGTGACATGGGTCAGGAGCAGGCAAGTGTGACTAGTTTAGTTTGGATAATGTTCGGCATGGACTGGTTGGGCCGAAGGATCTGTTTCTGTGCTTTATGACTCTCTGATATAAATTGAATTTAGTAAATTAAACTGAGAAATGTATCCCAGTCTCAGTGATGGTGATTGTGAAACTATCATCTATCATTGTAAAAAACTCATCTGGTTCATAATATCCTTTAAAGAGGGAAATCTGCTGTCCTTACCTGGTCTGACCTACATGTTTCCAGATCCATTACAATGTGACTGCCTCTCAACTGTCTCCTGAAAAGAGATTAAAGCATTTAGTTCAGGGACACTTTGACAGGAGCAATAAATGCTGGTCTTGCCAGCACCACCTATATTCCATGAACATTTTTAAAATTCACCTTTTTACTCCATTTCACACCCAACAACTTATCAGAGTTACAACTGCTGAAGTTGCTAGAAAAACCCAACAGGTCTGGCAGCATCTGCTGAGAGAAAGCGGAGTTAGTGTTTCAGGTCCTTCTTCAGATATATCAGTCGGACGGCAGAGAATGAGAACGGAAATATTAATTAGTTTTGTTGCAATTGTGGCACAAGTTGGGTCATTATTTAAAAATAAGCATGTGCCCATTTAAAACAGAGATCATGAAACTTTTTGTTTTCAGAAGGCCATGAGCTTTTGGAGTTCCCTTACTTAAAAGGCAATGGATGTCGAAACTTTAAATATTTTTAAGACAGAGCAGATTGATTGTTGATTACCAAGGGCCTGAAATATTCTTGGGGATATGCAAGAATGTAGAATTGTGGTTAACATCAGATTAGATCTTATTAAATGGCAGAACAGGCTCAGAGGGCCGAATGGCCTATAGTTATAGAATCATAGAGTCCTACAGCACAGAGACAGGCCTATTGGCCCAAACTGGTCCATGCCGACCAAAATGTCCATCCACGCTAACCCCATTTCCCTGCTTTTGGGCCCATATCCTTCTAATCCTTTCTAATTCATGTATTTGTCCCATTGCCCTTTAAATGTTGTTAATGTACCTGCCTCAACCACTTCCGCTGGCAGCTCATTTCATATGCGTACCACCCTCTGTGTAAAAATGTTGCCCCTCAGGGTCCCTTTTATTCTTTCCCCTCTAACGTTAAACTGATACCATCTATTCCTAGATTCCCCAACCCTGGGAAAAAGACTGAGTGCATTCATCCGATCCATGCCTTTCATGATCTGATACACTTCTGCAAGATTGCCTCTCAATCTCCTATGCTTGAAAGAAAAAAGTCCCATCTTGTCCAACCTCTCTCTCTAACTCAGACCATTGAGTCCTGGCAAAATCCTTGTAACTTTCTTCTGCACTCTTTCCAGTTTAATAACATCCAGTAATTAGATTAGATTACTTTACGGTGTGGAAACAGGCCCTTCGGGCCAACAAGTCCACACCGCCCCGCCGAAGCGCAAACCACCCATACCCCTACATTTACCCCTTACCTAATACTACAGGCAATTTAGCATGGCCAATTCACCTGACCTGCATATCTTTGGACTGTGGGAGGAAACCGGAGCACCCGGAGGAAACCCCACGCAGACACGGGGAGAATGTGCAAACTCCACACAGTCAGTCGCCTGAGGCGGGAATTGAACCCGGGTCTCTGGTGCTGTGAGGCAACAGTGCTAACCACTGTGCCACCGTGCCGCCCACAAGGTCCTATAACAAGGTGACCAAAACTGAACATAATAAGCGCAGCCTCACCATCATCCTGTACAACTGCAACCTAGCTTCCTAACTTCTACATTCAATGCCCTGTTTGTTTAAGGCCACTGTGCCAAAAGCCTTCTTCACTGCCCTGTCTACCTCTGACTCTGCTTTCAAAACACTGTGAACCTGAACTCCAAGATCCCTCTGTTCCCTCTGATCCAATGTTCATGGGTAGCTGATTAAAATGAAGGAGTCATGCTCAGTTACCCTCCATCCTTACAACCTTGCAAGTGAGGTAAAGTTGTATTTGCCCTGGAAGACCACTCCCTCACTGCAGAGAGGTGGTTGGCAGTGAATTTATCCTGAGGATCACCAGAGATCGGGAAAAAAGAAAAGGGTAGAAGGTTTGAGCCTTCTTAATAATCTCAGCCAGTGCAGGAATTGTAAACATGCTGTTAGCTTCACACTGTATTGTATACCAACCATATGGGCTAATTAATCTTCATCAGTTTGTAAACATAGAATCATGGAATCCCTACAGTGTGGTAGCAAGCCATTTGCCCATTCAGTCTGCCCCATGCCTGCAAAGAGCACCCACCTAGACCCACCTCACCTCTCCTCCACCCCATCACCCTATTCCTTTAACCCCCTGCATTTCCCATTGGCTAATCCACTTAACCTACACATCCCTGAACACTATGGGCAATTTAGCATGGCCAGTTCATCCAACCTGCACATCTTTGGACTGTGGGAGAAAACCGGAGCACCCGAGGAAACCCATGCAGATACGGGCGGAATGTGCAAACTCCACACAGACAGTCATCCAATGGTGGAATCGAACTTGGGTCCCTGCCGTTGTGAGGCAGCAGTGTTGTCTGTTGGAGTTATCCCTAAGTCTGAGTGGGGTTTCACTGGGTGCTCCATTTTCCTCTCACAGTCTAAAGATGTGCAGGTTAGATAGACTGGCCATGGTAAATGCAGGAGAAAGTGAGGGCTGCAGATGCTGGAGATCAGAGCTGAAAATGTGTTGCTGGAAAAGCGCAGCAGGTCAGGCAGCATCCAAGGAACAGGAGAATCGACGTTTCGGGCATGAGCCCTTCTTCAGGAATGAGGAAACTGTATCCAGCAGGCCAAGATAAAAGGTAGGGAGGAGGGACTTGGGGGAGGGGCTTTGGAAATGCGATAGGTGAAGGGAGGTCGAGGTGAGGGTGATAGGCCGGAGTGGGGTGGGGGCG
>NC_057732.1:43377128-43396371 GCF_004010195.1 Chiloscyllium plagiosum | reverse complement strand
GCACGAGGCAGCGCCGATACAGTCATCGATGTAGCGGAGGAAAAGGTGGGGGGTGGTGCCAGTGTAGCTGCGGAAGATGGACTGTTCCACATATCCTACGAAGAGGCAGGCATAGCTGGGGCCCATGCGGGTGCCCATGGCTACTCCTTTGGTTTGGATAAATGCAGGGCCAGCAGGCTTGTGCAGACACGATAGGCTGAATGTCCCCTTTTTTGTGGGGATTGTATTCCATGCTCCTGAAGGAGGCACCCCAGTCAAAATCCTAAAGACTGTCTCTTTCTCCTGTGGGGTGAGATTTGGGACCTGGAAACAGTCCCTGCCCCTGAAAAATGACAGGAACCTTTGAACATCTGACAAAGAAACAAATGTGTTCCTCACTGAGTCTGGGGTGTCAGCAAGCAACTGGAGTGGGGCTTGAATTCAAAGTATAAGCATATTATAAATGTGAGTCTGTTTCGGATAGGTTTACAGAATTCAATAGAAGATTTTTTTTTAGTAATTTTGAACTGCATGCAGCAAATGTCGTCAAATCTTGCTCATCTTATAAAATGTTAAAGAACATCCCAGTAGCAATTGGAAGGGTAATTTATTGTTGGAGCCCTGTCCTCTAGGGGCTGACTTGACACTGGGTTAAAGTAATCTTCTTAGCAGCTGTAAGAGATTATTATGGGCTGGTATCAATCACACATCACAGAAGGTGGGAAGACAGATTTGTAACACCGTGGATCAGAACCAGATCTCACGTGCAATAGGAAAGAACGGATAAAACTAGGCCAAATAGGAAATCCAGGAAATTTTGCTATTTTCTCCGTGTTATACGTGATACTGAGAGGGTGTGGGAGTGAGAGGAATGAATGCTGACATTTCAAAGTCCATTACCACAAAGATATTCCGGACGTCCGCACCCTCTCCGAACACTGCATGCTAAAAGAAAATTGGCGCAAGAACATTTTTTTGTCTCTCCATAGAGAGGGGCCACAGTCAGTGAAAGTAAAACATAGAACCCCAATACTGGAGATCTGAAACAACGATAGAAACTGTTGGAGAAACTCAGCAGGACCAGCAGAGAAAGTAACACTAATATTCCGAGTCCAGTGACTCTTTGTCTGTCCAGAGTCAGGATGGACAGGAGTCAGGATGCTGCCTTGTGGGTTTGTGAACCTTGATGTCAAACTGAAATGTGAGCCAGAAACCATGTAGAAACACTCAGTCCTCTGCTCTCTACAAGGATTTCAGTGAGTCTCTCATCTCCTCTGCCCTGAAGCTCTTCAACCATGTCCTGAAACAGCCAACCTGCCAGCCCAGCACCATCCTCATGACCTGTCCTACCTGCCAAACTTCCTTCCCACCTATTCGCTCCACCCTTCTCTCCGACCTATCAACATCATCCCCACCTCCTCCACCTATTGTACGTTTGGCTACCTTCTTACCAGCCCCACCTCCCTTCCATTTATCTTTCCTCCCCGGAGGCTCCCTGCCTCATTCCTGATGAAGGCCTTTTGCCCGAAACATCGATTTTCCTGCTCCTCGGATGCTGCCTGATCTGCTGTGCTTTTCCAGCACCACTCTAATCTAGATTCTTACCTACCACATCTACAGTCCTCACTTTTGCTTCTTGGATCAGTTGTCAACTGCTCCCCTCGCTATATTGGGCTCCCCTGATTGCTAGACCAGACCAATGGGATGCCTCCTATATGCCCCAATATGCCTCCTATAATTGACCCAAGCCACTGCCAAGTTGCTTGATTGGTTACAGCTCTCCTCTGCTAAAGAATGGCCTGGGGTTGGAATTGCACTGGGGCCAATGTATTGGCCGTTGCACAATGCCAGAGGAAATGAAAGGGAAGAGAAAAAAGCTTGCATTTATCTAGCGTTTTTCACTGCCTCGTGACTTATTAAGGGCTTTACAAAAGCCAAGGAAATGAGTTTGATCTGTAGCCCCTGATGTAGGGTTAGGGAAGCTTTTGTTAAATTGAACACAGCAAGCTCCCACAAGCAGTAATAAGGTCTTAACCAGATAATCTGTTTTTCAGAGATCAAAACCGAAAGTACTTCAGATCAGAAACACAAACAGAAATTGGTGTAAAATCTCAGCAGGTATGGGCTGCATCTGGAGAGAGAAGTCAGAGGTAACGTTTTGGGTCCTTAGAATGTTGAGGAAGGGTCACTGGATCCGAAACATTAACCCTGATTTCTCTCCATCGAGACCTGCTGAGCTTTCACAGCAATTTTTGTTTGTGAATCTATTGTTGGGGTTGTTGGTAGGTGGTTAAACATTGGGCAGGAAACAAATACCTACTGTTGCTTTTAGAATATTGCTGTGGTTGTGAGTTTAATATCTCACCTGAAGGATGGTGTTTCCAACAGTGCAGAGCTACCTCAGTATTGCACTGAACTATGAATTGCGTATGGTTATTGTCATCACTAGTGGGAGGCAATTCCACCCTTCCAGGGTAGGGTGTGTGCATTGTCAGAACCCCAGACAGGATTAAGGATTCTTCTGCAACTGGATCCTCAGTTCCCTGACCCACAGACTGCAATCAGTGAAGACTGGGGAAAATATTTCATTCTCACTAACATTCAACGCTGGAGCCCCCCAGAGGTGCATACTCAGCCCCCTGCTGTACTCACTGTATACCCATGACTGTGTCGCCAAATACCAGACTAATGTCATTTACAAGTTCGCTGATGACATCACCATAGTCGGTGGAATGTCAGATGGCAACCAAACAGACTACAGACAGGAGGTGGAAGGCCTGGAAAAATGGTGCACTGAGAACAACCTAGCTCTCAATGCCGGCAAAAGCAAGGAAATCATTATTGACTTTCAGGATGTTACTCATGCCCCCCCCTACACATTAACAGCACAGAGGTGGAACGAGTGGAGAGTGTCAAGCTCCTGGGAGTGGTCATCAACAACAAACTTTCTTGGACTCTTCATGTGAACGCACTGGTTACAAAGGCCCAACAACATCTCTTCTTCCTCAGGCAGCTGAGGAAATTTGGCATGATGCCAAATACCCTTGCCAACCTTTATAGGTGCGCCATCGAGACCATTCTGTCTGGATGTATCACTACCTAGTATGGTAACTGTAACATTCAAGATCGGAGATGGTTATAGAGAGCGGTGAACTTGGCCTGGACAATCACAAAGGTCAACCTCCCATCTATAGAACCCATCTACCAGGCCCGCTGTCAAGGTAATTCTCAGAGATCCATCCCACCCTGGCAATGTTATTCTATAACCTCTACCATCAGGGTGAAGGTACAGAAGCCTAAACACACGCTCCAACTGGTTTCAAAACAGTTTCTACCCTACTGTTGTTAGAATACTGAATGGACTCACAAACTCTAAACATTCGCATGTACCTGTGTTTTTGTTTTTGTTGCTGTTTACCTATAATTTACAATCTGTGCTACTTAACTCTGTGATCTGCCTGTATTGCTCGCAAGACAAAGCTTTTCACTGTGCCTTGGCACACATGACAATAAATTCAATTCAATTCAATTCAATGGATTAAATATTCCAAAGGCTTGTGATGCTGACACACTGCAGAATTATTTCAGCACTAAACCTGCTTTCTCTACCATTAAAATCAAGGTCAGTCATCCAAGCATTTCTCTGCATGACATAGCCATAGCTGCAGAGGAATCACCCTACATATTTCTGCAGAGCTTCTGACTTCTGCATGCCATATATTAGATAAATCAAAGTAGAACGAAAGAAAAATTTTAAAACTCCCTTACGTTCTGACTTCTTTTTTAAACTTGAGTTCACATCACAGGCAGAATTCTATGTAACCTCTTACAACTGTCCAGGATCCCTGCACTCACCCAATTATGAATTACTTACTTCCTTTGTCCATAGAATCCCTGCAGTGTAGAAATAGGTGGTTTTGCCCAATAAGTCCACACTGACTCTCTGAAGAGCATCACACCCAGTCTCAGCCCCCTACCCTATCCCCATAATTCTGCATTTTCCATGGCTAATTGACCTAACCAACACACTATAGGTGATTTAGCATAGCCAATCCACCTCACTTTTGGGCTGCAGGAGGAAACCCACACAGACACGAGGAGGACGTATAAACTCCACACCTGAGGCTGGAACTGAACCTGGGTCCCTGGCGCTGTGAGGCAGCAATGTTGACCACTGAGCCACTGTGGTGCCCACTTTTCTCTCAGCAGAGAATGGCGAGGGATTTTATATCTGCTTTCAGCCACTTGGGCCCCAAGTTCTGGAATTCATAGAACATAGAATAATACAGTGCAGAACAGGCCCTTTGGCCCTTGATGTAGCGCCGACCTGTGAACTATTCTCAGCTCGTCCCCCTACACTATCCCATCATCATCCATGTGCTCATCCAACGATTGTTTAAATCTCCCTAATGTGGCTGAGTTGACTACATTGGCAGGTAGGGCATTCCACGCCCTTACCACTCTCTGAATAAAGAACTTGCCTCTGACATTTGTCTTAAATCTATCACCCCTCAATTTGTAGCTATGCCCCCTCGTACAAGCTGATATCATCATCCTAGGAGAATGACTTTCACTGTCTACCCTATCTAATCCTCTGATCATCATGTATGTCTCTATCAAATCCCCTCTTAACCTTCTTCTTTGAACGAGAACAGACCCAAATCTATCAGCCTTTCTTCATAAGACATTCCCTCCTGACAGGCAACATTCTCCTTTGCACCTTTTCCAATGCTTCCACATCCTTCCCAAAATATGGCGACCAGAACTGTACACAATATTCCAAGTGTGGCCGCAGTAATGTTTTGTATAGTTGCAGCATAATATTGCGGCTCCGGAACTCAGTTCTTCTACAAATGAAACCTAACATACTGTATACCTTCTTAACAGCACTATCCACCTGGGTGGCAACTTTCAGGGATCTATGTACATGGACTCCAAGATCTCTCTGTTCATCCACACTACCAAGAATTCCCTCCACTAAACCTCTTCATCTCTTCCTCCTCTTTTAAAATATTCCTTAAAGCATGCCTTTCTAAATCAAGATTTTGCTCGCCTGTTTTAGCATCACTATGTATAGGTTAGTGTCAAATTATACTTGATATTGTGTTCCTGTAAAATGAATTGTGACTTTTTTTTTCACAATGTTATAGCAGTGCTATATAAATAGAAGTTGCTGTTGTGCAATAGAATTTGCCTAAAACAAGTTAATCAATTTTAATTGACTGGCAATCAGACTGTATTTTTCATAGTCCAAGCTACTGAAACAATTTCACACATACATCCACAGAGAGACAGACAAGGTCATTACAGCAATTAATCTTTATTGCCCTCACCAGTAGAGAAAAGACTTTCGCATTGACTGCTGAGGTATTGGTTTGTGTACATTTTGTAAGATCTCCAGGTAAAAACTCCACATGCATTTTCCTCCATAGCTTTTAATCCTCAAACAGTAACACAAGCTGACACAGTGTTGTACCTTTATGGGTGTGCTAATGAGATATCATATTTAGAACATTAATCAGATATGACACATGTTTTAATTTGCTCCAAAGGACTCCTCGAAGGCATTTACATCAAACTTAGTTTCCATTTTGTGGTGAGAAGAGTCAATATATTCTGGAAACACAGACAACGAAAGTAATTACAACAGATTAAAATATTTAATCCCTTCCAAAAGGACTGCATGGCCTTTGATGCTCTCAAAATGCATCCATTTTCATTAAATTGTAACTGCAATTTTTTCTGAATTTATAATGAAAAACAGAATGTTGAAATGGGGGAGCATGCCCTGAGTCAACAGATAAAGATGGTAATTTTGTATTTCTATTATGATGTTGAAAATCTTTTATTTCTCAGAATTTTAATCCAAAACGATTCATGCAAAATGAAGGAAGTCTTTGAGTGCTCAGATGGAAGCAGTCAGTGGCTTTTGCTGTGGAGATGATTGGCAGTTTTATTATTGGGGAATAGTTTGCTATGTGAGGTTAAGAAGGAACATTGAGTTGGGGGAACACATTACTGGGCTGTGAAGTCTTGTCAGGTCTTGCAGTTGCCATACACTGAATTACCTTTACAGGGCACTCACTATTGGTATTTATGATGTGAAAGTGCTGGTGTTGGACTGGGGTGGACATGATCAGAAGTCACATAACACCAGGTTATAGTCCAACAGGTTTACTTGAAATCAGAAGCTTGTGATTTAAAAAAAACCTGTTGGATTATAACCTGGTGTCGTATGACTTCTGACTATTGGTATATAGGGATGAATAGTAGATTGTGTGCATGGGGGTCTGTTAGGGACAGAAGCTTAGATGGTTGCAGTGTGATACTGAGTTCAATTCCCATTCAGGCTGAAGTTGTCATTGAGACTCTACCTTTTCAACCCTGCTCCATATTTGACCCTCAGGTTAAACTCTCCTTAATGAGGGAGTAAGACTATGATAATGTTACCTTTAGATTATTTGCAAACTAAATGGAGCCATAATAGCTGGTGCCATTGATTAAGGGAAAGCTATCAGCCAAAACATTATATGTTTTTCTCTAATGCTCCCCTGTGTCTATTACTGACAGCAAACACAACACAAGGAGTAGGACCTGGAGTGGACCATTCAGTCCTTGGATTGTGCCTCACCATGCAATACGAACATGGCGGATCTTCCACCTCAAATCCGTCTTCTTGAGAGGAGGAGGCACTAGTTCAAGGTGAACGACAGAAGGTTTAGAGGGGACTTGAGGAAACAAGATTTCACCCAAAGGGGAATGCACTGTCTGGGAGGGTAGTTGAGGTGGGAGTCCTCATACTTTAAAAGTACTTGGATGAGCACTTGACATGTTGTAATATTCTAGGCTATGGGGCCAATGCTAGAACATTAAACTAGTGTAGATTTAGAGTAGTTTGTTGCTTGTCAGTACAGAATCGAAGGGCTGAACAGCCTCTTCTATACTGCATGATTCTTTGACCGCCATATCTAAACAGTTGTTTGGTGATGCAAAACTTGAGTATTTCTGAGCACAGAGACGTATTGATGAGGTTTTTCATCTTGTAATCATCAGGACAAACTCAAGAATGCCAATTTTTTAATGACCACAGGAATTTACATTGTAGGAGAAAGCAGTGGCAATTTGACTCTGATTGACTTCGTTATTGCCATGTTGAAAACAACATGGGTTTTGGGTTCCCCTGGCATTCAGGGCATCTAGAAAAGGTACAAGATGTGAGTATGTTCTTTTGGTTTGCAAAGAATGTGTCCCTAACCATGAATATACATTGCTTCTTACAAGTATAAATCAGACAAGTAGCACTAAGTAGCAACTATAGAGAGAGAAATATTGAATTAATGTTTAAAAAAAATGACAGAAGGTCATTGACCTGAAACATTGACCCAATCTTTCTCTCTTCAATGTCTTTACTGTACTTTCTGTTTCTATTTGCCTTTTTTTGCAGTCAAAAGTTTTATTGGTCTCATTGATTAACCCTGAGCAACATCACAAGAGATCGATTAGTATTAAGTATAATTCATTGATTCAGTGTATTCCATGGACAGTCTTTTCAAGCTGAGAAGCGCTGATAGCACAAAAAGTGTTGCAAACCTCACCAAGGGAGTCTTCTTGATGTGTAGTTGTTGGTTTAAGATATTTAGGCATTAACCTCAAACAGTGAAAGTGAAACCGAAAGGGAAAAGAAAACAGAGAGAAGTAAAAGTCAAGCCTCTGATCTTTGAGGGTTACTGGTCTTGTGAAAGTGAAGATAAGATCATAAAACATTGGCTAATAATTCAGAGGCCCAGGATATTGTCTTGGAGAATGTTATCAAATCCAACCATGGCAACCAATAGAATATACATTTTAAAAAGAACATGGAAGTTAGTCTTGGTATTAGTGACTGTGCACATCATCATCAATTGTCATAACTTGTCCCATTTACCATTGTCCTGTGGGAGATAAAATCTGACATCCTGATCAGGTCTGGCCTACAAGTGACTTGAGATCCACAGCTATATTTAACTCTAATTATTCTCTGCCATAGGGTGACAAACCACTCAGTTCAAGGCCGATTGCCGATACAGTTGGGGTAACGATGCTGCCCTTGCTGGTGTTCCCCAAACCCCATAAAAGAAAAGCAAAAACCCCTTTCCAAGCAGTCTTATTCCCTCAGAAATTTGTTACTTTGTGCGTGTTTTATGATGCATTATTCTCTCTTTCTAAAGGCCTTTTAAAAATTCAGAAGTCACACGGCACTACGTTATAGTCCAACAGGTTTATTTGAAATCACAAGCTTTTTGAGCGCTGCTCCTTCGTCAGGTGACGTCACCTGTTGTACTATAATCTGGTGTTGTGTGACTTCTGCCCTTGATAATAAACTGTTGATATGATCTCTTGATCAAAGGTACAATTTGATCTTTATGCAATTTAAATAAGCAACTCCACATCTGTGAGTGTTGAACACAGAAATTAAATGAAAGGAATTATTGACTCACCACTTGACTGCACCTTTAAAAAGGTTGCTACTACAATCATTTGTAATTAATTGTTGCTTGTCATGAATCCTTAGCTACATGTTTACAATTCCTCAGGTTTGTTTCAATGAGCACTTAAATGTTCTGCTTCCCTGAGACTCCTCGATTCACCGTGAATTTGGAACCTTGAATTTCTCTGGTTCATGGGCTGCCTCTTGAAGGAAAGAAGGATTTGCATTTGTTTAGCACCATCATGACCACAGGGCACTCCCATGTTCTTTGCAACCACTGAAGCATTTTTCAAATACGGTGACTGTCATCATGCAGGAAGTGTGGCAGTCAATTTATGCACAGCAAGCTCCCACAACAACAATATGATTGAAAAAGTGAGGGAATCTATTTTTGTAATTTTGTGTAAGGGATACATATTGGCTCGGATGCTGGAGGTTGTATGATATGGTCATAGCTGAGATGTTGATAGATAGTAGTCCACAGACTTGACAGTGTACAACAACAACCTTTATGAAGTATAGCTATTTAGAGGAGAGGCTGAGAGAACATCTCTGGAAGTTTACAGACTGCGTTTTCAGTCCCACGTGATTTAGTGTCACTTGCTCAGCTACTGAAGCGAAGATGTAGTTAACTCCTTAAGCCACAGATTATACCACCTTCCTTCTTTGAAATATTACGATGGAATCTTTTCCTGAGGGAGCAGATGGGACCTCCAGTCCAACATCCTTGTGAGAAAATCTACCCTCTCTAGCATTTCAGCTGCACTAAGTAGTATAATTTTCACAATTTTGCAGCATTTTTCATGACCACAGGATGTTTCTAAGCTCTTTACGGACTCGGAAATACATTTTTGAAGTGTAGTCACTGTTACATGGTCTGCTGTATAGTATGACATTTGCACAGAGCAAGATCCTGTCAGCTGTAAAAGTATCATAAATTTTGACACAATGCCATGATATTAGCACTGTTGGCTGAGGGCTTGCTCAATGAGACAATTTTAAAAGTCTGTATTATCATTGGAAAATGAAGTAAGGAGATGGAATCTTAAAGAGAGCATTCCAGAATATAGAGTTTAAAGCAGGGGAATCAATTATGATCAGATTTGGAAATGCTCAAAAAAAATGAGAATTAGATGTGAATAACGTCCAGTAATAACGGATAAACATCATTGTTTAAACATATCCTGAAAGAAAGTTCTTATGTTTGAAGATTGAAAAGAAAATCTGGTACTGGTGACACCTTTGTAAAATTTTTATCGCATGTAAAATGGTTTTGATTGAAGTCAAAAAGAAAATATTGAGGATTGCAAAACTGTATTTTTTGGAAAATTTGGAATCCAAGTTATTCGGTAGGTTCGGGTCAAGATTGAATGACACGTTTGTTTCTCTCCGTTCATAAAACAGTTACAGCCAAACATATAACTATAAGGATTCTTGAGTCAGATACGTCTCCTCTTTAAAGAAGAGGATGGAATATTGCTAGAAAATTGCCACAAGTGAGTCAATGAGTTAAAACTCAAGGTGAAAGCCCTTCATTAAAACTGATAGTGAGTGACATGCAGCAAGAGACCACAACAGAGACAGGACAGGGTGCACTGATATGGAGTCGGGAAACAGGACAAGTCTGGAAGTGTAGTCTTGGCAAAAATGTGCCACGTTCCTGACATATACTATGGTAGGTTATCTGTATTGCCTGAAAGGCCAATGCCTGTCAAACAGAGACAATTCAACTAAGAGAAAAATGATACACAGACTCAACCTACCTCAATACAATTCCAAACATTTGATGTTTCTTAGAAAAGCCATCAATCTCAGACAATGGGTTACATTTCAAGCTTTGCATGCCAACTTACTGTCCAAAATGGACTGCCCTAATTTCTGACACTTCTTTTATTCTTTCAAGAAATGTGGGTGACCTGTGGGAACATGTTGGTGAACTACCTTCTTAATTCGCCAGCATTCAATGAGAGTTGAACTGAAGGATCTGTTTCCATGCTTAATGACTCTCTGTCTCTATGTAGGTAAGCTCTCAGTGTGGTCAGGAGAGGAAGTCTAGGATCTTCACACAGTTATACTGAGGAGTGAAAATATAGCTCCAAGTCATGACCTTGCATGGTTTGAAGAGAAACTTGCAAGGTCACATTGACCCCATGTATCTGCTGCCCCAATCTTTCTAGTTGGCAGATATCACAGGTTTGGAAGGTGCTGCCACAGAAACATTGGTGAGTTGCTACAGTGCAAGTTATGATGTGGAGGTGCTGGTGTTAGACTGGGCTGGACAAAATTAAAATCGCATATTACCAGATTATAGTCCAACAGGTTTATTTAGAAGTACAAGTTCTTGGAGTGCTGTTTCTTTGTCAGGTAGCTAGTGGGGCAAGATCATAGGACACAGACGTTATAGCAAAAGATCGAAGTATCATACAACTGGGATGTATTTTGATGCGATGTATTGAACAAACCAAGATTGCTGTTAAGTTTTAGAATGGGTTTGCAGGTTTCAATTCATTAATATGTAGATCCCAGAACTTCTTTCAAGTCACATTCCCAAAATAACTTAAGGGATTATTAAAAAAAAGGTGACAGCTCAGAAAACGTCGGACTGTATTCCAACCTTGAATCAGACAGGTTCTTTTTCCAAAGTAGGAATTTATAAAATGTCACATGCACTGACTGCCTACAGATTGTGTATTTTGTGAACAAAACAGAACGAATCTGCAAATACAAATCAGCAAATGCAAATTCACCCCGTAGACTTATATTTGTGTATCTGTGTGTGTGTGTGTGTGTGTGTGTGAGAGAGAGAGAGAGAGAGAGAGAGAAAGAGAATGTGTGTGTGTGAGAGAGAGAGACAATGAGAAAGAAAGAGAGAGAATGAGAGAGAGAGAGAGTGTGTGTCCATGCATGCGAGTGTGTGTGTGTGCTTGCGCTGGTGTGCGTGCACATGCATGTGTGTGTGTGCATGTGTGCGTTGTTGTAATAGTACACACTGCTGCAATTGTACATTAATTGTGGAGGTAGTGGATGTGGTGCTGATCAAGTGGGTTGCTTTCTCCTGGATAGTGTCCAGCTTCTTGAGTGCTATTGGAGTTGCGTCTATCCATGCAGGCGGAGAGTATTGTAAGTGGGTCAGAGATGGGCCACAATGATGTAGTAAGGCTGGTATATGTCCAATGCCAATCTCAGTGGATGGGGGTGTTGCTGGCAATGGAAGTAATGTGAGATGTTGGACTTGTGCCACCAGGGTTCTCACTGTTGCGTGGGCAGACAGGGAACTGAGTATCAATGAGGCAAGGGTAGGTACCGATGGAATGCAACTGCAAATAGGCCACTGCCCACTCACTGCCTCCGTCTCCAGGGCACTCAGGAATGGGATATAAATGCTGGTGCAGCCATTGATGCCCACATCCCATGAACAAATTAAGAAAAATCAGGATATGTTTTTCAGTCAATGAGGTTCTGTTGACGTAGTAATGTAGGAAATTCTGCAGCCAATTTCAGTACAGCAAGATCCCTCGAATAGCAATGTGATGTTGACCAAATTTTCTGTTTCAGTGATACTGTCTGAGGGGTAGATATTGTTCAGGACACCACAGAGAACTTCCTGAGTCTTCTTCAAAATAGTACCTGAGAGGGCAGGTTGGGCCTTAGTTTAACATCCTCTCCAAAAAGTGGCTTCTCTGGCTTAATACTGTACCTATATATCAGCCAAGAAAAGTAAAAACTCTAAGTAGACCAGAAAAAATATATCGTAGGATGATAGATTGCTCATATTCAGCATGCTTATTTCCTGTGTTAACTGTTAATCTGTTTATGTTCATCAACTGAGGAACATTCAGAAAAATAGCAGATAATAGAACTTGATGAATTGTGCTTATCATTGCAGCAGAACCTGACCTACCATTGCTTGATGTTCTTATATTACAGTTTTATATGTGCTATTTACACATAAACCCAGTTTATGATGCCGGACAATATTTATTCATCAACTTATATCATAAAGAAAGAAGATAATCTGGTTGCTTATCTCATTGCTGGTTGTGGGGCCTTGCTATTCATCAAATCCTTCTCACATTTCTTACATGACAAAGTGGCTGCTCATGAAAAGTACATCATCAACTAAAAAACAACCTTGGATTTACTGACGTGTAAGGTGCTATACATATGGAAATCACCAGGAGGTCTGAATTCAAGTCACACCTGCCTCAGGCATGTTTAATCAGGTTGATTAAAAATGTCTAGAAATGGAAATCCTTCTTTCTTTTCTCACAATGAAGACAATATTAGCTACTTCTGTTCCCAAGAAGGTTAGCAATAGACTTGAAATGTTAATCGTGTTCCTTCCACGACAGATCCTGCTAATCCTGCTGTGAATTTCCAATGCTTCGGTTTTCACTTCAGATCTTCAGCATCACAGTATTTTGCTTATAGTTTAGTGGTCTCTGATAATGTCTAGACTTGAGGGCCTTTTCTAACCTCAGTTTATCTAATCATGTCAACGTATGTTTCCAATTTATCTCTCTTATGTACTTATCCAGAGATGTTAAAGAGACAGGAAAGCAAGGCTAGAGATGGAACACAGACAGGAAAGCAAGGCTGGACCTGTTACAGAGACAGGAAAGCAAGGCTGGACATGTTACAGAGATAGAAAAGCAAGGCTAGAGATGTTATAGAGAAAAGAAAGCAAGGTTGGAGATGTTACAGAGATATGAAACCAAGGTTGGAGATGGTACAGTGATAGGAAAGCAAGGTTGGAGATGTTATAGAGACAAGAAAGCAAGACCGAAGATGTTACAGAGACAGATTTTCCTTTTAGTGAATCCATCATAACCACCTCAATATTTAATTGCAAGTTTCATATCCTTGCCTCCTCTGGTAATGAAATTCCTCTGGATCGTTGTTGGACTTGTTGCTCACTATGAATTATTTATGGTTCCTAGATTTAAATTCCCACCATCTTCTAGACATTGATTCTATCAAGCGCCTTGTAAGACTTAAAAGGCATCAATTTGATTGGTCCTCAGTCTCCTCCAGGACCACAGCCATGGAGTCATCGTCATAGAGATAAACAACTCAGAAACAGACCCTTCAATCCAACTCATCCATGCCGAACAGACTTCCTAAATAAATCTAGTCCCATTTGCCAGCATTTCCCCCATATTTGTCTAAACCTTTCTTATTCATATACCTATCCAGATACCTTTTAAATATTGTGATTGTACCAGCCTTGGCCATTTCTTCTGGCAACTCATTCCATGCATGCACTACCCTCTGTCTGAAAAAGTTGCCCCTTAGGTCCCTTTTATATCTTTCTGCTCTCACCTTAAACCTATGCCCTCTAGTCTGGACTCCCCAGCCCAGGGAAAAGACTTTGTCTCTTTCTCCCATCCATGCCCCTCATGATTTTATAAAGCTCTATCAGGTCACCCCTCAGCCCCAAACTGTTCAGCCTCTCCCTATAGCTCAAATCCTCCAACGCTGGCAACATCCTCGTAAATCTTTTCTGAACCCTTTCAAGTTTCACAACGTCCTTCTTACAGCAGAGAGATCAGAATTGCACACAACATTCCAAAAGTGGCTGAACCAATGTGCTGTACAGCCGCATCATGACCTCCTAACTCTAAACACAACACTCTGACCAATAAAGGCAAGCATACCAATGCCTTCTTCATTATCCTATCTATCTGTGACTCCACTTTCAAGGAGCTATGAACCTACACTTCAAGGTCTCTTTGTTCAGCAACACTCCCTAGGACCTTACCATTAAATGGATAAATCCTGCCAACCTCCAGTCTTTTGGCACCTCACTTGTGGCTATCGCTGAGCCCATTGAATCTTTCCTAATATACATGACATTACAAGTCCAACGCTGGTATTACCCACATTCCTATAATATGAAGACTAGTTCAGGGCGCAGCACTCTAATGTGGCATCTAAAATGCTCACAGCTGAACCTCACCGTTAGAAAGCTTGACCCTTCATGCAGCAATACTGTACAGTCTCATTTCCAGCCAACTATGTTTATGTTTTCACTACCTTTTCAGCAACTGATGCCTGGGGTGATATATTCATCACAGCGAAGTTTTGTCGCAAATGAAAAAATACTATATAACTGGCACTGATCAGATCAGGGAGCAAAGGAGCATCCCATTGCAATAGTTATAATCCTGTTCAGAATTCATACCAGGAGCAAAAATGACTCTGCCCTTATTATTCTGTTTTATTTCCAAATTCCAGACCTTTATTGAAAGCTTTTGTATTTTATAAAATTGCTGGGTAGAGAACGGAAGATTGTATTGCACAGGACAGCAGCAAGGGTTTGTAAACCTCTTGTAGGAAAGCTTCAAACATTATTACTTTCAAACTAGTAAAATAAAAATACTAATAACTGTTATTACACACAATGCCAGCCAGAACTTTCCTTGAAGTCAAGACAGAGGGAATATGTAATTATTCATAACAAGTTCAAATAAATAGCTCGCAGGAAGAAACGATTTAAACCAGCCTCTGATTGACTTTGCCATATCATTATGAATGTCAGAGGTTTAGTGCAAGACGACAGAGAGGTCAAGACCTGCATTTGGTTATTATAAAGCTATTTATTTCACGCATGAAGAATTCAGTGGGAAGGTCTTGAGGTTACCAGAGCAGTTCCTCATTCTCGAGATCTTTAATGCTATCATCTATTACACCCAAGTCAATCGCATTTATTTGATATTACCTCAGATTGCATTTCACTCGCCTAATAAACTTTTATTTTCTGTGATAATGAAAATGTAGATCGCAATGTACACGATGACAGTTATTTTTCTGAAGTCTTAAATGGTTCAAGTGAGTAGATCCTTGCTGTATAAGTCCAAAGAAGTGTTTCTGGCAGCTGGAAAGAGTTGACGAAACCACACTTTGGACAGTGGGGCTTTTTGTGTCCGTCTTATGTCTATTTCATGAATCAACGCGATGGACAGTTGTTAAGAATAACTCCTTATTCCCCTCAAATGGTTATTTCAGGAAGAACTTTATCATAGGGTTCATAATAGAATGGAGAAAGTATTAGAATAATGTTTTTACAGGCAAGCCCCGAGGTCTGAAGGAAATAGCTTCAGCTGGAAGACTGTGAAAGATAAAGTTGGGAATCAGAACTTTTTTCTGTCGAAATAGAAGATAGGAAGCATGGTTATGGATCAGAATTTCCATTTAGACAAGGAGCATCCATTTAGTTAATTGAAGTTGGTTGGATCAGAATGCTGGAAGTTATCGAGGTTATGAAAGAAGGGCAAGAAATGGAAAAGCAAAAGAAATGAAAAAAATGAATGAATGAACATAGCCTCAGCTGGGGAGGTTAACAAGTGAACATAACTTCAAGATTAAAGCTAGGCTTTTCAGGGATGATGGCAGAAAGCAGTCTTCCCACAATGGGTCATGGAAATTGGGAAATCTCTGCCATTCAACCATCCACTTCCACCAACCATCAACCATCACTACCCACCCATTCAAATGTCATTAACATGATCCCAGTTGACCATTTCAAAACTGAGACAGCTATTTTTAAAATTAGATACAGATATTAATTGTCAAAGAACCAAGGCAGGAAGGATGGAATTAAGATGCAGATGACTAATGGTGTAATTAACTGTTGGCCCCTTCCTGTTCCAATGTTCCAATATAATTGGCAGCAAAGCAGATGACAACTTGTCCTTATGAAATCTTGATCTTTTGGACAATAGAAGAGAAAATTGTTTGAGTAGGGTTAAGGAGTGATTAGATTCCCTACAGTGTGGAAACAGGCCCTTCGGCCCAACAAATCCACACCGACCCTCCGAAGAGCAACCCATCCAGACCTATTCCCCTACACCTAACACTATGGGCAATTTAGCGTGGCCAATTCCCCTAACCTGCACATTTTTGGACTGTGGGAGGAAACCAGAGCACCCGGAGGAAACCCACGCCGACACAGGGAGAATATGCAAACTCCACACAGTCGCCTGAGGCGGGAATTGTACCCACGTCTCTGGCACTGTGAGGCAGCAGTGCTAACCACTGTGCCACCATGCCACCCATAGAGATAGTGAGGTTTAGAGGAGAACCAGTCTAGACTGTCATCAGGAAAGGGCTTATGCCCGAAACATCGGTTCTCCTATTCTTTGGATGTTGCCTGACCTACTGTGCTTTCCCAGCACCACACTCTGGACTGTCATCAGTTAATCTGTTGGTGCTAAAGAAGGAACAGAGAGTTATCATTGTCTTGCAAGTTTAGGACCTCAGGAAATCACAGCTCCCAATGGCAGTGCAAATGAGAATTAGGATTACACAAGTGGCTAGAGTTGGAAGGCTCTTACCTGGTCTGGCCTACATGTGACTCCTGATTGACAATAACATGGCTGACTCTTCATTACCCTCTGAAATGGCCTCCAAGCCACTCAGTTATCTCAAACCTACCTGGACTGCAATGGCTCAAGGGAACAGCTTATCATCATAAGGGCAACTAGGGATGGACAATAAATGGTAGCCCCATCCCAAAAGCAAATATTAACAAACAATGCATGAGAACATTAATAGCCATTTGAATCACAGTAGCATTAATTTCTTACAGTGTCTTTGTCTCTGTAATGCTTTGTTGTACAGCTTGTACAAGTTAACTTAATCACCAGCCGATCCTGTGATCAGTCAGCCTGTCGGTGCTAAACATGAGACAATGAGCCATCATTGTCTTGCTCAATTATTTGAATGTTACAGTCCTCAGTGCATTTTCTTTCAACGTGTATGTCTGTGATGATACTCCAGTGTTATGTGGAAAGTGCCTGAAGGTAAAATCTACAGAGAGGATTGTGATGATTATCAAAGAGAGGATTTATTTCCTTTCTTTTTCTCTTTCCTAAGCCGGGATATGCTTTTCTTTGTAATAGCTGCCAAATATATTTGAGTTGTGTTTCTAATTGTCCAAGACAATGTGAAGCTGGCACTGTGTTATAGCTTGTTTGTTCTGTACAGGAACTAACAAGGCCCACTTTCAGCTGAAGTAACTTGCTCTTGAAATCGTTGTGACCAAATATGAGTATCAAGTTGCACTGGGAAACTAGATGAGAGTCTATCCTGTTATTGTAGAGGTGACAAAGTTCAGGGAGTGGAGGAGGCATGGGCTGGTGAATGGAGTGGAGATTTCTTGAACAGTACACAGCAAATAGGGTGATCTATACCCATAATGTTTACCCGCCTTGTTCCTGCCACATGAGAGTCTTCGCCACTTTGCAAGGGTTTCTGCATTTCCTCCTCTTCTATTCTGCTGGAACCATTTATACCTCCTCTTGACCTCTTTCATTTCTAAAAAGAAATGCTTTTTAAAACAACCTCTTTGCTATGTTATGCCATTTTTCTGGTCAGGTGGGACTTGACCTTCAGGCCAAAGATAGGGACAGTATCATTACACCACAACAGCATCTCCATCCCTTGTTTGTAGAGATCTCTAAGCAACCTGTTCAGATGTCCATTGATGCACTTTTGGAGCAGGTGGGACTTTAACTCAGGTCTCCTGATGCAGGTAACATAACAGTTTATTTTTCTCCATATAGTTATTTTAACCAAGCTGTTTGACATACCTACAGGAATGTTGGTAAATATCGAAACACAAGAGCAGACAGAAGCTTAGGTTTGTCAATTGGATGTTCATTATTGTCTCTGTTCCAACAATAATTACCTCCTTCCTATTTTAAGTAACCATCAATAAGCTTTATTCCATATGTAATCTAATCTCTTCTGCCCTCCTCCTGTTGGAGAACCATTCCCACTGTCATTCTTTGCTCTCCTCTAATCTGGTTTGACACTTATTTAAAAACTTGTTCACTTGAACCATTCTGATGAAAGATTATTGTCTTGAGATATTTAACTCTTGTTCCTCTTTAAACAGATACTGCCCGGTGTGTTGAGTGTTCCAAGCTCTTTTAAACTTTCGTTTCTATCTTTAGGGCACTGGGAAGGCATGGAGGAGATGTTTCCTTTCTCCTCACTCAGATGGGGTGGTGTGGTGGCTCAGTGGTTAGCACTGCTGCCCCCCAATGCGAGGGGCCCGGGTTTGATTCCACCCTCGGGTGACTGCCTGTGTGGAGTTTGCACCTTCTCCCTGTATCTGTGTGGGTTTCCTTCCAAAGAGCAGCTGGTTAGGTGGATTGGCCATGCTAAATTGCCCATAATGTCTCGAGATGTGCAAGCTAGATGGATTAGCCTTGGGAAATGCAGGGATATGGTGTGGGTCTGGAATGGGATGCTCTTTTTGGAGGGTTGGTGTGGGCTGAATGGCCTGCTTCGACACTGTAAGGATTCTGCAAAAACTAGTGATGGGCTGAATAATTTGTTCCTCTGTTACAAATCTTTTGGAATTCTACCTACTTAAAAGATTTCACGTTCTGGCTTTACAGATTAGATTAGATTACTCTAATCTAATCTAATCTATAAATCAGAACCGAATTATTGATCGAGAGGACAGAAGATGCTTACAGTCATGAAAGGATGGGATCGAGATCAGGTAGCTGACGGGTCAAAGATGAATGATGGTAGGTCAAATGCCACAGTCTTAGCTGAAAAAGCAGCAGAAACACCTTGACACATAGGGTTGTTAGCTGAAAATGTGTTGCTGGAAAAGTGCAGCAGGTCAGGCAGCATCCAAGGAGCAGGAGAATCGACGTTTTGGGCATGAGCCCTTCTTCAGGAATGAGGAGGGTGTGCCAAGCAGGCTAAGGTAAAAGGTAGGGAGGAGGGACTTGGGGGAGGGGCATTGGAAATGCGATAGGTGGAAGGAGGTTAAGG
>NC_057732.1:43346607-43376612 GCF_004010195.1 Chiloscyllium plagiosum | reverse complement strand
CAATCTTCTTCCTGACCTCTCCGCCCCCACCCCCACTCCGGTCTATCACCCTCACCTTATCACCCTCACCTTAACCTCCTTCCACCTATCGCATTTCCAACGCCCCTCCCCCTAGTCACTCCTCCCTATCTTTTATCTTAGTCTGCTTGGCACACCCTCCTCATTCCTGAAGAAGGGCTCATGCGCGAAACATCGATTCTCCTGCTCCTTGGATGCTGCCTGACCTGCTGCGCTTTTCCAGCAACACATTTTCAGCACTGATCTCCAGCATCTGCAGTCCTCACTTTCTCCACATCGGGTTGTTAGGCTGGGCAACTCACTTACACAGTCAATGGTTCAGACAGGAACTAGGTCAAGATTAAACATTGGATTGGGTAGGTGCAGAAAGGAAAATGATGTGAGTGAGTAACCATGATTAGAACTATTTATTCATGGAACACTGACATGGACTGGTGGGGCTGAATGACCTGTTAGCATGTTGTAAGTTCCACATGTTTCTGTGTAAAACACTTAGTACAATTTTGATTAACATCTGTAATGGGAAAATTGTCTAGTTGAACATCTGGTTGGAACAGAAGTGTGTGTTAAGAGGATAATTGTAGAAGAGATGATTAAATACTCTGCACAGTGCAATCATTCTTGAAGTAGTGGGAATATGTTGAATGGTACCATATCGTTCAAGAAAGCTTAGTGTCTGCATTAAAGTAACAATTGTAGTGCTACTTGTACTTTGCAGTGCGTTAAACAATCATTAGATAACGTCACTGATTAGAAGTTACATACACTCCATGACACGGAAATGTCCCATTATGTCGAAGTGTAAAATGCCACCTCCTGACCTTTGGTATTTAATCCTATTAACATAATCTCCAGTTAGAAAACAACAGAAAGTGCTGCAGAAGCTCAGCATGACTCACAGTATCTGAGGGGAGAGAAATAGAGTTAACATTTCAAGCCCAATGACTCTGCTTCAGAGTGTCCTGATAGTGTTTTTTTCCTCAGATACTTATTTAGCCTCTCCCAATGCAACCATAGTGTTTGCCTTAGCCTCTCAGAAGTCTAACACTCCCTGAATAAAGAACATTCTCCTTTGTTTCATTTGTCCATGGGGTGCAGGCAGCACTGGCTAGTCATGAGTTATTGTCCATCCCTAACACCCTTTGAGAGGGTGGATGGTTAGACAAGTTCTCGAACTGATGCAGTCCATAAGGTGTAGGTGCACCCATAGTATTGCTAAGAAGGGAATTCCAGGATTTTCACCTCATGACTGTGAAGGAACAGTGATGCAGGTCCCAGTCAGGAAGGCATGAGGCTTGGAGCAGAGCTTGCAGATGGTGGTGTTCCCATGCATCTGCTGCTTTTGTTCTTCTGGGTGGCGGAGATCAGAGATTTGGAAGGTGAAGTCTAACGAGCAGCGGTACATTGTGCATCTTGGTGAAGGTAAACACTGCTGCCTCTGTCTGTCTGTGGTGAAGGAGGTAAATGGTGAAGTTGGTAGATCAGGTGCCAATTTAATGAACTGTGTTGTCCTGGATGGTTCCAACCTCTAGAGTGTTGTTGAAGCTGCACTCATTCAGGCAAGTGGAGAATATTCCATCACACTGCTGACTTGTGCTTTACAGGAGTGGACAGGCTTTGAGGAATCTGGAGGTGAGTTACTCGCTGCAAGATTCGAAGCATCTGATTTGCTGTTGTAGTCACATTTATATGACCTGATTTATACGACACATCCACTTGCAGTCAATGGTAATCCCATAATGTTTATGTTAGAGCATTAAGCAATGGTAATGCTTTTAAACGTCATGGGGTGATGATTAGATTCTCTCATGTTGGAGACATCATTGCCTGGCACTTTATGTGCCTCAAATGTTACCTAGCACTTATCAGTCTGGCAATTGCTCAAGTCTTGCTGCTTATGGACGCAAGCTGCTGCAGTATCTGAGGAGCCATCAATAATACTGAATAATCTCTTGGATTTATTTCCAACAATCATATCATAGCACCCCATTTTAGATTTATCCCACAAGTAAAAGCATCTTAAGTACGTCTAACCTAAAAAATCTCTTTGTATGATGTCTTTGAAGGTCTCCTTTCTATCGAGAAGTGCCTTAACCTGTTCTGTCTTTCCTGATCAGTAGAACTTCTAACTGTTAAGTATAAGGTTAGGCAATATTGTCAGTTTTGCGCTCAGGAAGCATTTGTATTTCTATATAAAAAATTATTTGAAGTGAAATTCAATTGTGTTCCATTTGAAACAAATAAATCAAGATGTTCATAGAAAGCTTTTCGACAATTTTTTTACAAAAGAAATCTTCTTTTTATTAAAGCAGATGACTGACTTTCTTAAAAGGGTAGACAGAGAAATTGCTTTCAACATGTATCATCTTTATATCACACAACATGGTTACAATTTTTCAGCCTCTCTTCAGAGCTTCAAAGCCTGAATAGCTTTGAAACCTAAAATGCAAGAGAAATCTGTTATGCAGAAATGAGTGAAATTAAAGGCCTCTCAGATTGATGTTTGTGTCCAGGTCTTGGAACATATGGTAAAAATGAACAAGATGTGGGAAGGTTCTGAGAATTTAAGATACAGGAATATGGACTATAAATACCTACACTGATAATTGAGTTTGGGTTTATTGAAGCAACTGAGCCACAAGCTGGCAGAAATAAAAAGAAAAGTATTATCATCATTGTCACCACAACCAACAACATCAATGTAATCCAGTGCAGTGTTCCAGAACACTTCACTGTAGTCACGAAAATCAAAACAACAAATTAGCATCAAGCCAAAAGAAGGCGATACTTGGAGAGTTGGCCAATTGTTTTATCATAGAGAAGAGGTATAAGAAGATCTTAAAGGAGGAGAGAGCAGATCAGTTCAGGGCACGTTAGAGTGCAGCAGTGCAATGTGAAACATTGACAGGAGAGGGGGTGACGTTGGGAGACGTATGATGTTATTGGCAGGGATGTCGTCTTAATGCTAATCTAGAGGAAATTGAGGATTATCAGATCAGCAGTGATCTTATTGAATGGCCAAATGGACTTGATAGACCAAATGGCCTACTGCTATGGTAGCTTGAAGCGTATCAAATCTGGACATCAGATAAAACAACTTGACAACACAGAACCAGTGGAGAGAGGTAAATTTGGGATTATCAGTGTGGAAGAGGAAGCTGGCTCTTAATGTTTCAATGGCCTCACAAAGGACTACAATATAAGTGTGGAAGAGGAGAGTCTCAAGGAAAGATGCCTTGAGACAGAAGGACGCAGGATTGAGAAATTAACCCACTGTTTAAGGTCTTCAAGGTGTAATCAAGTAGATAAGAGCAAAGCCAAGGAAGGGCAGTCTATCTGAGCTTAACAGCAGAGGCGAGACATTGGAGGACAGTGATGTGATTAATCATGCAAAAGACTGTAGATATAGATCAAATGGAGCAATGGGAAAAAAAGACACAGCATGGCCCTAATTAGAGAGGATGTCATTGGTGAATTTAATATTTGGATTGTTTGAGACTTGAAGCAAAGTAAATGGTAAGAAAACGTTTGCACAGCCATAAAGCCTACCACAATCACAAGACATATCAAACTGTTTTAAGGACAATGGAGCACCTTGAAACATAGTCACTATCACCATTTAAAGATGACCGCCAACATCCTATATAGCTATCTCCCACAGTATGTCGATTGCTGTCTTGATGTAACAGTCCCATCAGCCACTGTTGACTTCATAGTGGTGAGTTCAGTAGCCAATCAGTTTCTTGCCATGTCTTTTTTTACTTTGTACCATGAGAAGCATAAAATGTCAACTGGAGATTTTCAAATGTGTCCCCCACCACCCTTGCTCCAGCAGTAGTGTAACATGTGGCTCCCACAAGATACTATACTTGGTATGGCTCCACGAAGACATCATTGGCATACCCTGTGGTGCTATGATGGTTGTCATGGTGATGGATTGTTTACTAATCCCATGTGAACACAAGCTTTGGAATTGTCTCCCTAACCACTCTCCTCCCTATTTCTCTCACCTCCTTTAAGACACTCCTTTCAACTTATGACTTTGACTAAGTTTTGTCTCACTTGTCCTGATGTCTCCTTGTGTAGCTAAATGCCAAATTCTGTTGATATTGCTCTTGTGAAGTGCGTTACAATGTTTCCTCTTGCTACATGAGTGCAAGTTATTATTTTTGGTGCATTCTTTAAGGGTCTTCTTGAACTGCAAAATGCTTGAGAAAAGGTTCTCTTCTCTGAGGACAGTTTTTATTTGTATTGTTGCATCTGGTTTCATGCAATGAGGTAAGGTCTAATTTGCAGAGTTGTCAGGAGAAACCTGGGGAGTAGGACTAATTTGGACAGAAAACAATCAGCACAGAAAAATCAGGCCCCCTTCTGTGCTGTAAGATCCTATCATTCTAGCTATTAATTGAAATTCATAAGTCTAACAGTGGCAAAATAAAATATTCCATTTATCTGTGAAACATTATTCATAAAATAAAAAAATACACTAAATATTAAATGAGGAAGTAAAATTCAACATTACATGGATATTACTGCGAAAAAAATACGATGTTCTTACGAAGTGTCCTTGATCGAAGAAGTCATTAAAACATGATGGGCATTAAAGGGGTAATGGTACAGGTCTATACTGCAGGCAGCCTAACTCTCCAGCAACACACCAGAAACTAGGACTTGTACAGCACACATTACTTTCCAAAGTTGTGATGGAAATGTGGTAACTATGGTATTCTCACTGGTACGTGGGTCGAAAGGCTTTCTTCATTTGAAAGATTCCACATTTAAAACTGCTGTAGTCATTAAGGAATCTGTTCTGGAAATTGAAAATACAGTTTTAACCTCTGTGACAATGTAAACTGGGGAAACAAAGTTTAATGTGGCTAAATGTGAGGTGGTACATTTTTGTAGGAAGCATAGAAAGTCCACATAGAATATATGCCTAAGGTATATGCCTAGGTGGGATGGAGCAGCAGAGGAATCAGGGGTACAGATACAGAACTCATTACATGGGAGGCTTAGACATATATGGACTGGACACCATTCGTAGTGCAAACTGATGAACATTTACCCAATGTACAGGGATATGGTTCAGCAGGACTTCACTCGGACTTTCTTCCATCATCTCCCAGTTTCATGTGATTTGACATTGTCTGACATCTTACTGGTACAGTCCAGCTATGAGTGTGTAGTTATTAGCCCCATAGACTACAACGGCCCTTAAAAAGGCAAACAAAGCATGAAGATTCATTTTTAAAAGGATAGAATTGAAAAGCAATAAAGTTATATTTGATGTGAGTTTGCCTCAAACATGCTATTTTACCTGAATTAAAAATCACACAATACCAGGTTATAGTCCAACAGGTTTAATTGGAAGCACACTAGTTTTCAGAGCGATGTTCCTTTATCTGATGCTTGTTATCTCTGTAACATATAAAACTAGGCATGGTTATCATGGTACTGAAGAATCCAACAGATATTTATTACAACTAAGCATTATGTACAATTCTCCATACCTCAGACACATAAGTGTCTGGGCTAATATTAATCTCTTAGTTACAACAGAGGGGGATGCTTCCAGTAGAGTGTCATGCTTCAATTAATCAGAGGTAAGATGGAGCTCTACATGCCCTCACGTCATATGCTATGATGCAGTGATGATATCATAAGCATATATTCTAAATGGCATACTGACCGTGAGATATAAAACATCAACATTGCCTGGTCTAAATCAGACTGGGTCTGGTGAATGGCTCTGGGCTATTTTTACATAAAGGACATAAAGGCAAATGAGGAACTGTAAAAACAGCTTATTGGGTTATTGTCAGGCTGAAGATGGAGCAAATTGGAGCTTTCTTTTACTCAGCCTCATCATAATGGTGAGATAACAAAGGGCGGATATGATAAAGGTCTTTATGGTTATGAATGAATTGATAGGATGGATATGGGGATGATAAGAGTGAAACCAGAACAGGGAACCATAACTATAAGCCAGCCATTAATAAATCTAAAAAGGAAATGCTGGAGGACTGAAATCAGTATCACGGATAACTTTTGAAAGGAAGCAAGATAAACACACAAAGTAAATATCTATAGAATATTAGTTAAAGGGGAAGTGGGGAGACACTCCTGGGGACCTTAAACCCATTATGGACTAATTTGATGACTGGCCTGTTTCTGCAATATTTGGTATTTATATTTCAATAGGGATGGTGTGCCAATCAAGATAATTTATTGCCTCATGTCTCTTTAGTGGTAATTATAAACTCAGGAGTGACAGTTGCTCCTGAGCTAAAGTTTACACCAAGAGCAAGCAACTCCTCCAACCCATCAAAGTAAGATGCTTGTTCGAAGCACAGTGCTTCATATAGGAGAGGAAGAAAAAAATCTCAAGTCAAGACATTTACTGCTCAGTAACCTTAGTTACAAATTCTTTTGAAGAGGCCTGTTTGAGCACTTGTTTCTTTACATCCAAACCCATTCTCCAACGAGCGCTGGTTTAATATTTTGCAAAATCATGACACTGACAAGCTCATAATTTATTTACTAGTTCATGGGATGTGGACATTGCTCACTAAGCCAGCTTCTATTGTGTATGGAACAGTTAGGAGTCAGTTAGACTCTGCTGCGATTTTTAGTTGTATGTAAGCCAGACCAGATAAGGGCATCAGTTGTCCAAGGGAGCAAGATTGAGCCAAATGGATTTCTGATTATCAACAATAGTTATATGGATGCCATTAGGCAAGGTCTTTATTGAATTAAAATTTCACTCTCTGTTATGTTGGGATTTGAACCCATGCCCTCAGAACATTGGTAGAGGTCTCTAGGTTGCTAGCCCAATAACATCATCACTATGCCATCACCTCCATAACATCATGTTAGTATTTTGTCACTCTCACTTCATCCAATGATCATGCAAACTCCATTGGTAGGGTGCTGCCTGGCAATATTTTCAAATATCATGTTAAATGGATCTTCTCAGAAGAAAGCAATAGCTACTTTAACATAGTAGTGTTAAACCTTGGCATGCTCTGTGACCCCAAACTGCCCTTGAATTTTTTTCTTCTTGACTATTGTTACGATACAGAGTAAACTCTTCTGCTACTTCAACCAAACACCCAGAAAAGCTCACATCACCTCATAATCTGTTAAAGTATGAGTGACAGCGAACTACCAAATTCCACTATTTAAAGCAAATATAAAATTTTATTCTTTAACTCCAAAAGAGAACATCCCTTAAATTTGTTACTTACCTCCCACTCTATAACAATATACTGATCTGATAAAACCCCTCTTAAATTTACAGCAAATCAATTTTCAAAACTAGCTAGCAGTGTCGATCCTCTTCTGGAGATTTCCTTGGTCTTCTTCTGCAAAGGTGTTTCATATGAAAAAGGTACCTTTCAGAGAGAAAGGTTGCAGGCAGTCTGTATGGCAATAGGTGCTCTTCGCCCATCTGGCTAACTGTTCAAAATTCCTGCTTTTTATACCCCAAAATACTGTGTCGTCTCATTGGTTTGATGTTGTCAAAACAGTAAAATTCAAATTTGATTGTATTTTAGTATCTTGGGGCATTATTTAAACTGGTTGAATTTGAATTGTTGTGTAAACAATACAGTATCTGAGTTACAGCTCAAATGTTACATCTTCAAATTATTCAACTCACTCTGTGTCAGCAGTCAGTCACAAGACAGGTGTGCAAGCTTTTCAACTTCCACACTCTCTTAAAGGTACAGTATAAGCCTTCAAGGGAGGGAGAAGATCGACTCAGAGGTAAAGGCAACTACAGAGGCATGAGGGAGAAGCTGGGTAGAATTGACTGGGAGAGGAGCCTAGTAGGAAAGATTGGGGAACAGCAATGGCAGGCTTTTCTGGGAGCAATCAAGGAGACACGGCAGAGACTCATCCTGAGGAAAGAGAAGCGTGGTACCGGGAGGATAAAGCAATCATGGCTGACTAGGGAAGTCTGGGATAGCATAAAGCAAAAGAGAAAGCATATGATATGGTGAAGGGCAGTGGGAAACCAGAGGATTGGGAAGCTTACAAAGACCAACAGAGGGCAACAAAAAAAGAAATATGGAGGGAGAAGATTAAATATGAGGGTACGTCACAGTAGTATAAAGGAAGGCAGCACGGTTTCTCATTGATTAGCACTGCTGCCTCACAGCGCCAGGGACCCTAGTTCAATTCCAGCCTCTGACAACTATCTGTGTGAAGTGTGTACATTCTCCCCGTGTCTGTGTGGTTTTCCTCTGAGTGTCCAAAGATGTGCAGGTTAGGTGAATTGGCCATGCTAAATTGCCCATTGGGTGCAGGGATGTGTAAGCTAGGTGCAATTAGTCAGGAGAAATGTAGAGTAGTAGGCTAGAGAAATGGATCTGGGTGTGTTACTCTTCAGAGGGTCGGTATGGATGTGTTGGGCCAAATGGCCTGTTTCCACACTGTAGGGATTCTATGATTCTATGAACTTCACAACACTATCACCTCAGTGCAATTGTTTCAGTGCTGACCTTTTATCTTCCGTCAAATTTAAATTGTAGCTCACCCTGTGGGCCAATCCCTCTTCATCTTAGTCCTTATTGGTTTGCAGGCACACTCATTGATCAGTGTCTGACACTCCTTCCCCCAGAATCAGATGGTTATAGGTTTGTGTCCCACTCAAGGGAATTGAGCACATAATCGAGGCTAATGCCATAGTGTTATACTGAGGGAGTACAGGAGGCACTATCTTTCAGGTGAGGTGGTAAAATGAGGCATCTGCCTGGTGTGGAAGATCCCATGTCACGATAGGAGGAAGAGCAGGAAAGATTGGGCTGGTCCTGGGCCAATGTTTATTTCTCAATCAATATGAATGAAACTGGTCATGTGGCAATGTGCTCTGTTCATATGGGGTGCTGTGCGTCCTTGGACTGAGACAATAACCACACTTCCAAAGTACTTAATTGTCTGGAAAGATTGTAAGATGTGCTACATGGGTGTAAGTTTAGCCTTTCTTTACAGTAATGCTTTGTTCCCCAAGATATTGAATTTAAACGTCATACCTTCATCTTCACACCTGCTTTATTTTTGCAGCCTCTTCCAACCTTATATACTTTTTCCTCTTATTTGGACCTTTATCCCCTCCCTCCACCAGGGCTGCCATAGCTTCCAGCTGGTACTTATTGACTCTTTTGAACTCCTATAAGCTCTTTTGTTCCTTCACTTCCTTCCCCCTTCAAATCCTTTCTCAAAACTCATTCTTTCAATCAAACTTTCAATTAACCCTCTGAATCTGTCCCTCCATGGTTTATTATTCAGCTCTTCCATGTTTATGTTTACGAGATACCCTGTATTGATTCTTCAGTTAAAGAAATAACATAAAATACCAACTGTTTTAATCAGGATGAAAGTGAATGAGTTTATTTCGTTCCAGTTTAACTCCAACAAGGTGTTGTTACCCAGACTATAATCTAATTGCTAATATGCTGACATTAGCAACAAAAAGGATTTGATTGTTAAAGTGAGTGAGTGGAATATTGAGACCCCATGCCATCAGCAGCTATTAAAGCTAAAGTCTCACCAAGGCATTGGAGAATCCAAGGAATGTTTAATAAAGCTGGAAATGTGCAGCCATCTCTGGGAACATCCTTTTCTATGTGACTAAAGTAGAATTGTTCCAAATAATCTGAGGCAGAAGGCAATTTTACTATTGTCAGAGATGGAATGTTGGTTGCAATAAGATATAATAACAGAGGCTCATCTAAACATTGAAAAAAAATGGAAGGCATGCCAAGAGGAATTCAGATTCTGCAGGAGCAGCATCAGAGATATTGACTTTTGTACATTGCTACATAAATTGTTTTATTTAGAACGTGAGTGTGTGACAGTCAGAGACCCATTCAAAATCAATTAAAATGAATAAGAATTCGTTAGCTTTTTCTATCTTTTTGACTCCAAGCAATTCTTTTAATTAGAGCACACTGCTGTCATTACTAAAGAACTGACTTGGAGAGGTTACTGATCCTGACTGCATGAAGGAGCTGAATCAACACAAGTAGTTGAGATTAGTTGATTGATGAATCATCCTGGGTTAATTGTTCTGTATCTACTGACGTCAAAACAACAGAATCAAAGCTGGCTTTGTAACTCATTTGAAGGCTATTGGCTCAAGCACATCATTAATTCTTCTTGATTAAGAGAAAAATGCATGTTTCAAACATTTCAAAGAGGTCCAATTACCTTTCACACACTGGATTAAATCCCTGCAGCTGGCATATTTGAATTTCTGGACTATTGGATCAGCTGCTGTTACTGGGTGGCTGAAATTTCATCAAATTGTTAATGTTTTGTCAATGTAGTACTGTTAGTGCTCCCTAATGATCTCCTAAGTTTAGGACCCATCCTGATAAGCCATTGGCATGATTTCCCTCTGATGGCAGAGCCAGTGACAGCCAATAAGAGGCTCCTAATGCCTCTTCCAGAAAGGTCCCATCAAACACACACCGAGTAGGCAACCTGGTAGTCTTCAGTAGCTGGCAGTGAAGAACCCTAGTGCCAAATTCCTGCCCAGCCAAATTGAGACCAGTGGTTCTTGCACTCATCAACAGAGAATGATCTCCCATCGAGTACTGGGGTCCTGAAATACCCAAGACAGAGCCAAAGTGAGGTAGTGGGAGTGTTGTTGGTTGGGGGGCTGCTGGGAGAGGGAGCAAGGGCATTTGAAGCAAGAGTGGAGAGATGGCTGTTATCAAGAATCCCTCCAACTCTTATGCCCAGCCCCTCATTCAGGCAGTGATCACTTTTGACCTGGGGGCACTCCCCACCTGCCTTGAGATAACGAGTTGTCTGCACGGGTTGACAATCTATCATGTCACATGACTGCAGTCGGGTTAATCACAGCAGTGGTTGGTTCAGGATCTTGACCATTAATTGGCCTCAGTTGGTAATGGGTTGGGAAAGTTGACTGTGGACTTTATCACCTGGAACTTAAGTCCGGTGGAAACTCGAATATATGAGATTAATAGCCATTAAGGTCATGGTACAATTGTGACAGCTGATGATGTCAGATCTCATGTAGCAGTAACTTGAGAGAGAAAGGCTCTGTAGACGTTCTGTACACCTTGTAACTAGTGTAAATACCCAGTAAATCTTGATTAGTTTACAAAAGCACAGTTTTCCATCAAAGACATACTGACTCCAAAAATGGTACTAATACCTGCTGGCAGTGGGACATTTTAGAAGGATCCATTTGATGTTGACAGAGGTGGGAAAGCCCAAAACCAGTTGGTTCAGCAGAGCACACTCCAGAAATATCCCTAAAAGCAAACAGAGTGGCAAATTGTTATCAAAGTTCCATGACTTCTTCAAAACCAAAAGACCCTTTTGAAGATTCACTGCACTTGAAATGTTAAATCTGTTTTCTCTCTACAGATTCCATCAAAACTGCCGAGTCTATCCAGCAAGTTCTATTCTTGTTGCTGAATAAGAGCTTATTTGCAAGATACAAGAGCTGGTTAATTAAGATTGACCTTTAAAGGTCAATTTCTCTAAATTGCCCGCTAACCCAGGGAAGCTATGAACAACTTAACAAATCATCTCAAAACCACCTGCTGAGCTGGTGTACTTACTTACCCCCAAGGAAGCTTTCTTATTAAAGGTTAGGATGGAGATAGGCAAAATGTTAAATGGCTGGGAAATTGGGGAAGGGTAATATTGCCTCTCACCCAGCCCAGCTCTGGGTACTCCAGGATGGTGCTCATCCCTAAATCTCACAGCTCTTTGTGTTTCTGTGTTGACCCTACGCAATTGCATAAGGCAATAGGATGAAACATTCAACCCAAGGCATTCATTTCTGAGATGGAAATGTGTTGCTGGAAAAGCGCAGCAGGTCAGGCAGCATCTAGGGAACAGGAGAATCGACGTTTCGGGCATTAGCCCTTCTTCTTTCTCCTCATTCATTTCTGAGAGTCTGGTGAAGCTCATGGGGAGCTCAGCATTCATGAAGCTAAATGCCAACAGTAGACTTTAGCAGCTTTCAGGAGATGAAGAGATAAAACTTTTAGCTATGTTTATCTTAGAATCCCTACAGTGTGGAAACAGACTATTTAGCCCAGCAAGTCCACTCCAACTCTCTGAAGAGTAACCCATCCCCCTACATTTATGCCTGACTAATGCACCTGACCTGGGGGAGGAAACCAGAGCACCTGGAGGAAACCCACACAGACAAGGGGAGGATGTGCAAACTCCACATAGACAGTCACCCAAGGGTGGAATAGAACCTGGGTCCCTGGCACTGTGAGGCAGCAGTGCTAACCACAGAGCCACTGTGCCACCCTTTATCTTTCCCTTTGGAAGATACTGTTTCAATAACCTTCCATTTGGAGTCAACTCAATAGCCAAAATCTTCAAAATGCTGTATGACAAATATTTTAGGTGGCCTTGAGTGTGCTATCTGTTGTATGATAACTTTTTTGTCGATAGTTGCACCATGACGGAAAGGGTGGCCAACACTGCTGCTTCACAGCGCCAGGAACCCAGGTTTGATCCCAGCCTCAGGATACTGTGTGGAGTTTGCACATTCTCCCCATGTCTGCTTGGATTTCCTCTGGGTGCTCTGGTTTTTCCTCCCACGGTTCAAATATATGTAAGCTAGGTGGATGGGCGATGAGAAATGCAGGGTTACAGAGATTGGGTGGGGTGTTCTTCAGTGCTGACTCGATAGGCTAAGTGGCCTGCTTCAACACGATAGGCATTCTATGAACATGGCATCAGAGTACAGGTATCACTGCAATGTCTGCAGATCATAGGACTTACATTAAATCACATAGAACATAAAATGTTACAGCGCAATACAGGCCCTTCGGCCCTTGATGTTGTGCCGACCTGTCATACCAATCTGAAGCCCATCTAACTTACACTACTCCATGTACGTCCATATGCTTGTCCAATGACGACTTAAATGTACTTAAAGTTGCCAAATCTACTACTATTGCAGGCAAAGCATTCCATACCCTTACTACTCTCTGAGTAAAGAAACTACCTCTGACATCTGTCCTATATCTATCACCCCTCAATTTAAAGCTATGCCCCCTCATGCTCGCTGTCACTATACTTGGAAAAAGGCTCCCCCTGTCCACCCTATCTAACCCTCTTATTATCTTATATGTCTCTATTAAGTCACCTCTCAACCTTCCTCTCTTTAATGAAAACAGCCTCAAGTCCCTCAGCCTTTCCTTGTAAGACCTTCCCTCCATACCAGGCAACATCCTAGTAAACCTCCTCTGCACCCTTTTCAAAGCTTCCACATCCTTCTTATAATGCGGTGACCAGAACTGTACGCAATACTCCAAGTGCAGCCGCACCAGAATTTTGTACGGCTGCAGCATAACCTCATGGTTCCGGAACTCGATCCCTCTATCAATAAGAGCTAAAACACTGTATGCCTTCTTAACAACCCTGTCAACCTGGGTGGCAACTTTCAAGGATCTGTGTACATAGACACCGAGATCTCTCCGCTCATCGACACTACCAAGAATCTTATCTTTAGCCCAGTACTTTGCATTCCGGTTACTCTGACCAAAGTGAATCACCTCACACTGGTCCGCATTAAACTCCATTTGCCACCTCTCAGCCCAGCTCTGCAGCTTATCTATGTCTCTCTGTAACCTACAACATCCTTCGTCACTATCCACAACTCCACCGACCTTAGTGTCATCTGAAAATTTACTAACTCACCCTTATACGCCCTCATCCAGGTCGTTTATAAAAATGATGAATGACAGTGGACCCAACACCGACCCTTGTGGTACACCACTAGTAACTGGACTCCAGGATGAACATTTCCCATCAACCACCACCCTCTGTCTTCTTTCAGCAAGCCAATTACTGATCCAAACTGCTATATCTCCCACAATCCCACTCCTCCGCATTTTGTACAATAGCCTACTGTGGGGAACCTTATCGAACACCTTGCTGAAATCCAAATACACCACATCAGCCGGTTTACTCTCATCTACCTGTTTGGTCACTTTCTCAAAGAACTCAATAAGGTTTGTGAGGCATGACCTACCCTTCACAAACCAATGCTGACAATCCCTAATCAAATTATTCTTTTGTAGATGATTATAAATCCTATCTCTTATAACCTTTTCCAACACTTTGCCAACAACTGAAGTAAGGCTCACTGGTCTATAATTACCAGGGTTGTCTCTACTCCCCTTCTTGAACAGGGGAACCACATTTGCTATCCTCCAGTCTTCTGGCACTATTCCTGTAGACAATGACGATTTAAAGATCAATGCCAAAGGCTCGGCAATCTCCTCCCTGGCTTCCCAGAGGATCCTAGGATAAATCCCATCTGGCCCAGGGGACTTATCTATTTTCACGCTCTGCAAGACTTCTAATACCTCTTCCTTGTGAATCTCAATCACACCTAGTCTCGAAGCCCGTATCTCAGTATTCTCCTCGACAACATTGTCATTTTCTGGAGTGAATACTGTCGAAAAATATTCATTTAGTGCTTCCCCTATCTCCTCTGGCTCCACACATAACTTCTCACTACCATCCTTGATTGGCCCTAATCTTAGTCTCGTCATTCTTTTCTTCTTTAAATACGCATAGGAAGCCTTAGGGTTTACCCTGATCCTATCCACCAACAACTTCCCATGTCTCCTCCTGGCTCTTCTGAGCTCTCTCTTTAGGTCTTTCCTGGTAACCCTCGTGCCCTAACTGAGTCTTCACATCTCATCCTACCATAAGCCTTCTTCTTTCTCTTTACCAGAGATTCCACTTCCTTCATAAACCACAGCTCCCGCGCTCTACAGCTTCCTCCCTGCCTGACAGGTACATACTTATTTAGGACACACAGGAGCTTTTCCTTGAATAAGCTCCACATTTCTAATGTGCCCATCCCCTGCAGTTTCCTTCACCATCCTTTGCTTCCTAAATCTTGCCTATTTGCATCGTAATTGCCTTTCCCCCAGCTGTAACTCTTGCCCAGTGGTATACACCTATCCCTTTCTATCACTGATGTAAACATAACAGAATTGTGATCGCTATCACCAAAGTGCTCACCTACTTCCAAGTCTAACGCCTGGCCGGGCTCATTACCCAGTACCAAATTTAATGTGGCTTTGCCCCTTGTTGGCCTATCTACATACTGTGTAAAAACAAGGACTACAGATGCTGGAAACCAGATTCTAGATTAGAGTGGTGCTGGAAAAGCATAGCAGGTCAGGCAGCATCCGAGGAGTAGGAAAATCGATCTGAAAATTTGCCTGAAATGTTGATTTTCCTGCTCCTCAGTTGCTGCCTGAACTGCTGTGCTTTTCCAGCACCACTCTAATCTAGAATCTGTCTACATACTGTGTCAAGAAGCCCTCCTGCACACACTGGACAAAAACTGACCCATGTAAAGTACTCGTACTATAGTGTTCCCAGTCAATATTTGGAAAGTTGAAGTCCCCCATGACAACTACCCTGTCTCTCTCACTCCTATCGAGAATCATCTTTGCTATCCTTTCCTCCACATCTCTGGAACTATTCGGAGGCCTATAGAAAACTCCCAACAGGGTGACCTCTTCTCTCCTTTCCTGTTTCTAACTTCAGCCCATACTACCTCAGTTGACGAGTCCTCAAACATCCTTTCTGCAACTGTAATACTGTCCTTGACCAACAATGCCACACCTCCCCCTCTTTTATCATCTTCTCTGTTCTGACTGAAACATCTAAATCCTGGAACTTGCAAAAACATTCCTGTCCCTGCTCTATCCATGTCTCCGAAATGGCCACAACATCGAAGTCCCAGGTATCAACCCGTGCTGCAAGTTCACCCACCTTATTCCGGATGCTCCTGGCGTTGAAGTAGACACACTTCAAACCAACTTCTTGCTTGCCGGTGCCATCTTGAGTCCCTGAAACTTGATTTTGGACCTCCCTACTCTCAACCTTTTCTATACTCGAACTACAATTTTGGTTCCCATCCCCCTGCTGGATTAGTTTAAACCCACCCCAACAGCCTTAGTGAATTTCCCCTCCAGGATATTGGTACCCCTCTGGTTCAGATGAAGACCCTCCTGCTTGTAGAGGTCCCACCTACCCCAAAAAGAGCCCCAATTATCCAAGAATCCAAAACCCTCATTCATGCACCATCCCTGGAGCCACATGTTCAACTCCTCTCTCTCCTTATTCCTCGCCTCATTGGCACGTGGCACGGGCAACAAACCAGAGACAACAACTCTGTTTGTACTAGCTTTAAGCTTCCATCCTATCTCCCTGAATTTCTGCCTTCAATCCCCATCTCTCTTCCTACCTATGTCGTTGGTGCCTATGTGGACCACGACTTGGAGCTGCTTCCCCCTCCCCATTAAGGATCCCAAAAACACGTTTGAATTTTCCATCAACACCTTGAGCCACACTGTCAATGCTTCTGGAGTCAGGTAGGTCCCCAAAGGACAGTGGGATAGCAGTGCTTGATTGGAGTAGTTAACCAATTGGTTAAGCTTCTGTCCAACTTAGCACACATTGACAAACCCCTGAGATAGCTTTAAAAACAGGATCAGTCTTGATATTGGGAAACATATCAATGAGGAGCCTTTGAAATAAACAAGTTCATGTTCATATCTACCCAGACCCTGGCCCTTTATAACCTATAACTGCACACTATTGCTGCAGTCAACTCTCCCTTCATTGGCTTAGGAGTAGCTTTCCAAAAACATTGCTCCTAATGGCTGCTCTACTATGCCTGCGGATACTGAGCAGCAGTACAATGATTGATGAAGTGGCCCTGGCAGTTGCATGGGTCTGTGAGATGTTCTCTTGGCTCATTTTCACCAAATAGATGGATCAAAACCTGTTAGTGATCATCCTCAATACCAAAGAGCTGGCAAAGATGGCACCCCACATCTAGAGGTCCCAATTATGCCTTTAGGTACTTTGATACTACCACAGAGTTTGTTCAGGGAAACTCCAGGTCATGACATGTATGTTATCCTGCATCCCTGTGGAAAAGTGTACAGAGAATGATACTTGCTTTGTTGCAGCTATAGATCTCCATGTCTCTACTGGCCAACTTTTCCCAGTGACTGCTCAAGTATTGGAAGAAGTTCATGGGTTCAGGAAGCTGATGCTGAGTGCATACAATTTCAGGAACATTCCATCACTGGCAGGCTTACATAGGTTCCCTTTATAATTTCATTTTAAAGTAATACTTTGACCAATGCACTCATATAAGATTTCTGGATGACCTGTCAAATATAATAACCATACTGTTATTTCCTGGGTCTTCAGGCTGGACATTCTCCAAGACTATGTCAGGAATATTTGGACATTACCAAGTGCCGATGACAGACCCAGAACTCTATCTGTAGTATGCTATATCGAAGGTCGTTGTAGACATGGTTTCCAATTGTCCAATGTGCGCTAGCCATAGGCAAGAGCACAAAGATTTGATATTCTCATCATTTCCATCTAAACCATGGAAGCGAATCTGTTCACTTTCAAAGGTAAAAGCTTTCCTATTGTCATTAATTATTATCCCTAATGGCTTGAGGTCAAGCAACTATAAGGTCCCTTCTTAAAGACAATTATTATTATACGTAAAGAGATTTTCAGCTCCTATGGCTCCCTGGATATGGCCATTTTAGATAACGGCTTACAATTTGGTACAAAATGTATCAAACACTTCACTGAATTGCAGTTTTGAATGCACCACCAAGTCACCTTAATAAACATAGATCACTGATGAGGCTGAATGGGAGAGAGATCCATATGGCCAAAGCATGTCATTGATCTAGCCTTGCTTAGTTACCAGTCCACAGCCTTTCACAATGGTTGGGCTCCTTTTGAACTCTCAATGGGGAGGTGGTCACATTCTTGATTTGTGAATCTTCCGCACACTCAAGACCTAGTAACATGCAAATCAGCTATCATAGCAGAAGGAGGATCACTGACATAAAAACAAGGTTTTCACTCTCAACCACTGTCCAGGAGTTGCCAATACCCCATCCTGGGATCTCTGTCTGGAGTCGGGACCAAATCTGACCTGGACATTTCAGAGTTCTTACGTCCATCCTTGCTCTTCAATCGTCAATATTGACCACAGCTTGCTCAGGCACCACAGCCTAGCATTGGAGTCTCCATGAAATGGCCTTTACAGTGCTGGATGGACTGCCGAGATGAAAGGGAAGATATCCTGATTGCCTCAATAGATTGTTTAAATCCTTCTCTGTAGGATGGCCCTGTTCCTAACCCTGCTCCGAAAGAAAGGAGGACCCAATCAGGCAGACTAGTTAGGATCTATTCCAGGAAACGTTCGCTGTGGAAACTAATATAAACACATACAGTGTCTGTCTCATGCAGGACAATCTACTTTATAAAAAAACTTCCAACTCCTAAGTTAAGGGAGAATCAAAAAGATAATCACGATTATTCTTTTTATGGAAATGGACCTGACAGAGGATAGTGAAATATAAATAGCATTTGAAATAGAGTGGAGTGAATGTAAAAGACAGGAGAATTAGGGGAAATGAGGAACAGTAAATGGAAAACTTTGCACAACACCTGTCTTGAGGAACTGTCTTGACCTGAAAACACGAAGCTAAATTTAATATGTGTGTCCACCATTTGGAAAACCAGAGGTAACTCTGTTGTGGCCACTTTCTGGGATTACTAACTAGATTAATTGGGCAGCTTGGTGGCTCAGTGGTTAGCACTGCTCCTTCATAGTGCCAGGGACCCAGGTTCGATTCCAGCCACGGGCAACTGTCTGTGTGGAGTTTGCACATTCTAACTGTGTCTGTGTGGGTTTCCTCCGGGTGCTCTGGTTTCCTCCCAGAGTCTAAAGATGAGTAGGTTAGGTGAATTGACCATGCTAAATTGCCCATAGTGTTCAGGGATTCGTAGAGTAGGTGCATTAGCAAGGGATTAATCTAGAGCAGTAGGGCAAGGGGTTTCGGTGGGCTACTTTTCGGAGGGTCAGTGTGGACTTTTTGGGGCAAATGCAGGCTGGTCAGGGTTCTTTGGGAATCCAGACTTATGCAGAGGGAGTTCTCCAGCCTCTGAGAACTGCTGGCAAATCAGATGGCTTACAGCTCTTTGCTCCCAGGAGCTGTGGCTACTCCTGGTACTGGAGGAGGCCAATGGGTGGGTATAGAAGCTAGAGGGCATATAAGGAGAAAGGCCAGTCAGTACTAGGGTAGAGGATGCAGCAGAGAGCAGGGTGTGCTTTCAGTAGAGGTGACTCTTAGCCCCAGTGAGGTCCTTCATGAGCACGGGGTGCCTGACCAGGAAGGCCCACAAAGCCCCACTCCCGCATGCCTGAAGGTAAGCCATCAAACAAGTAGGATAGAGTCCTTAAGGGCATTGAAGAGCCTTGGTGTAGCACAATGACCTCACCCTTCTTCGCCATGACCTTCTGGGGAAGGTGATTTTCTGAAACTATATGAGATTTCTGACAGCTGCTGCTCTGTCAATATATTAAATTATGCATTTTCAGTTGTCAGTTGTGCATTTATTATTTTTAAGGTTGATTCTCTTTAGTCTCCATTTCAAGGTCGATGCCTGAGAGCTAAAGACAAGATGACTGTACCTGTTGGCAGTTTAAGAGTTAAATAGGCAGTGCAGCTTGTTTCAAAATGTGTAAGTGTTCTCCTGCCTGTGGGTTGCTATATTTTTGCATTGTATCTTTTTTTCCCTGGTTTGATTATTTATTCTGTAATCCAGAGCTGGTTAGTCAGATCACAATGCTGATTCCTTTATTGACTTTAACTTCTCCAGCTAGTGTAGGTCAGGAGTCAGACACCTCGTTCTGTTACAGCACAGGCAAGCTTTGATCTCCTACTTGCATTAATCTTGCACAGAGCATTGTTTTATTTTGGTGTTTTCATTATTTTCTAATCTGGCAGATCTTGGGGATGAATCACGCCACCCAGCGATTTGCAATTTATTTTTTTCTTGTCTGACTGTCGCATATGTTTGGGATTGGAGCCAAAAATCTCTGCTGCTGTCAGAGGTCTCAGTTGTCCAATGCTGTATCCATGCCTACGAATGGCTGATCACAAAGAGACAATGTCACACTGTCAAAATGATTGGCCATGGTCGAAATCTAAATTTGCTCATTGATAACATTAACTAATGACCTAATTCTGTAATGACCTATTAACAATCCCTTGCCTTATGTGAGAGAATTCTCTGCTCAATTTCCAGAAACAAAACCTTTACCATTCTGGATGGCATGCTGCAGTTATATAAGGCAGGCATGAAACCATGTTTAAGATACACTGTGCAGTATGGTGGCTCAGTGGTTAGCACTGCTGCCTCAGAACCTGGGACCCAGGTTCCATTCCACTCTCGAGCGACTGCCTGTGTGGAGTTTGCACATTCTTCTCATGTTTGCATGGGTTACCTCCCATAGTCCAAATATGTGCAGGTTAAGTGGATTGGCCACACTAGTTTGCCCATAGTGTTCAGGGGTACGCAGGCTAGGTCGGTTATCCAGGGGAAATACAGGGGGATGGGTTTGGGTGGCATGCTCTTTGGAAGGTTGGTGTTGGGCTGAATCGCCTGTTTCCACACTGTAGTCATTCTAATATTGGACTCCTTATTTAAGAAAGAATATGGATATATAGGAAGTAGTTCAAAGAAGGTTTTACCAGATTAATACTGAGAAGTTGTGGCTTTTCTTCAGAAGGAAGATTGGCCAGGCTTTTCTTTCCTTATTCACATGTGGGATTTAGGTGTTGGCTGGGCAGCATTTATTGCCTATCCCTAGTTGCCCTTGAGAAGATGGTGATGAGCTGCCTTCTTGAACCGCTGTAGTGCACCAGCTGTGCCCTTAGGGAGGGAATCCCAGGATTTTGACCCAGTGACAGTGAAGGAACAGTGATATATTTCCAAATCAGGATGGTGAGTGGCTTGGAGGGGAACTTGAAGGTGGTGGTGTTCCCTTGTATCTGCTGCCCTTGTCCTTCATGAGTTTGAAAGGTGCTGTCTGAGGATCTTTGGTGAACTTCTACAGTGCATTTTGTAGATGGTACACATTGCTGTTACATCAGTGGTGGAGGGAGTGAACACTTGTGGATGTAGTGCCAATCATGTGGGCTGATTTGTCCTGGATGGTGTCAAGCTTCTTGAGTGTTGTTGGAGCTGCACCCATCCAGGCAAGGGGGGAGTATTCCATCACACTCCTGACTTGTGTCTTGTAGATGGTGGTCATGCTTTGGGGAATCAGGAGGTGAGTTACTTGCCGCAGTATTCCTAGCCTCTAATCTGCTCTTGTAGCTACTGGGTTTATATGGTGAGTCGATTTTAGAAGAGTGAGATGACACTTGATTGAAACTTATAAGATTTTGATAAGTGGAAATGGAAAAGATGTTCCCTTATGGACATGCAACGTGAGATTTGAACACACAGAAGACTGAAAGATCATGAAGCAAGAATTTTTTATTCTGTAGACATCAGTCATTACAAACTGCAAGGGAACTTAAGGCTAGACAAGGAACTAATGTACATGGAACCAAATTTGTGGGTTACATCGGGCTGAGGAATCTATTGCCTACATGCAGGCCTTTTCCCTCCATCCTCCATCCACCAAAGATGTGTATTTTTTCCCCGTGACAGTCCATTCATCTGCTCCAGCTGCCCTCCCTCATCCTCGCCACCTGCTGGTGGAGTTCCCAGTAAACTGCACTAACAGAAGCAAAATACTGCAGATGCCAGAAATCTGAAACAAACACAGAGAATGCTGGAAAAAGTCTGCAGGTCTGGCAGCTTCTGTGGAGAGAGAGAGGAAAGCTAAGTTAATGCTTTGGGTCCTTCTTCTTCAGAAGTACTGATCCCTTCCATCTCCAATGTGAGCTGCTGCTGGAGGTTCCATTACAGGAGAATCTAGAATGATGGGTTAATGATACAAAACCTGGGATTGTTCATTTGAATCAGAGATGATGCAATTTTTATTCTCTTGAAGGATTATGACTCTTTGGAACTGATGAGGTGGTGGAAGCAGAAACTTTGAATGTTTTAAGTCCGAGGTGAATAGATTCTTGTTAAACGAGGGAATGAAGAGTTAGCAGGGATAGGTGAGAATGCAGATTTGAGATTCCAATAATCAGACCAGCCTCGATCTTATTAAATGCCAGAGCAGGTTTGTTCGGCTGAAAGTCCTATCCCTGCTCCTTGCTTGCATATTCATATGGACCAATGTAGATGTAATGTAGAACTGCCTCAGCTCTGTCCACTATAATCCTCAGCCTGGCCCCTCAAAGTGCAGCCATGCTATGCCAGTGTGCCGTCTTTCCAATTGTGTTCTTGTCTTCAATTAGTTTAGACTGTCGCTGATGAGATTGTCAACCCAGGGTCAAGTTGATGCTGACTGTGTTAAGATTGTCCAGGTTTAACAGCCTGACAGCCAACATGTAGGGAAACACTGCGTTCACATTGAAAAAGCATCGATCCACCCCGCCTTAAAGTATTCAGAGATTCTACATCACTGCATCAGGAAGGGTCCCAAAGACTCATCACCGTCTGAGAGAAACAAAATTGCATCATCTCCCTTCAAATGAACAATCCCTGATTTTAAAGGAGAGCTAAAAGATACTGTCTTTAGATAAAGTGGCTGGCTCAGTTGTTTAACACCCTGTTTAAATAATATTTAGATTCACAGATAAGAAGTGCTCCAAATTTTTCATTGTGAATACTGACCACTTCAGGACATTTAAGAACTGAAGAAGAAAGCATGTATATCTGTATGTTACCTGCTCAGATTTGGGGGTGGGGAGCTCCAGTGCTCCATGGGCCATAAAGTACCAGATAAGGCAGAATCACCTGGGCCCACAGACAGGCTGGGAACTCCAGCTGTGGTGGGAAGAGGTCCTTAAGTTGAAAGCATACTGTCTGGGTGCATGCATCACGGCCTGGTTCAGCAACTGCTCTGCCCAGGACGGTAAGAAACTACAGAAGATGGTGTGCACAGCCCAGACCATCTCAGAAGCCAACCTTCCATCCATGGACTCCATTTACAAAGCTCACTGCCACGGAAAGGCTGCCAACATCATCAAAGACCCATCGTACCCCGGTAATGATCTCCTACAACCTCTTCCATCAGACAAAGAAATAGAAGCCTGAACATATGCTCTATCAGGTTCAAGAACAGCTTCTTCCCGGCGTTATTGGACTGATGAATGGACTGTCTCACTTCAAGTAATGCTGATCTTGATAACGTTGATTTACCTAGGGATGTAACCTGTATTACTCTGACTAGCTTTTTTCACCCTATGATCTATACGTCCTTGCTTACTATGATCTGCTTGTACTGCTCACAAACACAGCTTTTCACTGTACTTAGGTACACGTGACAATAATTCAATCAAATCAAATCAAGTGGTCACCTCAGGCATTTAGAAGGCAAAGGGTTCTTCAATACCATCTTCACCCACTCACCTACCCTCATACTCCACCTTCAAAATCCCCCCTCACACCCCCTGCCCAAACCCGCCCTCACCCTTGCCACTGCTTTGCAACTTGCACGGTGGCTCAGTGTTAGCACTGCTGCCTCACAGCACCAGGGACCCGGGTTCAATTCCTGCCTCGGGCAACTGTCTGTGTGGAGTTTGCGCATTCTCCCCGTGTCTGCGTAGGTTTCCTCTGGGTGCTCCAGTTTCCTCCCACAGTCCAAAGATGTGCAGGTTAGGTGAGTTGGCCATGCTAAATTGCCCGTAGTGTTAGGTGCAGGGGTAAATGTAGGAGAATGGGTCTGGGTGGGTTACTCTGTAGAGGGTCGGTGTGGACTTGTTGGGCCGAAGGGCCTGTTTCCATACTGTAGGGAATCTAATATCTAATATCTAAACCCCATTCACAGCCAGTAGAGCTCATAATGCAACAGCGGGACTTCAAGAATGATATTTGGCCAATCTGACACAGAGATGATACTTTGGCCTTTCCATAGCTTTGTCATCTGTGACTCAATTGTTTGTGCTGAGGCTGTGTGTTCAAGTTTCACTCCAGGACTCAACTGCAAAATATCAAAAGGAAAGACCCCAGTACTGGAAGTGCAGTACTGTCAGAGGCACTGCTTAAACCAAGAGCCTCATCTTGCCTCTCAGGTAGATGTAAAAGATCCTATGGCATAATTCTGCAGAACATCAGGGGTGTTATCCCTGGTACTGCTTTATGGTGGGCATTTAAGCAGTAACTAGCAGCCATGATTGAATGACGGAGTGGACTTGATGAGCCGAATGGCCTTACGTCTACTCCTATTTCTTATGGTCTTATGGTCTTACATTCCCATCTACTCTTTCTTCAGTCCAAAACACCTTCAAAACCCTTCAATTATTGCACAATAGACAGAGCCCTTCTCTTGGACCCTGCTAGAGCTTTTGCCTCCTTCCAGTTCTTACTGCATAATCAGGTCACACTGGCCTAATAATCAATCCGGAAATGATATCGCACACCTTAACAAATCAAGACACATAAATAGAAAGTGGGACATACCACCAGGGCTTCACTGGAGGCTCACTGACGATGTTACCTAGCATGGTGATGAAACATTTGAAAACAGACCTTTCATTCAGTGAGCAAATTTATAATCTGATCTATAACCTGAGCTACAAATCATCTCAAAAATTGCAAAGGCATAATAATTATATCACTATACATTCTCATCATTTTACATTCTACTGATGTCTCATTCCTTTACTGATTTCCTGGCTAAATCCCTCAACGCCACAAGAAAACAGATGAACTGGTCATTATCAGATTACTATTTTTGGGAGTTGGCTGTGTGTAAATTGGCAGCTGCAGTTCTGACATTACACAGTGACTAGACTTAAAAATGCTTCCTTGGCTTAGGGACATTGAGAGATTTATATGAAAACAGGTTGAATACTTTCAATAACAGTTTTGAAGGATTGATTTGAGATAACTGTAACAAAACCAGTGCAGGAATGACGTGCTGCAGTCAATATCTAATAAAACATCAGTTATCCTGATGGCAAATATGGCATCCTGCAGAGTGCCCTGTTGTGATGTCAACCTGTAAAACACAATTAAAAAGATAATAGGACTATGTCAGACTGTGTGGCTTGGGAAGTGACAATATTGTAGTTTTAGACCACAATCTGCAGACACAATTCTGGATTATTCCTATAGCTCATGATTAACTAGCTAGCAGGAAACAGAGAGTAGGCATAAATGGGTCATTTTCTGGTTGGAAGCATATAACAAATGGTGTGTGGCAGAGATTAATGCCTGGTCTTCAACTTTTTTACAATTTGTATCAATGACTTGGATGAAGAGACCAAAGACACAGTAACTAAATTTGTAGGTAGCACAAAGATAAGTCGGAAGATAAATTGTCAAGGAACATAAGGAAGCTACAAAGGGATATAGTTAGGCAACATGAGGGGGAAAAGAATTGTCAATTAGAGTATAATGTGGAAACATGTGAAATTGTCCACTTTGGTAGGAAAATGGTGAGCGATTGCAGAGTTTTTGCAGAAAGATCAAAAATATTAGTATGCAACTGCAGCAAGTAATTAAGACAGCTAATAGAACATTATCATTAATGATGAAGGGAAAAGTAGGGAGGTTATAGTATATCTGGCATTGTAAGACTGCATCTGGTGTATTGTGGTTGATAATAGTCTCCTTTTAAAAAAGCATGAACTTCCATTGGACACAGTTCAGAGAAGGGTTACTGGACTAATACTTGGAATAGGTGAGGGAAGGTTAGACTGGCTAGGTTTGTATCTGTGGAAGTTAAAAGAGTAAGAGATGAGTGAATTGAAACATATACATTCCAAGGGGGTGCAAAGGTTGTTCACCCTTGCAGGAGAATCTAGAGCTAGGAGTCACTGTGTAAAAATAGGGATTGCCCAGTTAAAACAGAATGAGAACAATTTATTTCTCTCAGAGGATCATTTATCTGTGGAACTTTTTTTTCGCTAAAGATAGTAAAAGTAGAGGTTTTGAATACTTTTAAGGTGGATTGGATAGATTTTTGAAAAGCAAGCTTCTCAAGGGTAGGTTGGACAGTTGCATAATTAGATTAGCCATGATCCTATTTAATAGAGGAGTGGGCATGAAGGGTTGAGTAGTCTATTTCAGATCCGAATTTGTTTGCCCATATGTTCACAGGTTCATTTTTTCTGAAACACTTCACTGGAAAATTAGGAAGACGGAGATCACTTGGAGACTGGGGTTGGGCCGACATATTAATAAAGCTGGTGAGAGATTCAGAAAGGCTGTTAGTTTAAGTAGCTGCACCGGGCTCCCACCTCAATGCAGAGGCTTCAATGCTTTTACTGATGCTGCTCATTAACATCAACGCTGCTACTCTGTCCGATGATCCAAAGTACAGGCATTAAAAAACTTCTCTTAGAGGCTATGCACACAGTAAATGCTCAGGTTGGGTAGAGTTATAGACTCTGTGTGGGGAGAAACTGAAACAACGCTGTTAACGTTTTCTTTACTTGAAGGACGCGTCTGTCTATCGTCTAAGTTTTTCTGTGAAGTTATACATAATACGCCTATAATATATCTAAAATGCAATCATAATCCACGAGCTGATGTAATGAAACCCTCTGTGAGACATTCCCTATCTTTTAATACATATGCAGAATGATGAACAACTTCTGAAACTCCTTTTGCAATGTCATTTTATCTTGAAAATGTACGTGAACTGTCACAGGCAAGCAGTCCATTTGCTCAGGTAGCCTCTATCATTTTGATGTGTTACATTTCAGTTCTTGTTCCTGGGTGATTCACTGTACATGAAGATCTTTGAAATTTTATTCAGGGACGTGCAAAGGGTTTGATACCAATGAAAAATGTCTGATCTTTCTTTTGCATTCCTGACTGGTCATTCTTCTGGTGAAATAAGGAAACTACTCATCCCTGTGAAGAAACACTCATTGTCCAGATGCTTTGTGAAGATGGCTTTGTCTTATTTTCATCTTCCACAAGAATAAGGCGTCAGCAATATCATAATCCTGTTGATTGCAACATTTCTCTGTTGTCACTCAGGTGGTGGTATTGTTGATTGAGTCAGATTATTGTAGCCATCAGGCCTCTTCAGTGAAGGAATCACTCATTTACCTTCTACCATCCTGGATGTAGGGTGAGACTATAATCAGGCACGTGTTGACCAGTCATGGGAATTAATCCCTACCAATTAGTCTACAATGGGCCGAGGCATGAGGCTAGGAAAGCTCCCCTTATGGTTATTATCTTTGAGTGCCACTCGTCAATAGCATGCACAATGTAGGGAGTGCTAACACTAACACTTTGGAATGACAGAAATTGTTACAGAAACTCAGTAGGCCTGGCAGCATCCATGGAGAGAAACAGAGTTCATGTTTCAGGTCCAATAAAACTGGAAACTTCAGAAATAGCATTGCAGGAGTGGGAAGATAGTCTGAATGAGAATTTCTGTTTACATCGCATTACATAGAAAAGACAATGCAGACAAGGGGCACTTAACCCAACTGGTTCATCCCATTATTTATATTCCATATCAACCACCTCTCTCAGAGCTTGTGCACAGAGATATCATATAGCAGAAATTAGATGGGGGAATGGTCAGTTTGTTTTTGGTTTGGAAGTCATTGGCCAAGGCATAGATTGATCAAGTGAGCACTTGAAAAACTTTCCTTTGAGAAGTGCCATTGAATTTTTTACATTCACAGAACCATTAAACAGGGAGAAAGAGCCTGATGTCATTCCAAGCCTAAAAAAACCTGTGGATGCTGGAAATCTGAAATAATATCCATTCTGCAGCTGTATACTGACTCTCAGACATACCCTCCTTCTCACACATTCATTCCCCTCCAACACCCATTCACTCTCAGCCACTCCTTCCCTCTCACTCATCCCCCTGTCATTCAATCAGTCCCTCCCTCTCACTCATTCACCCCTTCTCATTTACTCCCTCCGTCTCAAACACTCACTCTCAGAAACTCCCTCACTCTCACTCCTTTACTCTCACTCTTTCACCCACTCCTTCTCACTCCCTCATCCACACACTTGCTCCCACTTACATACTCACTCCCTCACCCTCACCTATAATCTTCCTCCCACTTACACTCAAACACTCCCTCCGTCTCTCTCACACACTCTCAGACACTCCCTCCGTCTCATTCATTCCTATTCACTCCCTCAATTACTTGCTCACTTGCTCATCACCTCCCTGCCACTCCCTCCTTCTCAGTCACTCACACTCTCCTTCACTCTCACTCTCTGCCTCTCTCTGTCTCTCTCACACACGTACACACACACACACACACATGCATTCTGACAGCTCAGGAGATACACTCTGCTGTCATGGCTGCAGTTCTCCAGGGCCCTGAGGCCTGTACACCAAGTGCAGAGTCCCAGACCTGGATTTAAATAGATTGAGTTAATAGGAAGGAATCTGGCAGGTGGGCTGTAACACGGAGCTGTTTAATTTGGCAGAAAAAATTTAAAAACGGAATATTACTAAAACGCAGAAGACTTTAGAATTCCGAGGTGCTGAGGGATCTGGATGTCCCAGCCCATGAGTCATAAAATGTTAACGAGCAAAGAAGGCAAGTAATAAAAAAGGCTATAGAGTTACACACCATTATACAGGAAGAACTGAGTATAAAACTTCAAGTGCTCTGCTTCAATTATAGAGAGCATTGGCGAGACCACATCTCGAATACTATGTTCAGTTTTAATCTCCTTACTTGAGGAACGATGTAAATGTGTAGGAGAAGGCTCAGAGAGGTTTACTGAATTCAGACCTGGAATGAATGGGGTTGTCTTATGAAGATAAGTTGGATGGGGTTGGGTTTATTTCCATTGGGTTCTAAAGTAATGAGGGATGATGTAATTAAAGTGTATAGATAGAGTCAGAGAGTCATACAGCACAGAAACAGACTCTTCAGCCCAATATCTCCATGCTGACCAAGATTCCCAATCTAAACTAATCCCATTTCCCTGTTTTTGGCCCATATCCCGCTAAACCTTTCCTATTCATGTACTCGTTCAAATGTTTTTTAATGTTGTAACTGTACTTGCATCTGGCACATCGTCTGGCAGTTCATTCCACATACAAACTACCCCATGTGTGAACATATTGCCCCTCAGGTTCCTTTGAAATCTTTCTCCTCTCAGCTTAACTATATGCCCTCTAGTTTTGAACTCCCGTATCCCAGGGAAAAAGACCTCTGCTATTTCCCTTATTGATGCCCCTCATGATTTTATAAACCTATATAAAGTCATCCTTTCACCTCCTATGCTCGAGTGAAAAGAAGTCCTAACCTATCCAGCCTCTCCTTATAACTCATATCGTCCAGACACAGCAACATCCTGGTAAATCTTTTCTGAGCATCTCCTGTAGCAGGGTGACCAGAACTGTATACAGTACTCTAAACGTAGCCTCACCAAAGTCCAGTAGAACATCAATATGACGTTCCTGAATGTTTCTGACAAGGCGGACATGGAAAGGGTGTTTCCCTCTTGTGGGGTAACTCCGGAACTAGGTGGAGGCAGGTTGGGGGTGCACACTTTACAAATTCAGGTTTGCTCATCTTGGACAGAGAGGAGGGGAACTCCAACTGTTCTGCGACTTTGGAACTGACTATCTCAGAAGGCAGTAGAGACGATATTGTTGAATATTTTCTAGATGGATGCAGTAAGATTCTTAAAATGCAGAGGAATCAAATGCTCTCGGGGTAGATGGGATGTGGAATTCAGAGCATAAACAAATCAGCTATGATCGCATTGAAGAGCAAACCAGGCTCGAGGGGCTGACTTCTGCGTCTAACTTATATTTTTGTTTGTTCCACTCACTGTCTCTTCCCCCATGCAGCTCACCACCAGTGCCTGTGCCCCACTTCAAGCCTCTCCCGCTCACGCACCCAGCTGACATCCATCCCAAACAGTCTCCTCACTGCAGACTCAGTAAAGCTCCTGATATTCAGGCCTCAGGCCTAATACCACAAGGGATGAACTCGGATTTCACCAGTTTCCTCATTTCCCCTCCCCCCACCTTGTCTCAG
>NC_057732.1:43333894-43346587 GCF_004010195.1 Chiloscyllium plagiosum | reverse complement strand
CCTGTTCCCTGGATGCTGCCTGACCTGCTGCGCTTTTCCAGCAACACATTTTCAGCTAATACAAGCATAGGCCATTGTGCAGCTTCACTCATGCATTTGATGCTAACAATCATTTGGAACTCTGTTCTGGCCCATGGGCCACCATATTGGAAAACTTGATTTAAAATGTCATTATGGCCTCCTTTCTCGACAATGTCTTCCAATACTGGCCTCTTGCACTTTCCTGGATTTAGTCACATCCCCTTTAGTGACTGTGTCTCAGCTGTCTGGCACCTACTCTCTGGGCTTCCCTCCTTAAGTCTCTCTAAATCTCTTTGTCCTTTACGATGCTCCTTAAAATCTGTCCCTGTGATGGCCACATCGCCTGAGAGCTTGGTATAAGTCTCACTATTGAATATTGCACTTCTTCCTATGTTCAAGGCATAATATGGAACCTGAATGTATTGTTAAGGAGAAGCTAGATAAACAGATGAAGGAGAATGGAAGAGAAAGATATGCTGATAGGTTGAGATGAAGAGGATTAAGAGAAAGCTTGTGTGGCGTGTGAATACACACCAGTCGGATTTAATGGGCTGGTTCTGTACTGTACTTACTATAGACTCAATCCATGTGTTGTACTAACTGGCTTTCAAAGTGATCCAATCTTATGCAGTGCATTTGGAGATATTTTTAAGTAAAATGTAGCGAAATTGTAAATATCAATTTAAATCAAGGAGCAAATCACCGCAGATGCTGGAATTGAACTAAAAAACAAAAAATGCTGGCGATCACAGTGGGTCAGGCAGCATCCACAGAGAGAAAGCAAGCTCTGAAGAGTCATCTAGACTCAAAACATTAGCTTGCTCTCTCTCCGTGGATGCTACCTGACCCGCTGTGATCTCCAGCACTTTTTGTTTTCAGTTCAGAAACTTAAGTCTTATCCCCCAAACTTTTAATCCTATCAGTTGAAATCTTGCTGTCAGTAGTTTTGTAAACTGTGTCCTGATATGCATTCTGACAGAGTCACTGCTCAGTGTATCAGTGGGCTGGTGTTATTTGGTTCTCTCCAGTTCATTTCCATAATTGCTCTCCTGGTTCTATAATAACCAAGTCAGGAGGGGGTGAATTGCTTCCTTTTTTTCCAAAGCTCCTTCTTTGCCTTCAACAAAGTTTTTTTTCTGTTCTGAGGAAGAGTTACTCAACCCGAAATGTTAAGTCTGATTTCTCTCCACAGGTGCTGCCAGACCCACTGAGCTTTTCCAACAACATCAGTTGCTGATAAAGTTTTTTTTTAGTGCAAGATTGTATTGCCCTCTAATACAAATGCAGGTATCCAATTCCCTATTGTACCATTATGGATCCAGTTACAAGGTTTTCTTGGGCAATTTTATTAACCCTGAAAAAAACAACAACAACACCATGTTGAACACTCGTGTACACAGGTACAAACTTACAAAGGGATAGTAAAAACAGAAAGAACTGCAGACGCTGGAAATCAAAAAACAAAAACAGATATTGCTGGTAAGAATCATCAGGTCTGGCAGCATCCGTGGGGAGAAATCAAGTTAACATTTCAGGTCGAGTGACTCTTCTTCAGAAGGAAAGACATAAAAAAGAATACTGTGTAGTTCTAAAGGATGATGAAAGGAAAATACAGCTTTTAGTCATTGAGACGTGCAATTTTAACTTGAGTCCACTGACATTTCACTAATGTTTCATGTTTTCAGCAGTAGCTAATATTACAGCTCACCTTTGAGTTCTCACTGTTCTGATCCTTCTTCTGAATAAGTCTGTCACTGGGTACTTTTCCTTCTTGAAAGGCTGAGAGAGAACTTCCTTCACTTATCTCAGGAATGTGACTTGAAAGAAGTTCTGGGATTTACATATTAACAAATCAAAACCTACAACCTATTCTAAAAGATGAAAGACTTAACAGCATTCTAGGTTTGTTCAATATATCACATTAAGATCTTTTGCTATATGTCCACAGCTACCTGATCCAAAAGTTTATAATTCCAACTAAACCCATTGGGCCATAACCTGGTGTTGTGTGATTTTTAACTTTGTCCACCCCAGCCCAACACTGGCACCTCCACATCATTTCATCAGAATGTGAAACCTAACATTGAGGTGTCAATTGAAACAGGACATGAGGAGTTCTTCAGCCCTGGCTGTGTTTCAGTGCCTTCTGATTAAACATTAACTTCAGTTCACGCGATTTTGTTAATTTCATGCTGGTTCCATGAAGCTGGGTTAGTCTGTGCGGCCGCCTGATTGTTGTGGCTATTTGAAACCATAGTTTTTGCCTTTTTAAAACTATTTTAATTTATGAAGGTCTGGAGTATTAAAATCAAATAATGCCATTTTAAAATCAGTGATCCATATTTTGTTACTATTCTGACAAACCTGAGAAGCAACTCTTTCAGATCTGATTCCAATTCTTCATAAATTTACTGTCAATGTTAATTCCTGACTCCCCATGTCTTCTCCCAAGTTGATTTTGTTCTTTCTGATAGTTATTTACATTAACAGTAGCTTCAGGCTGTAGTCCACAGGAACCAGAAGTGAGAGCTAAAATTGGAAGAATCATTTGTTTCCCTGAATTTGCAAGTTTCCTCGCATGCTATTTCTGTAACTCAAAGTACAGCACACTAAGCCTTACTTTAAGTTTCCTTGTTTTAAGTTGTTTCAATTGAAATGTTGTGGTTTTGAATGGGGTTGCCATTTGTGTTTAATGTCTTGGATTGAGGTTGAGGTTTATTTCGCACTGGGTTTGATACAGGGTCCAATTGTCAGAGAGCAGCCTTTCCCATTCCCTGCCCCTTTCTCCCTAACCCTCCACCTTCCCAACTAGCCCCTTCCCCGATCCTCCTCCTCCTTCCTAACCGTCCTGCTTATTGATCCTTCTCCTCACCCATCACCCCTCCCCTTCCCTTGATCTTCCAAACCTTTCCATTCCCTGACCATGACTGTCCCAACACACCCCTTGCCTGACCTCCCACTTCCCAAGCTTTCATCTCCCCAACCAGACCCTCTTCGACCCTGACTGTCCCTCCCCTGAGCCTCCAGCTCTCCAACCCTCCCATTCCTCATCTTCCTACTCCCTGACCCTCCTGCTCGCCAGTTCTCAAGCTTCCCTCCCCAAAAGTGGGAGGGCTGGTCAGTGTCAGTCAATGTTTGTCCCTGAAAGGGTCAGGAAACATGGTGGGCTGTGGGTTGATGGGCTGATGGGGCAGGGTGCATGACGATGTTGATAGAGAGAGGAGAGGAATATAGAGTTTTAAAAGTTCTTTTCTAATGGGAAAGCTCATTATGTAACCCGAGGTGGTATATTGTTTGTAACTGGAAGATCTGATATATTTAACATTGTTCCATTTAATGTTGCAGTTTCAGGAACACAAAAGAAATGTTAAACCAGTTATTCCTATGCTTCCTGCAGAAATGGAATTAGATCATTTGAGGAACTGACACTGCTTTACAAATATTGTGTTTGAGAGTTCCTGGAAGTGTGTCAAGAGTTGCAAGACTGTATCAGAGTCTCCCCAGGAGTCTGCCAACGTTGGCGGAAGGCCACTGAAAGTGTCAGCCCTTTTAAGGAGTGTCCATGAGTGTGTCAATGTTTGCAGTAGTTCCCAAGGCTGTCAATAAGCTGCAGGGGGATTCATTCTATGGGTATGTTGGTAGCTGTCCGTGGTTCTTGGGAATCTGTTAATGTTCACAGGAAATCCCCAGGAGCGTGCCAATGTTTGCAGGAAAGGCCAGGACTGACCCATTGTATTTCAGTAGCATCGAGGGTTTGTCAGTGGTTACAGGAGATTGGAGCGGGTCTGCGTAGGCTGGTGATTTACTCATTATCACATTGCTATTTGTAGGGCATCACTGTGTGCTGCAGTGTTTCCTAGAATGCAACACAGATGGCAATGTTAATTGGCTGGAAAGTAATTTGGGACGGCCCAAGATCTATATAAATGCAATTGCAATTGCTTACTTTTCTTCCATTGTCAGCATTTCAAACTTTAGGACCCTCTTGATGTTTCACCTGTAATCCACAGTGGTCATGCAGCAACAGTCAATAATTTACTTGCAAATTGATAAACTATATATTATACTACACTTGTTCATAGGTACCAACAGATGCAATGATCCCAAGAATTACTGTCAAAGTAACAATCTTAGTTATACTGTTTCTTGTTATTTATGGACAAGTCCCAGAGTAACTTCAGGCAAGGATCGATCCCCGATTAAATGTGGAAATCAGGATAATGTTGACAGAAATGTACTATTGCACCCTTAAATTTGCAGATATGGCATTTTGCTGTTTGGGTCCACATCCAAATACATCGAGCAGTGCAAAATTCCTGAGGCTCCATGATAAACTCACCGGAGAAAATATGTGTTCATTATAAGCAGTCAACTTCTCCAACACTGAAAAGTAACCATTACAAATAATTAGTCTCAATTCTTCAGGTTTCAATTGTTGTTCGAGATGTAATATTTTTAAACTTAGGTCTTTAGCTTTCTCCTTTTCTGTCTTCCAATCTTTTTATTCATCTCTCTATTTTCTGTCTCATCTGATTTGCAATTGAATTTGCCCACTCCAAATTACACATCTTTTATTGTTCTTATATAGTTAATCTCTCAGTACTTCAGTCTTTTGCTTAAGAATGTACCCAGGTTCTCTCCCAGTCAGATCAGTCAGGTCTTAGATGTCCTGCTGAGGGCACCATGCCAAGTTACATCGCACACTTCTGGCATCTTGCAGAGCAAAGTGTTATCGACATTGAATGGGCAAACGTAGGTCTCATGTGGTGCAGTTGTAGTATTCCCACCTCTGGGCCAGAAGGTTCAGGTTTGAGATCCATCTGGCACAGAGGAAAGTCATTGTATGAGCAGATTAATCATTGTTTTTTATTTTGAACAGGCAAGGACATGTCAAACTAACAGCAGGCACCATTGTCAATCAGTTACAGGAATTTGTTAGGCCATTGTTTTCGAAATTAATACATGCTTTACAATATGCAATACACAATATATTACACTGCTACAGAAGTTCCTTTTGAGACCACACTGTACAATGGCTGACAATAGAATCACGCTGACTGACATAAAATCAACAAACTGCGGATCCGGAAATCAGCAACAAAACAAAAATTGCTTCAGAAACTTCACTGCAACTGAAACGTTAACTCTGCTTTCTCTCTACAGATGCTACCAGACTGGCTGAGTTTCTCCAGTAATTTCTGTTCTTTGTTTCGCTCTTTAGGCTGTGAGGATATCTCTGTAGAATGACAGCTGGCTGTAAATCTCTGGGTTTTACCATCTGCAGAAAGGGCCGATGTGTTTTCTGTTATGATATAGTCTAGTTTGTTTGGATTGAGTCAAACTCCAATGTTTGCTTGCCTGTTTGGTATGATACTGTACAGAACTGAACTGTGTTTGTGACTATATATAAAGATATATCTTATGGATAGAGTATATTTTTGAAATTTAAAAAAAATTGTTTGTCTCTGTAACAACATAGGGTGTCCAAAATAACATAGATATTCAGGAGGAGTACTGCATTGTCAGAGAATTCTGGTCTCCTTCCTATCGGAAAGATGTTGTGAAACTTGAAAGGGTTCAGAAAAGATTTACAAGGAAGTCGTCAGGGTTGGAGAATTTGAGCTATAGGGAGAGGCTAAACAGGCTGGGGCTGTTTTCCCTGGAGCATCGGAGGCTGAGGCTTATAGAGATTTACAAAATTATGAGGGGCATGGATAGTGTAAATAGGCAAAGTCTTTTCCCTGGGGTGGGGGAGTCCAGAACTAGAGGACATAGGTTTAGGGTGAGAGGGGAAAGATATAAAAGAGACCTACAGGGCAACTTTTTCATGCAGATGGTGGTACGTGTATGGAATGAGCTGCCAGAGGATGTGGTGGAGGCTGGTACAATTGCAACATTTAAGAGGCATTTGGATGGGTATATGAATAGGAAGGGTTTGGAGGGATATGGGCCAACTGCTGACAGGTGGGACTAGATTGGGTTGGGATATCTGGTCCGCATGGACGGGTTGGACCGAAGGGTCTCTTTCCATGCTGTACATCTCTATGACTCTATGAGATGATTGCTTTCAGATGACATGTTAAAACAAAATCTCCTTTACTCTCTCAGGTGGTTGCAAAAATCCCATGGCTCAATTTTAAAGGAGAGAATTGTGTGAAAGATCACTTCCTGATATTGCCTTTGAATGGTCTAACTCCACTTTTAAAGTTTTGGGACCAGATATTTTGTGGAGTCAAGCGCATTCTAGAGATCTTTAAAATTGGCCAGTGCGCTCTCGATATCGAAATCCCAAACCCGTTTTCATCAAATAACATTTTGCCTTGAAGAAGGGCTGAACACACATAATTTAGGTGGCTACATGAATGAAGCAGGCCTTTGAAATTAGTGCTGTGTACAAACAGACCCCAATTTGGCTGTGCCAAAGGCCTAAACATACACTTGTGGCAGTCAAAAACTGATAAAGGAGATGTAAAGAAAAAGTAGATAGGATAATGAAGAAGGCATTTGGGACACTTGCCTTTATTGGTCAGTGCATTGAGTACAGGAGTTGGGATGTCATATTGTGTCTGTACTGGACATTGGCTAGGCCAGTTTTGGAGTACTGCATTCAATTCTGGTCTCCTTGTTATAGGAAATTTGTTGTGAAACTTGAAAGGGTTGGGAAATGATTTATATGGATGTTGCCAGGGTTAGAGGGTTTGAGCTATAGGGAGAGGCTGAGTAGGCTGGGGCTGTTTTCTCTGGAGCATTGGAGGCTGAGGGGGGACCTTAGAGAAATGAGGGGCATGGATAGGTGATTAGTCAAGGTCTTTGTCCCAGGGCAGGGGAGTGCAAAAGTGGAGGGCATAAGTTTAAGATGAGAGGGAAAAGATTTTATAGTGACATTAAGGGGCAACTTTTTCATGCAGAGGGTGGTGCATGTATGGAAAGAGCTTCCAGAGGAAGTGGTAGATGCTGGTGCAATTACAACATTTAAGAGGCATCTGGATGGATATATGAATAGGAAGGGTTTGGAGGGATATGGGCCAGGTGCTGGCAAATGGGACTTGGTTAATTTAGGATATCTGGTTGGCATGGACGAGTTGGACCGAAGGGTCTGTTTCCATGTGCAACGCTATGACTCTGTATTTGTTTAAGTGTATTTATCTGAAGCTATTTAGATTTCTAGCCCTTTAAACATGAAATAACAGACAGCAGCTTAATGCATTAATTGACAGAACATCTGGTGTAGGCATTTACTGAGATATTGAATTACAGCTGAGCTATTATGAATGTTTAGCTGAGCTGAAGAAAATCAAAAATCTCTTATCTCAGCAGGGTGGCTGAGTTCACATTTTGATGGAAAGTTTTAAAAGGCTGTTAAAGGATTAGCTGTCTTTTACATGTTTTTACAACTGATTCACTACTTGAAGTGCTTTTAAAATTTTTGAATGGGCTCCATGAATGAAAGTTTATTGTCTGCAACAAATGCGTGTGAATGAGAATTCTGTTGGATTGTTCAGATTTTGCTTATTTGTAATCTCTACAAAGCTCCTGAGGTTTTCGCTTTGGGATTACTGGGTGCACGGATAAATGACATGGAGTTATAGAGTGGAATGGGTGAAACAATATTCCATGGAGGCGTAGCTGGGATTGCATAGCAGCCCCAAAAGGCACTGATAAAATTGGGTTAAATCCCGGAGAACTCCAGACGGCCTTCGCACTTGCCTCCCTCTGTAGCTGCATTGGATCTGAAGATGGGTCTTATAAATTCAGATTTCTTGAATCAAGCTTTTCCAGTATCCATGGCAAAAATGAGTCACTTCCCCCTTGAATCTTTGGGTAGGGTAAGAGTTGTCTAAAGTTAATTGTCTTTGCTGAAATTAAACAAAATCTAATCTTAGCACAATGTTCACTGGGCATCATTTAGATGAAGAAGAATTGGAACTCTCATTTCTGACAGATTCTTTCCCTTTTGGTTGTTTTGTCATGCTCCAGACTTTCAGCTCGAATGAAGCCCACAGTTCACCAGCAGGCTCAGTGAATGTATAATTCACATATGTTCTATGGTCTATTAACCATGATACAAGTGGCTATGTCAGCTCATAGCTCACAACAGGGCACTTTAATTACTGGCATTGATCCTGTTTCACAGCTTGAGGGGTAAATGTGACATTAATACGTCACTTTTGCTTTACTCAGTCAAGCAGCCTCAGAAATATAGTTTACATCACAGCTAGACTTGAAGATTTCAGACTTGGACCCTAAAGCGTGCAGTACAATAAAACACTTATGCCTGAGTAGAAAGAAAAAGTTGTTTGTGTCAATATTCCTCTGTAGTTTCTTCACCTGGAGAAGGGTGAGATTGTGGAACAGGCAAGGACCGACTGATGGAAGCAAACTGTGTGCCCAGCAGAAACCTGCCTATGCATAGCACCCTTAATACAGTATAAAAGGACTCAGAGTGCTTTACCAGAGCATTATCAAATGAAATATGTAATGTTAGGCCATATAACCTGGGATAACAGGACAGGTTTTACAGACTGAATGACAGGAAGTAAAAGAGACATGGAACTGGAGGGCTTGAGGGAGGGAATTGCAGAGGTTCAGGCCTAAGCAGCTGAAATTATGAGTACCAGTGCTGAAGTGATTAAAACAAACGTCACGTGACAAGGTGACAAGAAGGTTAAGGTGATAGACTGCTGATCCATTGCCCTCTGTAAATGTGGGATCGAATCGCTGCTAAGGGAGTGGCACAGTGGCTCAGTGGTTAGCATGGCTGCCTCAGAGTGCCAGAGCCCCAGATCCGGCTCCAGCCTCAGATGACTGGCTGCCTGGAGTTTGCACATTGTCTGCTTGGGCTTCCTCCAGGTCATCCGGTTTCTTCCCACAGTCCGAAGATGTGTGGGGTTGGTGGATTGGCCATGATAATTGCCCCATAGTATCTAGAGATGTGCAGGCTCGGTGTGTTAACTATGGGAACAGCAGGGTTACAGGGATTGGGTAGGGGGTGAGTCAGGGTGGGATGCTCTTCGGAGGATTGGCTTTGACTCGATGGGCTGAAAGGCCTGCTTCCACAATATAGGGATTCTATAAAAGATCAGGATTGGAGGAATCCAGAAGAAAATAAGATGTAGGAGCAGACTATTCCCTGCTGCTCCATTCAGTAAGATCATGACTGGCTCCATTAAAAACAAAACTTTGCAGATGCTGGAAATGTGAAATAAAAACAGAAAGGTTGCTGGAGTAATTCAGCAGGTCTGGTAGCATCTGTGGACAGAGAAACAGAGTTAACATTTTAAATCTGGAGGAAGAATCCTGTGTTTTTCTGTCTCCACAGACCTGCTGAGTTTTTCCAGCATTTTCTGTTCATTTTTGGCTGATCTGATTTCAAGTTCAACTCGAATTTCCTGCTTGTCTCCCATAATTCTTGACATCCCCCATAATTCATTCACCTACTTCTGCCTCCAATGACTTGGCCTCTACTGCTCTGTGGGACTCTCAATTCTCTAAAAGAAGGAATTCTTCAATTCCGTCTTAAATAAGCGATTCTGAAAATGTGTCTCCCCCCTCTCCCGCACCCTCCCTGCAAATGAGAGACAACTCCATTGGAACCATCTCCTGTATATCTATCCTGTCAAGATCCCTCAGAAGTTTAGCTGGTCAGGGAGAGAGAGATAAAGTTAACATTTCATGTCCAGTTTGATTTTTCTTCAGATTTTCTGAAGTCCTTCTCTTCTTCTGAGCAAGAGACAAATCAGACTTGAAACGTTAACTCTCTTTCTCTCTCCACTGCTGCTGCCAGACCTGCTGAGTGTTTCCAGTGTTCCCTGTGTTTGATTCAGATTTCCACCGTCCACAGAATTTTGCTGTAACCCCCAGAATTGTACATGTTTGAAAGAGATCACGTCCCTCTCACTCTCTCCAGCTCCAAATAGAAGCAAACGTCCTCCCATAAGACAACCTTTCCATCTCAGGAATCAACTTAATGGACACTTGATGAATTGCCTGCAATGCAGGCCTCTAATGAGAGGAAAGTGATGTGCAATATTCTAGGCATGTGCTCACCAGCAGCCTGTATATTTGCACACCAACCGCCCTTAAATGCTAACATTCAATTTACCTTCCAATGAGCAATTATTTGATACCACTGATGCCTGTTCTACCCCTTTCACAGCATAAGCCGCTGTCTCCAGAACCACAGTTAAAAATATTCACTCATCATGCATTTAAATGGGATAAACCAGAATTGATTTGCATTAATACTGGGAAGGCAGGTTGTTCACATTAACCATGCTTTATGTGTCTAGTCGTGCTCAAGACCATAATTAAGTTCATGCTACAATTACATTTATAATTACTTTTAAAATAATTAAAAACAATTTGCATCTCATCTGGGAGTAAACAAACAGTCTCTATCTTCTGCTCTGAAGATTCTATCTCAGTGTCCAATTAAAGGAAGCAAAAAAACCCATAAGTGAGCCACCACAATGCAGTGAAAAGTAAATCAGTAAGTAACAGAGTCAATATATTTCCTGTTCATCAGAATGATGTTTCGTGTCTCTATTGAAATCTGCTTTGGATGGTCAATTTAGTAGTGACTAATCAGTCCTGGGAGAAAGGGTCCATTGGTTGTTTCCTTGGCAACACCAAGATAACTTACATTTATGTAGCACCTTTCACAGTCTTAGGTCTGAAAGCACATCACAGCCCATGTTAAGACCATAAGAAATATGAGTGGAAGTAAGGCCATTCGGCCCATCGAGTCCACTCTGCCATTCAAATCATGGCTGATGGACTAACGTGTAGTCATAGTTGCATTGCAATGAAAAGGAGCAACTATTTTACGCAATTGAACTCCCGCATCTGAAATGTGATGATGATCACATTTTAATGGTGTTAGTTGAGACATAAATATTGACTGAGGCACCAGGGAGCATTCCCCGGTATGTCTTTGAATAGTTATGGAATCGTCATCAAAGTAGAAATTGTTGGAAAAGCTCAGCAGGTCTGGTAGCATCTGAGGAGAGAAATCAGAATTTGAATTTCGGGTCGAGTGACCCTTTCTAGAAATATTTTTATCTCTAATTTACAGCATCTGCAGATCTATTATTATGAAATCATTACGTCCACTTGAGATGGCTGACAGGGCCTTGGTATAATGTCTCCTCCAACATTGCTGCTCTCCCTCAGTATGGCACTGAAGTGTCACTTTGATTTTGTGCTTAGACCTCCATAATGAGGTTTGAAGCCACAGCCACTGAGTTTAAGCAGTGAGAGTGTTATAAACTGAGCTGGGGATGGCATTGAGTTTGCTGAGTTAACCTAACTCGGCACAGGCTGGGGGTCCTAACAGGGAACCGCCATCTTTGTTCTCGATTCCAGGAGGTGTGGCTTCTATTCATTGTGCACTCTCCTGCTTGATTTCTTAGGCAATAGAAATGGCCACTCCTGGTGAGAATGGCAATCAAAAGGAGCAACAGTCAAAAAACCTCAGGCTCCCAGTATCTGACCCTCAGATGGAAAAAAGAGATGGTGTCCAAGTCCCTTCAACCTAGTCTCTGTGCATGATGATGAAATTAGTCCAAGCTACCTTTTTTTTTGGACATCCATCTGCTGTCCCATCCTTCCTTGCTATTTTTGTCAACCTGCTAGCAGTTTGAATCGTACCTCAGGATTTTCCCTGCCTCAGGGAGGCAGGCTGGTAAGGAGTGAAGGGGGAGGAGAGCTGCCTGATAGATAATGGGGAAGCATGTCAGAGGAGCCCTCATTCCACCCCTCCATCCCAGCACAATCCTACTGCCACAGAGGTTGACTCAGAACACTGTGAATATCTGGAACTCATTGCCTAAAACAATGGAAAAGTCAATAACTCCTAAAACATTTAAGAATTATTTAGCTGAACACTTGAACTGCCAAGTGCTGGAAGTGGGATTTGAAATCATAATTTGCCAATTGTAAAATCGCAATCTGTCTCCTAGAAATACACTTGGATTCCAAAAGTTAAACTAAGAGAAGGGATTGCACTATTTTGGTTCAAACTCCCTGGAATTTGAAAGGTTGTTCAGTCAATGTTTTTAGATATTTGTGTCAACAGGTAGAGTCAACAGAGAGAAACAGTTTATGTTGGTTTGTGGGTGGTTTAGAAGGGAGAAGGTAAGGTGATGGTGTACCTGGGATTAGATGCAAAAAAACAGAGCCAGACCTTTCAAGTGTGTAATGAGGATCCATTTCTACACACAAAAGGTGGAAGAATTTTGGACATCTCCTCTACAGTTGGCAGTTGATGTTAGATCCTTTCAAACTGAGATTGATAGATTTCCATCATAAAAAGGGATTTGGGGCACAGGTTGCTTTGCAGAGTTAGGTCAGGGGCCATCCAGAACTTTGAGTGCGAGCAGCAGCTAAGGTAAGACAGTTTGTTTTAAAATTACTTACCGGTAGCGGGCAGCGGTGTTTTTTTTTCTCTTCACAGAAAGAGTGGGAGCAGCAGGGGGAAGTGACGAAGACCAGAGGGGCCGCCGGGTAGGTTTGTTTTCCCTTTAAAAGTGCGCAGGAGAGAACCCGAGGCACTACAGAGGTAGTGTCTCCCACCCGCCCTCCTCCTCTAACCTAAATAATAAGACCCGTTGTGGTAAGTAGGTAAGTGCTGCATTTTGCTTGTTGTATTCTTTAGACCCAGTTTTTTTTATA
>NC_057732.1:43274683-43331156 GCF_004010195.1 Chiloscyllium plagiosum | reverse complement strand
GCACCAGGGTCCCAAGTTCAATTCCAGCCTTGGGCGATTGTCTGTATGGAGTTTGCACATTCTCCCTGTGTCTGCGTGGGTTTCCTCCGGGTGCTCCGGTTTCCTCCCACAGTCCAAAGATGTGCAAGCCAGGTGAATTGGCTATGCTAAATTGCCCATAGTGTGAGGTGCATTAGTCAGAGGGAAATGGGTCTGGGTGGGTTACTCTTTGGAGGGTTGGTGTGGACTTGTTGGGCCGAAGGGCCTGTTTTAACACTGTAGGGGATCTAAAAAAAATTTAGTGACTTGAGAGAGGACAATTTATGGTTGTAACTCACTTATTCCATCAACATTGCAAGTTTGTTTGGAAGATAATTTATCTTATACAATATGTAATTACTTTAAGTTGTATTTGACTGTCACTCACTCTTTGCGATCAAAAATTCAAAATACATGTCTTGGAGTACATTTCTGGTAGGACATCTGCTCCACTTAGTATCATAGAGATGTACAGCACAGAAACAGACCCTTCGGTCCAACACGTCCATGCCAATCAGATATCCTAAACTAATCTAGTCCCATTTGCCAGCACTTGGACCATATTACTCTAAACTCTTCCTATTCATATACCCATCCAGATGCCTTTTAAATGTTGTAATTGTACCAGCCTCCAAAACTTACTCTGACAGCTCATTCCATACATGCACCATCCTCTGAGTGACAAGGTTGCCCCTTAGGTCCCTAATAAATCTTTCTCCTCTAAGCCTCAACTTTTGCTGTCTAGTTCTGGATTCGCCCACCCCAGGGAAAAGACCTTCTCTGTTCTATCTGCACAACAGCACACCTCCTGATTCTAGTAAAATGCTGATGGGGTAGGAGTGGCCCTTAATTTTTCACTTCATTGAATTTATTGGCCTTGTGGTAAGCATGGCCACACTACCACTTGCTAATGAATCATGATAGCAGAAAGACAATATTCTCCCCTCTTAATACATTCTGTACCATTTTATGAGGCCTCCTGCCTCCCAAACCAACTCACTGGGCTGGTAAAATTCAGCCTATGTTCTTTATGTTGCCTGTTTGAAAACTTAGTTGGACTAAATTAAGGGGGGGTAGGTATAGGACAGATGTTGGGGTAGGTTCTTTACTCAGCGAGTCGTGAGTTCGTGGAATGCCCTGCCAGTAGCAGTGGTGGACTCTCCCTCATTATGGGCATTTAAGCGGGCATTGGATAGGCATATGGAGGATAGTGGGCTAGTGTAGGTTAGGTAGGCTTGGATCGGCGCAACATCAAGGGCCGAAGGGCCTGTACTGTGCTGTATTCTTCTATGTTCTATGTTCTATGTAATCTCAGTAATTGGCTGAACGGGTGTGAAGTACTACCTGAATACACCTATCCTTGTGAAATTATGTAACTTCAGTGATACGTCCAGTAATTTGTGAAGTGCCTAACTGGAAGATGAGGCTGAGGTCAGAGAACCTGAGGGCCCTGTTAACCATGCTGGAGTGGAATTTTCAGTTTAGCTTCTTGAATTCACTTGCACCTTCTCTGTTTGCTGTGAGGACCCTATTCCATTCTCAGTCGCTTTGTGTTCCTTGATTGCCACAGTCCCCACCAGTGCTTCTTTGCAAGCAAATATTTGGAATTTCATTGCTTGGTAAAACAGCAAAGGAAATCTTTGCATCCTGGCCAACAGTTAGTCTCAATCAACATAATTAAACATGTTGTGTTCTCCTGGCTTCTCACTGCTTTTTTTTGGCGCCTGCTGTGCTCAGATTGGCTGCCACAATTCCTTCGGGTGATTTCAAAGCAATTTCTTTTGTTTCTCTCTATAGGCCTCCAAACTTCCAATCACTCCTCATAGATTTTATTGTTGCTTTTTTTTTCCCTGTGTAATTCCCTCTTAAAAGCATTTCATATTTTGTATTTGATTTGATTTACTACTGTCACATGTACTGAGATACAGTGAAATGTATTGTTTTGCGTGCTAACCAGACAAATCATACCTTACACTAATACATCAGGATAATAGAACAGATTGCATAATATAATGTTACAGCTACAGAGAGGCTGCAAAGAAAGATCAACTCTAGTATATGAGAGGTCTGTTCAAAAGTCTGATAACAGTAGAGAAGAAGCTGTTCTTGAATCTGTTGGTACGTGTTTTCAAACTTTTGTATCTACTGCCCAATGGAAGAGGGTGGAAGAGAGTATAACTGGGGTGGGAGGGGTCTTTGACTATGTTGGCTGTTTTCCCAGGGTAGCGGGACAAATAGATGGAGTCAATGGAAGGAAGGCTGGTTTTTGAGATGAACTGGACCGTGTTCATAACCCTGTGTAATTGCTTGCAGTTTTGGGTGAAGCAGTTGCTAAATCAAGTTGTGATAAATCAGATAGGATCCTTCCTATGTGCATCTATAAGAATTTGTAATAGTCAGTGCGGCTGAATTTCCTTAGCCTTCTGAGGAAATAGAGGAATACTTGACTGTAGCGTCAATTTGTATGGACGGGGATAGATTGTTGGTGATATTTAACCCTAACAACTTAAAGCTCTGGACCACCTCCACCTCAGCACCATAGAGACAGAGAGGGGCATGTCCTCCACTCTGCTTCCTGAAGTCGATGACCAGCTCCTTCATTTTGTCGACATCGAGAGAGAGATTGTGGTCTTTACTCCATGCCACTAAGCTCTCTGTCTCTTTCCTGTACTCTGTCTTGTTGTTGCTTGAGATCTACTATGGTGGTGTCATCAGCAAATTTGTAAATGGGGCTAGAGCTGAATTTGGCCACACAGTTGTGAGTGTGGAAGGAGTATAGTAAAGGTCCGAGTACACAGCTTTGGGGGACACTGGTGTTGAGGATTATTGTAGAGGAGGTGTTATAGCCTTTCCTTACTTATTATGGTCTGTGGGTCAGGAGGTCAAGGACCCAGTTGCTGAGGTGGGGTGCAGATCCTAGGTCTCAGAGTTTGGAGATGCGTTTGGTTGGAATTATGACTTTGAAGGTGGGGCTAAAGCCAATAACTAGGAGTCTGACATAGGTGTCCTCGTTATCCAAGGGATGAGTGATGGACCAGGGAGAAAGCATCTGCTATGGAGCTGTTGTGATGACAGCCGAATTGCAGTGGTTCAAAACAATCAGGGAGGCTGGAGTTGATGTGTGCCATTACTAACTTCTTGAAGCACTTTGTAACGTTGGACCTCAGAGCCACACGACAATTGTCATTTAGATGCATTGCCTGATTTTTCTTTGACACTGGCATAATAGCGGTCTTCATGAAGCAAGTGGGAGCTTCACACCATAGTAAGGAGAGGTGAAAGATGTCAGTGAATACTCCCATCAGCTGATCTGCGCAGGATCTGAGTGCACAGCCAGGGAATCCATCTGGGCCAGTCACTTTCCGTGGAATCACTCTCAAGAAGGGCGAGCTGAGATCTGCTGTGGAGACCGTGGGGACAGGTGGACTCGAGATCTCAGGGGCAGGTGACATCACTTCACAGACCTGCTTTTCAAAACGAACATAGAATGCACTGAGCTCATCATGGGGCATTTCTACTTGTTGTGTGGCCTGTTATATTGTGTAAGCCTTATCACAATCAAAGTGTTTTCATGTGGTTAGTCTGGGACTCTTGTTTAGTCAAAGGAGTGGATGAGCATGCATGAGAAATAGCCATACCTACCGTGCACAAGTTCATATCTTTCACATTCAGTGAGTCTGAATGGATCAGATCATCTTGAAATGGAAGGATAACATATTTTCTTTTATTGTGAATGAGCATTTCCCCAAAAGCTGGACAGAAATCATCAGTCTGAGAATGAAACCAGAAATCTGTCCTTGCACTCATTAAACCAATTGAGAAAGGAGAAGTTTTCAGACCTCAGTAAGCTCTGAGCACCATTTATACAGCACACTACAGAGACAATCTCAAAAAATAACTGCAACTGGGGAGGCAAGGGGTCTCGAAATATTGCTGGGGCATTGAAATTTCACAGCGATCTATCTTAATGATGCTCTTTAGGAGAACGCAGTAAAGGATGATAAGCAAATAAATGAAGCGTTCCATGTTTTCAGGGGCAGCACAGTGGCTCAGTGGTTAGCACAGCTGCATCATAGTGCCAGAGACACAGGTTTGATTCCAGCCATGGGTGACTGTCTGTGTAGAGATTGCACGTTCTCCCTATGTCTGAGTGTGTTTTCTCTGGGTGCTCCGATTTTCTCCCACAGTCCAAAGATGTTCAGGTTAAATGGATTGGCCATGGGACATGCAGGGTTACAGGATTAGATTACTTACAGTGTGGAAACAAGCCCTTCGGCCCAACAAGTCCACACCGACCCGCCGAAGCGCAACCTACCCAGACCCATTCCCCTACATTTACCCCTGCACCTAACACTGTGGGTAATTTAGCATGGCCAATTCACCTAACCTGCACATTTTTGGACTGTGGGAGGAAACCGGAGCACCCGGAGGAAACCCATGCAGACACAAGGAGAATGTGCAAACTCCACACAGACAGTCGCCTGAGGCAGGAATTGAACCCGGGTCTCTGGAGCTGTGAGGCAGTAGTGCTAACCACTGTGCCACCGTGCCACCCACAGGGATGGGGGAAGGTTGGTGCAGAGTCAATGGGCTGAATGGCCTCTTTCACGCTGTAGTGATTCTAAATTCAAGGGCTTTTTCGTCAGGACAGATCCATCTATCACTCTGCCTCATTTAGGAATTTTGTGTACTGGGGTAAATCCACAAGTGTGTTGACTGCACACAGAACCTTTCTCTGGCTAAGCAGCCTCATCTCCATCTGTTCTCTGGGCTCCAGCATTCAGACAATTAAACTAGCAGTCTGAAGGGTGAATACCTTGCACAGTTCTCAGAATCCCTGGGTTTAATGTCTGCTGCACTATCTTTGCAGCACACCTGCTAAACTATTCATATAAATTTTTATTTCTGCCAATTTTATGTGAATGATAATTTTATTAATAAACAGTACTCAGGAGGAATTAAATCTATTTCATTCCAAAGCTCGGCCCTTTATTTGTTGCAGTGAAATATAACATTTCATTTACGTGGCCCCACAGAATGAGAGTCAATATGAGACAATCTCCCTTGGTAATACACACAGGGATTCAAATCCATGCATGGTTTTCAGCTGGTCAGTTGTGGGAGGCCTATTAATCATTATGCCATGATCTTTGTAATTATGCTGAAATTTTTGTCCACAATCACCATCGGTGGGGCTTGAAGGTCAGTGGGAAGCCCTATCTGCCCTCAGGAGGATGTAAAGATACTAAGGTGCTAATCAATGGAAAGCAGAGGAGTCATGCCCTCGTATTCTCAAACTAAAACAAGAGGATCTCGTCAAAATCAATTTACCATATGTGAGAACTTGCTCCCCATAAATTGGCTGCTCTCTTCCCTATGTTAGTGATGGCTTCAAAGGTACCAGCTGGAAATCACACTGGGAATGCACTCAGATTGTGAAAAAAACTTTAGATTAGATTGCTTACATGTGGAAACAGGTCCTTCAAGTCCACACCGACCCTCTGAAGAGAAATCCACCCAGATCCATTCCCCTACACCTAAGACTATGGGCAACTTAGCTTGGCCAATTCACCTAACCTGCACATTTTTGGACTGTAGGAGGAAACCCATGCAGATACTGGGAGAACGTGCAAACTCCACACAGACAGTTGCCTGAGGTGGGAATTGAACCCGGATCTCTGGCGTTGGGAGGCAGCAGTGCTAACCACTGTGCCACCCCTTATTTTCTCTCTTTATCTGACCTCTTGTCTTATGTCATTCCTCTATGGATCAGGCAAATGTGAGGATTAGTAAATGGGAAAACTCAATGGCCCAACCTCATGGGCTCTGACAGAAATGGACATTGTGCCTGATGGGCAGAGCATCCATTTTCAAAAAGGAACAAGATTGATAATACCTGTTAACTAGAGGTTTTGAAGGTGACAGAACTATTAATACCATTGCTTTGGTTCAAGGCAATGTAGCAGTTCAAGATGGAATGCTCATGCATGGACTCTGGATGGAAGTGGATTGAAGGGCCAAATGGCCTGGTCATCTGTTTACCTGCAAATTATGTGTGCTTTGTAACCAGCAATGCATTAATCTTATGTTATCACTTGTAACATAAGAAAGTAGATGTTGATATCTCAGTCATGAAGAATCCAACAGACATTTGTGATGATTAACTACTCGGTTCAAACATTACATTTACAGATACATCAGTATCTGGGCCAGTATGAAGATCTTAAGTTGCATAGAGCAGCATACTTCCAGTAGGGTGTCACAGTGAATAACTGACTGATGATCCATTCTGAGACACTCTTCCACCTTCAGAGAAATTTATATTAGTATCAACAACCGCAGTTAAACCAGACATGGGTGCAAATTAGACACTTATTTGCATAGTTACATTATCTCATACAAAGCTTGTGATGGATCATAAACTCACTGCTTTGTTGGGGAGGAGTTCTCATTTTAGATGCTTCCACTACTTGACAGCTACAGAGCTACAGGTGGAGCCCTCTTGTGGCACAATAGGCCAGGAGGCCCAGCTTCAAGTCCCACCCATTGCAGAGGTGTGTGATAGCAACTCCAAACAGCTTGATTAAACAATACTTTTTGTTTAGAACTATAGGAGGGGAAGAGAGGTAATGGTCTCTGGGAATGGCTGGTCACTGAAAATGACATTGAATGTCAAAGTCAACATTGCTTGTAAAATGTTAAGAAAATGTGATCAGATTCACAGTTGTCCTTCCTGGCACTTTTTCAGTGCTGTTAACAGATTAAGTGAACGAGTATCACAGCTAGCTAGTTGTTATGTGTTTGCAATTAGCAGTGATATATTCACTTAATGCGCATATTAACCCCTGTTGCATACCCCGGCAGATGGTGAGCATTCCATGCCCAGTATTTTCTCCCAGAAGGCCCATTCGGGGACCGTGATGCCCAGACAAATGAGGGTAATGTTTAGCAATAGATGAGGCCAGGACTTCATCAGCATTGTGAAAAGCAGAAGAAATGAGAGAGAGACTCAGAATTGCACATAGCACACCAACCAAGGCTTACCCAATCACTTGCACAAGATAGAGAGGTAAAAATTGAAATAATTCCCTCAAGGCCAGTATCCTGTCACAAAGTTAGCCTTTATTTACAATTGCATAATACTTGACACTGATCCGGTTTCCTCAAAGCCAGCTCTAAGAGTGAACAGAAGCCTAAACGCCCCTGTTTATATCCGTCAGCCCGGGCTCCCTGATTGGACCAGGTTAACAGCCCCAATCAGGGAACTCATATTCTATGAAGTCCACCTTGCTGACCTCATTGCAATCACTGCAAAAATAAACAATTAAAAAGGTGTGTACATACTTCTACCAAAGCACAAAGAATTAGAAAGTAGGGTGGCATTTATCAGGCTTTCAGGCAACAGCTGTGCTTTGCAACTCAATCTTCCTGAAGGTGGCCAATTAGGAATTGGTCTCAGTGGTCACAACCCAGTTTGGGAAGGCAGGCAGCCTGAAGAGGCAGGAGGTCGATTCAGCACATCCCATCATGGTGGCGCAGAGGAGGAGGTGAGATAGGGGAGATTAATGCAGTAACAGTGTCTGCAGTGAGGGCAGAAGGTGTGGGAGGGGTACAACTGAGGTGCCATCTGTAATGATGGGAGCAGGCTGCCCATTGCCACCCTCTTACACTATCAGAGATATCAGTCTCCAACAGTTCCTCACACAATGATAAGCATCCCCAAGAGGAAGACACTGGCAATGCCTTTTTGTTCCATTAAAGCTTAGAGAGACTTGATCTATCAGATCATAGAAACATAGAAGATTGGAGCAGGTGGAGGCCATTTGGCCCTTTGAGCCTGCTCCACCATTCTCCGTATACATGGCTGATTGGCCAACTCAATAGCCTAGTCTTGCTTTCTCGCCATAACCTTTGATCCCATTTGCCCCAAGTACTGCATCGAGCTGCCTCTTGAATACATTCAATGTATGGGCATGAACTATTTCCTGTGGTAATGAATTCCACAGGCTCACCACTCTTTAGGTGAAGAAATATCTCCTTATGTCCATCCCAAATGGTATACCCTGAATTCTCAGACTATGACCCTGATTCTGCTCACACCCTTCATTAGGAACAATCTCCCTGCATCTACCCTGTCTAGTCCTGTCAGAATTTTGTAAGTCTCTATGAGATCCCCCTCACTCGTCTGAACTCCAGTGAAAACAATCCTAACCCAGTCAATCTTTTCTCATATGTCAGTTCTGCCATCCCTGGAATCAGCCTGGGAAACTTTTCTGCACTCATAGAATCCTACAGTGTAGAAACAGGCCTTTCAGCTCAACAAGTCCACACCGACCCTCCAAAGAGCAACCCACCCAGATCCATTCCCCTATCCTATTATCCTATATGGCCAATTCACCTAATCTGCACATCTTTGGATTGTGGGAGGAAACTGGAACACCCAGAGGAAACCCACGCAGGAGAACATGCAAACTCCACACAGACAGTCGCCCAAGGTTGGAATCAAACTCCTGGCGCTGTGAGGCAACAGTGCTAACCACTGAGTTACTGTGCACTCCCTCAAGAGTAAGAGTATCCTTCCTCAGAAAAGGAGATCAAAACTGCACACAATATTTTAGGTGTGGCCTCACTAAGGCCCTGTATTACTGCAACAATACATCCCTGTACTCGAAACCTCTTGCAATGAAGGCCAACATACCATTTGCCTTCTTTACCTGCCTGCTGCAGCTGAATGCTTACCTTCAGCAACTGGTGCACAAGGATACCCAGGTCCCACTACACACTCCCCTCCATGGGCAATCCATGTTGACTGGTCTGAGTGCTGGCAAAATTTCAATGTCAGTAGAATATTATGGAATCAGGAAAACATGCAAGGGCAAGTTGTACTCAGCCCATTCCTGGTTAAAGCGGCCAGAGATTGGGAAACATAGACCCAGGAATCCATCAATAATGGTGCCATTCTCCAGTCCCCACCTCCAAAACCAACTCCAAATGATGGCAAAACTGCCCCTTTTGCTTCATCTAGACAAAACTTGGGTTAAAGTCCACACAGTTGCCATAGTCTTACCAGACCATTAGGCTGCTCTCTCATTAGAGAGAGGCAATGGGTGGTGGTTTGACCTGAGGGTCATGACTCTTCAGGTGAGCGATATTGTATTCAGTTTTGGGTATCATATCCTAAGAGATATATTGACTCTGGAGAGGAACAGCACGGATAGCAAGGTTAAAAAAAAAACTTCATAATAATGCAACTTTGCCTTAACTAAAACTTACTGGCAGAGAGCCTTTTTGCTCGCACTCTCAACCAATTACTTGGACATCATAGTATTTGAGGAGAAATTAAGTCAAAATTCAATCAACTGTTGATATTTTGTGTGGCCATTCAATTGAACAGCAAGTATACTAACATTGAGGTAAATGAATGTAAAAATTCCAATAATTGGACTGAGTAATACAGTAAACTTTGTGGCATTTATTTAAGGCATTTAATTGCTGTTGGTTTATCAAGATTGCTTGTTCATTAGGTGCAGGTTAAAACAAAGTTTACTGTAAAATATAGGCAAGTGTTCAGGCGCACTTTCTACAGTGTATTAGTCCCTTGTCATTACTGATGGGTCTCATATTTAATATGATACAAAAGACTATTGTGAGCAGCCTCAGTGTATCTCACTGAAAGATAATTAACACCCCTGACCTCAAACAGCTTTTGAAAACCTACTCACTCATTTTCTTCAGCGAATTAAGCCTATGCTTGATTCTTCAGCCTATGTCTCTGAGGTGTTGCATTTGTCATGTTCGAGATGTATGTAGATTGAAAGGAAATGATAACATATGGAAAATTAATAGGAGCCAGAAGGATGAAAGCTAATTGGGAAAACAGTTTTGAAAAGTGCAAAGAATGAGGTGAAACATTTCAACAGAGAACTAACAAGGGCTGAAGAATTATCAACCAGGAAGAAAGAGTTTACATCTTGCTGAATCCTCTCTTATGTAGACTGTGAAAAGCAGCAGTAAAGTTTGGCCTTGCAAATTGAAATATCCTTAGAAAAGTTCAAAGAAAAGCTCAAATCCATTCAGGGTTCTTGAAGTTTGTTGAGGGGAAGCGATGGTCTCGTAGTTTATTACTGGAACATTACTCCAGGGCCCCAGGGAAAATTCTGAGGACCTCAGTTCAAATCCTGCCATGGTAGATGGTGGAATTTGAACTCAATAAAACAATCTGGATTTAAAGGGTCTATTGATAATCATGAAATGATTGTTAGAGGGGGGGAACCTATCTGGTTCACTAAGGCCCTTTAGAGAGGGAAATCTGCTATCCTTACCTGGTCTGGCCTAAATTTGACTCCAGACCCTCAACAATGTATTTGACTCATAATAATGAATGCTAGCCTAGTCAGTGATACCTGCATCTTATGAACGAACACTAAGGAAAGAATTAGGAAATAAGGAAGGCTGTTAATCTGATATGGATCTGAGGTAATTTCCAGAGATAACACGAGGAGAAAGAAATGTGTAACATGTGCTGTGATTTGGAAGTTAATTTCCAAAAGGAAATATGCTTGAATGGAAACTTCTTTGGTCATCACTGCGTTTTGTTAGGTCTCAACGTGACTGTGGTCTGTACATCTGACACCTGCAGCCAATTCCAACAACTTTATAATTTGTGATGAAATGTAGCTACCACTAACTTTGGAGAACAATATCTGTGGAATAGAGTACTGAGAAAAGATAATCAAAGGCAGGGGTCACCACCACCAGCTAACAAGTTACAGGAGTTCCCTGTTCGCAGCATATGAGCGGACAGTCCTACAATCCAGTCCTACAATTCACCCCACATAAGTTTGTGGGGTGAATTTGTACTTGCAGAATTACATTTTATTTTGCTCAAAAACTGCATGAATCCATGTAAGATTCTGTAAATCCGTTTTCTAAATTAGAATCAGTCTGAACATTGTGGCACAGACAGCTTCACACAGGGCGCCTCACACAGGGCTCCTCACACCTTAAATCTGGGCTTACATGGCACCAATTGTTAAAGTTCACTTGAGAATGTAACTTTTAAAAAAGTTCTGTGATTTACATATGAAAGAACTGAAACCAACATGTTCATTCTAAAAGATGAGAGACTTAAACAATCAGGTCTTTTTCAATATATAATTTCAGTTACATCACATAGTAAAGTTTTGCTATAAATCCTGTGTCTTACAATCTTATACTCTACAACCACCTGATGAAGGAACGTCACTCCGAAAGCTAGTGCTTCCAAATAAACCTGTTGGACTATAACCTGGTGTTGTGTGATTTTTAACTTTGTCCACCCCAGTCCAACACCGGCTCCGCTGAATCATTTGTACACAAGAGTGGTTCATGTGTGGAATGAACTTCCAGAGGAAGTGATGGATGTGGGTACCGTTACAAACTTTAAAAGACATTTGGAGAAGTATATGAATAAGAAATGTTTGGAGGGATATGTGCCAGGTGCAGGTAGGTTGGACTAGGTTAGTTTAGGATTATGGTCAGCATGGACTGGTTGGACCAAAGGGTCTGTTTCCGTGCTGTAGGACTCTATGACTCTATGGCAAATGCAGCAAGAATTTTACGAGTTCCTGTTTTCCTTTTTCCCCACAATTGGCGGATCTGACAAAGGTGTGGAGTCGCCTGTGTAAAATTCCCCGCCTCCCACTCTGCCTGAAGATGCTCCATCAAGCCTGCTTCTCAAACTCAAGTTTGCTGACACGCCTGAATATTTCCTCATGTTAGCCCAGTGTCAAGTGCTGGTACATGACATGCCTGTGAAACACCTTGTAATATTTTTATTAATTTGCAGGTGCTGGAAATTGTTGATGTTGTCAAAGTAACCGTCAGTTAAGCCTTTGATTCTGGTCATCTTTCCCATTCAACTGCTTTCAGCCTTCAATTGCCGCTGACTTATGATCAGAGCCACGAAGGTAACTGTACACTGATAGTGCTTACTGCGCCTGGGAGGCCTTTACCTTGACTGGATGTTAACTCCCATGCTGTCTGGGGCTTGTGAAAATCATCCACTCTATCTGATGCTCATTGTGTAAGCTGATCTCAAATTGGTGAGGAACTCATTAGAGGAGCAGAAGTTAGGCCATTCAGCCCATCGAGCCCTGCTCCACCATTTAATCGTGGCTGATAAGTTTCTCATCCTCATTCTCCTGCTTTCTCCCTGTAACCCCTGAACTCCTTGAATTCTCAGGAGTATTAATAAAGGATGCACCAATTTAAAGTCTGCATTTGCACCAAAATAAAATACTCAGTGCAAATATACAAGCGGGTGAAGACCTAATTACCATGAGGGCTGAGATTAACCTTTCAGCTCAGTGAGCAAACCTACTTCCGGAACCTCAACCTGAGCTATGACTCTTCTCAAAATTGACTTCTCCATCTTCTGATGCTGCCTGGCTTGCTGTGTTTTTCTAGCCTCCTGTCTGTCTACTATGGATTCCAGTATCTGCAATTCTTTTTGTCTCCAACTATGGCAGCTGATGAAATCTAAGTTCAACTGATTAATTATGAATGGGAGTTAGAGTCAGTAATAGTGACCATGAAACTCGTTGTCAAGATCTCCTCATGTCCAGGTAGTCAGAGGTCCTGACACACAGACTTGACAGGAATTGTCTGGGGAGTGGAAATGTTAATTACACAGCATCTAGAACCTTCCAAAAAAAGTCTCCACCTTTGAGTTATAGTTGGGGACTTTGGATGCGTCTGACTGACTTACCTGAATACTTATCCAAGAATAGTCAGAGGAATTAAAACCTGGTCTAACTGTTGCTTAACTATGACAGCACGAGGGCAGTACAATGGCTCAGTGGTTAGCACTGCTGCCTCAGTGTCAGGGACCTGGATTCAATTCCAGCTTTGGGTGACCGTGTGGAGTATGTACATTCTCCCTGTCTCTACATTGGTTTCCTCTGGGTGCTTGAATTTTCTCTCACCATGTATAAGTTAGTGAGGATTAGCCATGGTGAATTGCCTATAGTGTTCAGGGATGCGCAGGTTAGGTGGATTGGTCTTCAAAATTCAGGGTTACAGGGATGGGGATGGTGGTGGGTTTGAGTGGGATATTCTTTGGAGGGACAGTGTGGACTCATTGGGGCGAATGGCCTGCTTCCCCACTGTAGGGATTCTATGAAGCTGACTCCCCATTATTACTCATGCTGACCATTCAGAGAAATATAGAAAACAAGAGGATGCCATTTAGGCCTTCGTGTCTGATCTGCCATTCAAAGTAATCATGGCTGATCATCTAAAGCATCGTCCTGTTCCTACTTTCTCCCTGTACCTTTGGAAACTCCCCGCGCAACAGGCACTGGACCCAACATTCCCAAACAGACCTTAAGACCAACAGTCTCCCCATTCCTGACCGGACCTATCCCAACAGTCCCAATCTCATTTTCCACTGACCTGACACTGTCCTGATATAACCTTCTCCTTCACTATCCAGCTGCCTATCTGACATCCTGTTCCTCTCCGACACTCCAACCTCGTGCAGAAGCTGTCAAACTGCACTCAGGACCTTCAAATCTTGAAATATGACACTTAACGTTGAATAGCAAACGGGTGTGATTTCCACTCTGCTGTTGGCTGGACTGGGCTGCGTCAGCTGGGAATGATCCTGGCCTAGACATTCATTTGGAGAACCAAGGCAAAGGCAAGTGTGCATTTTTTGTCCAAGCAGGGCCAGAAATAACATCTCCCCTTCTCGACTGGAAGATCTGGGCCATCTCCAAATGTCATAAAAACTCTAAACGAAAGAAAGCACAAGGATAAGTACTGGATTTCACAAGCACAAACAGGAATTGCTGGGAAAACTCAGCAGGTCTGTGGAGTGACACCAGAGTTAACATTTCGGGTCCAGTGACCCTTCTTCAGAATGGACCTAAAGCATTAACTCTGCTTTCTCTCCACAGATGCTGCCAGACCTGTTGAGTTTTCCCAGTAATTTCTGTTGCTGTATTGTGAAAACCCATCTGGTTATCTGATGCACCTTAGAGAAGGAAATCTGCCATCCTTACCACATCTGACCTTTACGTGACTCCAAACCCGCAGTAATGTGATTGACCTTTAACTGCTTTCAAAGCGCAGTTAGGGATGGGCAACTAAAGTTGGCCTGAGCAGCAATTCAAAGTGAGGACTGCAGATGCTGGAGATCAGAGTTCAGGGCGTGGTGCTGGAAAAACATGGCAGGTCAGGCAGCATCCAAGGAGCAGGAGAATCGATGTTTTGGGCATAAACCCTTCATCAGGAATCCTGCAGCAACTCCCACATTATGTGAAACAATAAAGACAGAATCAGAGGATCCAGATTCAAGAAACTTTGTGAAAGGAATGTGTACATTTATGAGTTACTCATGGAGGTTTTCTAATGATCTGCAATGCACTGTTTGAATCAGGTTCCATAGTGACTTTAAAAGCGGCATTGGATAAATGCTCAAAGGGGCAGGAATTTAGAGGGTTGGGGGAAATAACATGGGAACAGGAATGGGAGGAGAGTTTTTCTAAAAGGCATGGTGAACCAGTCATCTCCTCATGAGTTGTGGTATTGTATGATTCAGTGGTCTTTTTGCATTTTTTTTTACCATGAGCACACTTCTGCTGGGAGTGAAATCTCAGTGAAGTGATGACAATTTCTTTGTCATTGCAACATATTACTGTGAGTTTCTGGACTTCAGTTTCATTCCCCACAGGGGCTTGCAGACATATGGGAATAGAGAGATAATTGAGACTTTATTACTCCAATGTTCATCTCCCAAATTTAAGATCACATTGAATGCAATTCATAAACCTATATGCTGCTAATAATGTTCTGAATGAGCCTTTAACCAGTCAACACTGCCAATAACAGTAAGAAACTGGGGAATTAATAAAAACTCAGCACCAATCATGACATGTTATTATGGGAACTCAAAAATGGCTGGAAAGTTAGTTTGCCAAACCCAGGGAATACTTATTAAAGCTGCAATGCCCTCTTTTGTTTTCAGAGATCAATTGTCCTCTATGCCCTTATGTCCATTCTTTTGACCAATTAACTGCAAGAGTCTCCAATTCATTATGATTCCAACAGGATACCCCAAATTGTTGTATGGGTTAAACAGGTTAGGTCTCTATTCATTGGAGTTTAGAAAAATGACAGGTGATCTCATTGAAACATGTTAGATTCTTAGGGGGCTTCACAGGGTAAAGGCTGAGTGGATGTTGCCCCTCACAGGAGAGTCTAAGACCAGAGGGTATAGTCTCAGAATAAAGGGGGCATCAATTTAAGACTGAGATGTGGAGGAATCTTTTCTCTCAGGGGATTGAGTGCCTTTGGAACACTTTGCCGCAGAGAGCTGTGGGGTAGAGTCCTTGTGTATATATAAGGCTGAGATAGATAGATTCTTGATCAGTCGGGGAATCAAGAGTTATGGGGAAAGGGCAGGAAAGTGGATGTGAGGAATGCCAGAAGAGCCATTGAATGGCAGAACAGGCTCAAAGGGCCGAATGGCCTACCCCTGTTGCTATTTCTTATATTCCCGGGGCAGAGAGATGAGTTGGCTCCCTTTCTTAATGCAATTCTTCCTAGGTTGGTTACAACAAGTTCAATTTAAGAAAGGATCACTTTTTCCAATCCAAAGGGTATTTATATTTAAAAGGTCAAACCAACCAGGTTTCCTTGAGTTAAAGAAAGGAGGAGCTTATTCGATGTAAACATGAGAAAAGACATTAGTGCATGACACAAATGTATTTGTATTAGAAATATGAATTGGGTAAAATAACAAAAGTTAAAAGGACATACAAATCAATCTTTGGGTTCTTTGAAGTGGGCCATTACCACTTTTAAGTTGTGTAATATCAGTAATGCTGACGTTGTTAGGGAAGCAGTTGATTTTGAGAGTCTTAGCTCTGCAAGTTAGCTGACAGACTGTTGTTATTTTTCCTTTTTGACGATCACATCAAAGCTATTTAGTTTCTTGCACTCAGAGCAAGAGGTAGTCTCATTTTTCACCTGCAGTGCAGGGGAGTTGAATGATTATCCTCAAGCTGTGGACTAGATAGTGTACTATTTCACCCTATGCACAAGCTTAATGCACACACAGTCCAGGGGTTGTAGTTGATTTTAACTTTATTTTTGTATGTTCCTTAAAGGGTGAAACACAAATATTTCTGCCATTTGGGTCGTAATCCAAAAGAGAGAACTTTTGCTGAGAGGGTTAGTAGGCCCTTTGAAAAGTTGCTGTTTGGAATCTTTTTGCCACTCTTTCATTCCATGGAATCCTTCTTGGAATCTGCCAGAGACCCACTGAGTTTGCATCTGCAATCATCTTTTGGAAGAGCCTCCTCTTTTTAAAGGTATGTGTTATAATTAAAATTTCAATGTGTCTGTAAATAATCCAGGATTACAAGTCATTGTCATGACACTACCACCCTGTTCCCCCGCCACCTTGAACTATGCATCTGAGAAGATTTCAATGTGGAGCTAAAAAAGCATCTGCAGTCCTCACTTTCTCCTAAAAAACTTTCCCACTAACCTTGATTCACTGGCTGTAGATATGTCTGCGTTGCTGAATCATATTCAGGTTATAATAACTCAAGAAAGGAAAGAATGAATACGGTGATTGCTTGCTACTACATAACTTAAATGTTGCTAAAAAGAGATAAGATTTTGAACTCATCAGGACTGTGACACAAGAATCCAAATGTTGAAAAGGATCATCAATATATACAGCATGAGAAGAGGGAGCTAATTGGTTGGATCACATTGCACCTTGGAGGTGCAGTTGGATTTACTAACTGTTCAACTTTGCTGTGATTAGCCTCAGACCAAACACTTGCACTCTAATTTGTCAGGCCATTCTTCAAAGCGGGAATGCAACATGGATGGCAGTGTCCATAAAGCTTTCTCAATACAAATAAAGATAACCTTTATGTACCTACACGGAACAAGGTACTGCGTATGCATATAAGTAGCTTCTAGCTCTTGCAGGTGGTACACATTGGGCACCCAATTAATTATCTTAAAATGGCTTCTGGTATTCATCTCAGCACAATCTGGATTATTTAGCAAATGATTTCCAATAGTAGAATCATATTTTTGTGTTGGATGCTGTGTTCTGAGTTTTGTTCATACTGACTACTTCAGCCTTGTCAGGACGGTGCACCCAGTTAACAATCAAAGGGATGTGTTGTGTGTATAATCCACTAGTTTTTGTGACATACTGGCAACACACCAGCATTGAAACTCATATATCATATTAGTCATTTGTGTGTCTTTTTGGCTATGACTGCATTCTGTCAGTGGGGAATTCTACTTGTGTATTTACTGTAAAGTGGTAGCATGAAGTGGGTACAATCACCTGCTGTCAAATCTTTGAGACAATTTCCCCTTACAGGTAACCTGAGATAGTCTGGACATTGTTCAGGGCTAAACATGCTGGCCATATGCTCTCTCCTGTGTTTGCATGATCTACAGTGAGTGATGATTTGATCAGGGTTATCATTATCATGCAGGAAAGCTTCAATATGACCTAACTCAGCATGAAGCTTACATAGTGAGCTTTCATGAGGTTGTGAATAGATTGATCTTGTGATGCATAAAACTGTAGGAATCCCAGTGCATACATTGACCAGTGAACAGAGGCTTGTATTAGCTAATAGAGAACCCATTGGTAGATTTCTCAATGAACAGAGAGAGAGAAAAATATACTGTTTGACTGTTCCATTTCATGGTAAATTTGAATGTAGGATGAAGTTTATAAAAGTAATGAAGATGCCAGCAGGATCTCAACTGAGAGAGGATCCCCTGGCGATGCCATCTATTTGGGCTTACATGGTGTCATTGGAATTGACCTCACTGTATGAATTGTTAAGTTCATGAGTTCAATGAAAACAGATTCAGGCATCAGTGTTACATCTTTATATTGCCATTACATATTGCAAATATCATGGCTTCCTTGAGTGGTACTTTGGGGAATTGGTGAACTATGTCAAAAGCACATGAACACAGTATCACTCTCAATATGTCCCTCCTCTATGGGTTTCACAAAATTGAAGGAATCTTTCACGGTTCATGTGAAAACATTTATTTACAACTGGTCCAGCAACTCACAAAACCATTTGCTAATTGTTATGCAAAGCTGTTTACAGATGGTATAGGGATATCAGTATATGACTTTTGTATGCGCAATGAGCAGTAAGGGCCAATCATATCAGACATGTCATTAGGCAGGTCGACCATTTCTATATTAGTCTAACACATGTGCCATATCCTCAAGGGCTGAGGAAGCATGTCCGATAGATACGAACTTTGGACTGTCATTGAAGTTAATGTTCATTTTGCTGTAGTAGTCCCAATTGTAGAGCGTAACCACTCCTGTTCATCTGCTGGCTGGGTATATACAGAGGAACTTCAATTAACCAGCATTCGATTATCCGAATTGTGGGTTATCTGGCAATATTGCAAGGTCCTGATAACTATGTTATCCGGCATTCAATTATCTAGCATTCAACTAACTGAACGAAATACTCCCTGCCTGTGTCCTTCGGATCATCGGGTTTCCTCTGTATATGTATGTCAGGGTTTGTTTGGAGTGCACTAACATCACTAGATATTTGTGTTGCATATGAGAGTCTGCCAAGTCATTGGGTGGCACAATATGCATGTGCCAAACCTGCCAGGTGGGTGCTTTGAGGCCCACAGTACTTTCATTGGATTCTGCTTTATGGCAAGGTAACTGCTAATCAAGGTTTTGAATTTGGCGAAGACCTCTTCCTGTTTAATGGGGAATGAAGGCAAACTAAAGGTCAAACTGTGAGTGAGGACAAGCATTCAGAGAGAATTATCACATTAGGTCTGCTGCCAAACCACTTCCATTTGAGCAAGCATACAGTGTGGGCATGTTTGTGGGTATTGCTTTTTGTACAGTTATCAATGAAGTAACATAGCAGCACAAATGAATCAAATAATGCAAGAACAAACACAATGTAGAGCACAGCACAGGGTTGGAGCCCTGTTACCAATCTGTTCCATCTTTGTATTAACTCAGAAAGCCTGACTGGAAAGGAAAATCATTTAATCTTGAATACCAAAATAGAATCACTACCTATGACATCCAAAGGCTAGTCCTAATCAGGACAGCTCCATCCCTAGGTCTGCTTTATTAATATTTTTTAATTAATCTATTTTTCTAATCAATCTGTTCAGAGATGTTATTACACACCCAGGTGGGACTTGAACCTGGGTCTCTGCAACTTGAGAGTGACTGAGCCTGCTTTTTTAGAATTTAACCTATTTTTCCAGTCAATGTGCTCAGAGATGTTCTTTCACATCCCTGGAACAGATTGGTCTTGAATCCAGGCCTCGGGCACCATTACTGTGCCACAAGAGTGAAGGGCTCAGGTGATGAGTTCCAGTTGCCTATTGCCAGTGGAATGAATTCACCAAGGAGATTAATTACTGATTCCCCAGGGCCTTGAAGGGGTTATCACATCCCTCCTCACCCCTCCCCACTCCATGTCTCAGAGTTCCTCCTCACTCCAGTGTTGCTGGGGCCTCTTGCATTGCTTTGTTCAAGGCGCCATTCCAGTTGCTTTCTGGGTCTGGTTGAAAATAAGTAGGCGAGCATCTCTTCTGTGAGGACCATTGAAGAGGGGCTTGTTCATGTTGGTAACCTCTGACTGAGCTTTTGTTCCCTCTCTCTCCATCCCTGAGTCCAAGTCCTTGTTGTCCTCAGGACTGGTCCTTCAGCTTTTCGTGGGCAGAGTTTCCAGTTCGCAGGATGCTGATGGTGGCACGTCTGCCAAAACAATCGCCTCTGCAGAAGTTTCCCGCTGACAAAGGTGATCCATGCTTTTCTTTTCTCCCTGTTTTAAACATGAATGATCCTGTCCCTTTTTTTTAAGGATAACTTCGAGAATCCCTGGACTGCTGTTATTTGAAGTTCCTTATACCGACCGTACCCCTTGACTTAAAATGACTGCCTGGCCTATGTCCATCATGGCCCCTTTTCAGGCCTCCTTGTTTTAATTTAACCTCACCACCCAAGTTTGTGAAAGTCAAGCTAAGTCTAGTTTGAAGGCATTCGTCTATCAATAGTTCTTCCAGGGCTTCTCCCACCATCATGTCTGATGTTGTCCTTTAGTTGAAGACATAACGTGCAAGCTGCTTTTCCAAAGATGTTGGAGTTTGTTTTCTCGTGTTACTTTTGAATACCTGACTGCCTACTCAGTCAGATGGTTTGAAGATAGATGATAGAGTGCAACATGGATATGCCTTCAAAAAGATCTGAAACTCCCCACCGGTTAATGAGGTCCCTTTGCCTGTTACAAGAATATACCATGTGGACTAAAGGAGTAGTGGAGTCTTTTTATGGTGTTATAAGGACAGTAGAGTCGATCTACTTTGAATGGGCTTCAATAAGGATTAAGAACATTAAGCCATGAACAGCTCTGTGAAATCTGCATATACTCACACTCAGGGTCTCCCAGCCCATTACCATGTGTGGACTGAGGCTGCTGGTGGGGTCTGCTGGTTTTGCTTGTAGATTTTACTCACATAATTGAGAGGTGAGTTAAAAGGAATAGTCGGGAATGCTACTTAAAAGGCATGATTGTCGGGATCTCTGGAAGGATCCTGGTTAATGGAGAGATGAAACTGGGATGCAGCAAAATGAATCACGCTGATAGGAACACGGGTGATTAAACAATGGGAGTTGCATATTGAAGTAGGGAACACAATTAGGTTTTGGTGTGTGTCAGGGAGGGAAAAAGAGCAGCTTATTTGAGTAATTAAAGCATGAAGCTGAGGCTGGATTTGGGGATCTGAATGGGAGTGGGATCAGGGGAAAGAGCAAGAATACTGAGGAAGGCAGTGACAGTGGAGATACACTGAGGGAATTAAACAAAATGGAAAAATTACTCATGCGTGAGCACTTAGTTCAGGGCTTTGCACTGCAATGTAGTACTCACTGCAGAATATCATGAATAAGCTCTAAAAACTCCTCACATCAAAATCCTAACCATATCCCATCATTCATTAACTTATGACAGGAAGAGCATCCAAATCTCATCAGCAGTGCAAATGCTGTTGGGGGGTAGAGATGGAGTTTATCCCACATAGTAATAATTCCACATTTTCAGGAGCATTAATAGACTTGTGTAAATGAAATTTAGGGATGTGAGGACAAAGCCAGCATGCAGGCTGTTGATTGCAATGTTGTAGGGCTGTATCACAGGGGATAATGAATTGTGCTCATTGCTATATCCATGGAAACAAATAGAAAGATCAAGGCCACAAATATGGTGTAAATGGTGGCATCAGGGAAGAGTAAATTAGTCAGAGGTCATGGAGAAGGTCACTGTGTAGAGGTGGCTGGTGGGCAGGCTTTCACCACCCGTCACAACACTGAGGCAGCCTTGGAAAGGCCAAAAGGAGATGATTGACCACGTCAAGATCTCAAAGAGAAAACAACAATCTCATTCCTGATACTTCTTCATAGGTCAGTATTCCCATGCCAGATGCTTGAGCAGCTTAATCCAGTGACCGAATGAGATTGACTAAGGTTAACAGGGATTGGGAAGAAATGAAGGGTTGAACAGCAACAACATGAGGATGGAGCTGCAGATGAGCAGGCAGCACATGAAGAGGGGACCTGGGTCCACAGTATCTTTGAGCAGACTGCTTAGACAGGGTGTACTGGATACATCGCAGCTACCTATAGATGAGTAAAAGGGAGCACCAAAGATGTTATGGCATAGCTAGAGTCATCAGTATCTACACCTTCTACCTTCTGCCAGTACATCTGCAGGCATAGAGATTAGAAAGAAGCGCTATGTCTGAGTTGCTGAAGGTCACCATGGCAATGCTAAGCCAAAGAGAGACATGTATGGCATTTCCCAGTTGGCAGCCCATGGGTGTACCTGTGAGATCATCTATGCCTTTTACAAGAATGCAATACAGTTTATCCAGTTCACCACAGAACCAAGTGCCCAAGCTATCGCTGGGTTCCCTCTGGTACATCAACTGCAGAGCTTTATGGTGTCACCCAGCTAACTTCCTGAACCATAGGGATTTCTCTCCCTCAGTGCGCAACCTATTTGTGACAAAGGCAGGGAAATGTCAAGAGGCTTACATTCTGCACAAAACCCAATTTCCTCAAATGTTTTACATCCCCACCTCATCGAATCCCTCCAGTATGGAAGCAGCCATTCGGCCAATCAAATCCACACCAACCCGCTGAAGAGCAGGCAACAAGAATTTCCCATGGCTAATCCACCTAACGTACACATTCCTGAGACTCTGAGCAATTTAGCACAACCAATCCAGTTAACCAGCACATCTTTAGAGGAAACCAGGGCACCCGATAGAAACCCATGCAGGCACGGGGAGATTGTGCAAACTCCACAGAGACAGTCAACTGAGGATGGAATTGAACCCAGGTCTCTGGCGCTGTGAGGCAGCAGTGCTAACCACTGAGCCACTGCACCAACCCAAATTGCTGCTAGGGTTGGCTCAACAAAGCGTTCTCTAGAGGCCTGGCTAATGACCCCAGTGTAAAACCCCTCAGACCAATGCTGGACACAATGCCCATGCATCCACTTGGGTCATCATGGAACAGGCAGTTGGTTTTCTGAAGGTGCACTTCCATTGTCTGCACCATTCAGGAGGAGCACTCCAGCACTTGCTGGAGAAGGTTTGGGACTGTTTACCATGACCTGCAAAACCTTAGTTTTAGAAGAGGAGGAGATGGACTAATCCAAAGTGCTACATCCTGACCTTTGTGACAAATATGCACGTATTTCTGAAAAATTCAAATATGTGCAATCAGATATCCCATCAAATATGTTACTAACCAAAAGTTGTGCAATGGAATGTCCAAACTTTTATTTTGAAAAAAGTTTCCAACTTGTTTTTTTGGACTGCTAATTGAAGTCAAACAGTCTGTGTTGTTAAGTTAGTATGTAAATTTGTCACATGTTTCAAGTAGAAAGTAAAACTGTTTATCTCTTGATTCCATCATTCAGGCTAAAGGCCAAACTGCACAAGATGCAATATCAACACATGAATCGTCATGAAATTTGGTTCTACCTGATTGAAAATATTCATTAAAATATGGAGAATAGGAGCATGTTTGATCGTCATTAATATTCATGAGTGCTCATTTGTAGTACTGACATATAGATATAGGACCGGTTCAGGTTGCAATGCTTAAAACTGATTTGAAAACATCTAATTTTGTAAGTTAATTGTGACAGCCATCGAAACCCTATTAATATTAAGTGTTATTATGGCATCATTATTAATGCATAAGGTTACTTATACACCAGGAATAAATTACTGCAGGATGATGGAATCTGTACTGAAAACAACAAATGTTGGAGATCACAGTGGGTCACACAGCATCCGTGGAGAGAAAGCAAGCCAACATTTCGAGTCTAGATGACTCTTCATCAGCCAACTGCACATCCTAGTTTCCTCAACACGACCTGTCCCTCCACTATCTTTGTATCATCTGCAAACTTGGTATTGTTCCTTTGTCCAGATTATGAATGTCTGATGTGAATAGTTGCGGTCCTAACACTGATCCCTGCAGAACTGCACAGCTCCCATCCTGAAAAAGACCCCTTTATCCCCATCCTTTTCCCTCTGCCAATCAGCCAATCCTCTATCAATGCCAGTGCCTTGCCTCTAACATCATGGGCTCTTATCTTATTTAGCAGCCTCCTGTGCGGCACCTTGTCAAAGGCCCTCTGGCAGTTTGAACTTTAACCTGAATGATGGAATCAAGAGATAACCAGTTCTCCTTTCTACTTGAAAATGTGACAAATTTACATACTAACTTAACAACACAGACTTTTGAGCTTTCAATTGTAAGCCCCAAAAATAAATTAGGTGCTGCCTAAGGATCTCAGGTGAATTTCTGCAGTGCATCTTGTAGGTAGTACACACGCTGCTGCTATGGAGATCACATTCTCTGGCTCTCCTTTCTCTAAGGTACTTGTTACCTCATCAAAGAATTCTAACAGATTTGACAGATATGACATCCTCTTGACGAAGCCATGCTGACTCAGCCCTATTTTACCAAGCATTTAGCCAGTACTCCGGCAGCTCATCTTTCATCATGGACTCTAAAATCTTTGTAATGACTGACATCAGGCTAACCAGCCTATCGTTTCCTGTCTTTTGCCTCCCTCCCTTCTTTAACAGGGGTGTTACATTTGCCATTTTTCAGTCCTCCGGGACCCTCCCTTACTCCAATGATTCCTGAAAGATTACCACCAATGCCTCCACAGTCTCCTCAGCTATCTCCTTCAGAACCCTGGGATGTAGTCCATCTAGTCTGGGTGATTTATCCAACTTCAGCCTTTACAGCTTCCAAGCACCTTCTCCTGAGTGATGGCCACTACACTCACCTCTGCCCCCTGACTCTCTTGAAGTTCTGGTATGCTGCACTTGAGTTTAGAAGGTGATGCCTAAGGATCTCAGCTGAATTTCTGCAATGCATCTTGTAGATAGTACACACACAGCTGCTATGGCGCATCAGGAGTAGAGGGAGTGGATGTTTGCGGATGTGATGCCTATCAAACCCATTGGGAGGTATGTGTCCATTGCCACTCACCCACCTAGATTCATGCCTCCACAGGCAAACAGCCTCTTTGAACAGCAGTGTCAAGGCCGAACCATGGTCACAGACTGGTACACTGACTGATGCCAGGCAATCGTGGTCTATCTGTGACCATTTAGATCTTTGGTCAATGGCCTCATAGTTACTTTGTCCAGCCTGAAAATACATTGATAGACTAAGCAACCTAAAAAAGAAATGTCTCACAAGAGAGAGATTCTGGCAGTACTCAAATATGTGTGTCTGGGATCCTCAAAAGTGCTTCGATAGGCTGATTAGCCAAAGTTTATTGTCTCTGCTTGAGAGTTTAGTGATGACTGGCCATCAATTATTTAAAAATCAGTGAGACATGGGGATGGGAGAAATGTTCTAATTCGGAGGACCACTGGAGCAGAGATGATTTGTAACAGAGAATGATTACGGCACCAATCTTTGCTACTTTTACTGGAAACTTGGTTAATTACTTGGAATCCGAGGAAATTATCGGATTGTGCAGTGGGAGCAGAGCAGCAGGATCAATTTCAGAACAGTTTGGCAAAAACCCAACAGAATTATGACGGCTCAGTGTCCTCTCATAACGCTGTAAACCTTCATGGTATGGTATGGTCCTCTGGTGCTGGGCACGGCCACTAATTACAATTAACAGTGTTCGTCAGTGTCAGTCAAAATCTTAAAATTGCATTTGAAAACAAGTACCTTTCACTGGTTTGTAAATATTTTGTTGGACCACAATTTGGAGTAACAAATTAGAGTTACTCATTAATGTAGCTACAATTCACAAACTGAGTGAGTTAAATGTAGATTGCATATGAAGCTCCTAATGATATCATCACTGAGTCCGACTCCTGTCTTCGACAGATGGGATTAAAGCTGTCTTTCTGACAGCTGATAAGAATCCAAAGAGAAATGAGTTTCAACAGTTTCAATTCGCATTTTATGTCGGTTCTGTAAAATCCAAGATTCTGATTGACGAGACAGCACTTAGTAATTTCTGACAAAGGCATTTGAACAGCAGATTTGAAATTATCTCACTGTCAGTGCAAGGGAAGTGGGTCAAGAGTCGAACAATCCAAGACCAAATGTAGGAAATTGCTGGACCTAAAATACACCTAAATGTTATTAATCGAGCTTGCATCTATTAAACTCATTCTGTTATAGGATTATAAGCATCTCAAATTGTCATTGAATGTACAATGGGGAAATGTTTCACTTCCCAACATTTGAGTAATTGCAATGCTGCAGGTTCAGAACTGACTTATATCAAGCACTTCTTTTTTTGCTTTCGCTTGTGGTGTAAATGGTGGTGTTTCCTCCAGTTTGCAGCTTTCCTCCAACATAGCTCAGTGTCACGAATTTATTCTTGAGTTTATTCTGACGCAGAGTGACCAGCCTCGTACTGGATTGATAGGTAGCACAGATTCCATTTCCCTGAAAACCTCAGACAGGTTTGCGTGACAAACCGATAATTGGCAGGTACAGAGCAATTTATTAATCCACCCTCAGTCGTGTGTGCTGCTGTCTGCAATCCTCATGACTAACCCACATGCTGCCCGACCTGGGCCTGGACTCATTAACACACCCAGCTCTGAAAGCAACGATGAAAACACAAAGTCCTGAAGAAACTCAGCAGATCTAGCAGCACCTACATAGAGAGGTAAAGAGTTAACGATTTGGGTCTGTGTGACTTCTTCAAAACTAAGCGTCATACAATATTGCTGTGTTTCCTCAGCCTTTTCTGTTTTTATTTCAGATCTCCAGCAGTGCTTTGCTTTTATTTTCTGAAAGCATGAATACAACATTGTGCTCTAATCCCTCAGGACAAATAATCAGCAGCAAATGCTCACTGGCCTTTCCCACTGCCTTTCTATAACCTGTCATATACGAGACCATCCCAGGGTAATTTCCTCTCCAAGTTTTCCTCCCACTGTAGAAACTGATAAATATAAATCAAATGGAGAAAACTATGGCTTCAAATGTTAAACTCTTGTCTGATTGCTGTGTGTCAAAGTTCATTGCAATGCCAAGATGCTATGGTATCAACCTCTTTCTGTTGGTCACCTGTAAATGCCTGTTGTCATAGCAATGGATAAATGTGTCTGATATATTTATTTAACCAAAGACAATTTGACATTCTATATTTAAAAGCTTGGCTTGAAACTTTTGGGATGGACGTCTTTTATACCATCTTAGAATGGTCCTCAGATGAGGATCAAGGTGCCCAACAGCAACAGCTGCAGAAGCTTGATGTTCTCAACCTGTAAGTGTACAGCAAAAATGGGTGGCACGGTGAATCAATGCTGTCTCACAATGCTAGGGATCTGGGTTCAATTCCAGCCTCAGCTAACTGTCATGATGGAGTTTGTATATCCCCCCCATGGCTGCATGGGTTTCCTCTGGGTGCTCTGCTTTCCTCGCACAGTCCAAAGATACGCAGGTTAGGTGGTTTGACCAAGTTAAGTTGCCTCATAATGTCCAGGGATGTGCAGGCTAGGTGGGTAATGCGGTGTTGTGGGGATAGCACTACCCTCATCAATCCTCTTTGTTACTTCTTCAAAAAACTCAATCAAGTTCATGAGACTTGATTTCCCACATAAAAAGCCATGTTGACTATCACTAATCAGTCCTTGCCTTTCCAAATACATGTCCATCCTATCCTTCAGGATTCCCTCCAACAACTTGCCCACCCACCGATATCAGGCTCACTGGTCTATAGTTCTCTATCTTGCCCTTATAATGGGATCCAGAGCACAGGGTTTGCTTACTTTTCAGTGCTCTTCTGCAAGCCTTCTGCCTCATCATTAAGACATTGTTAAGCTGCAATGCAATCTGAAGAACAGGTTGTCACCAACTTGAACAATTGTTAGCAAGACTTTTCCTAGGCATTCCTAGTACACTGCACTTCGAGTAGAGCTTTGGAGTGTCTTTGGGACATTTTCCTCTCTGTCCCAGGAACGTTTTTCCATTTGAGAGTTGAGACAATAGGGTCTGACTTTTCCTGTCTGAACATAGAGCCCAATCCATCGTAATTGATTTTACAGGGGATTTTCCTGAATGGATATGAACTGACTTGAAGGGCACTAGCCTTTCTGCGATAGTCCTCCCATTTAAATCCCAAGGATGGGGTGAAGGCATTGCTGATGGAATTGTCTGATGATCTTCTGCATCATTGTCTCAGCGTCGTACAGGAGTGTGTGAGGACAACGGTTGTGTACACTAGGAATTTTGTTGGGGCTTGTTTGTTTTCAAATATTTGCTACCATAATTTGTGAAAACAGATACAGCACAGCTGATACAGTGTTGGATTATCCATCAATTTCAGATTCCCTTGTTAACATTATCTGGGAAGTGGGAGAATTGGCTCACCCAACCTGGGTTGGATCAAAGTTTTGCTTTAGTAGCATTTAAGGAGAGGTTGTATTTCTTAGAATCACAGAATTGTTACCTCACAGAAGGCCATTTGTTCCATTGTCTCTGTGCTGACCCACCTCATAGAGTCATAGAGATGTACAGCATGGAAACAGACCCTTCGGTCCAACCCGTCCATGCCGACCAGATATCCCAACCCAATCTAGTCCCACCTGCCAGCACCCAGCCTATTTCCCTCCAAACCCTTCCTATTCATATACCCATCCAAATGCCTCTTCAATGTTGCAATTGTACCAGCCTCCACCACATCCTCTGACAGCTCATTCCATACATGTACGACCCTATGTGTGAAAAGGTTGCCCCTTAGGTCTCTTTTATATCTTTTCCCTCTCACCCTATACCCATGCCCTCTAGTTCTGGACTCCCCGACCCCAGGGAAAAGACTTTGTCTATTTATTCTATCCATGCCCCTCATAATTTTGTAAACCTCAGCCTCCGATGCTCCAGGGAAAACAGCCCCAGCCTGTTCAGCGTCTCCCTATAGCTCAAATCCTCCAACCCTGGCAACATCCTTATAAATCTTTGCTGAACCCTTTCAAGTTTCACAACATCTTTCGGATAGGAAGGAGACCAGAATTGCACATAATATTCCAACAGTGGTCTAACCAATATCCTGAACAGCCGCAACATGATCTCCCAACACCTCTACTCAATGCACTGACCAATAATAAAAAATGCATACCAAATGCCGCCTTCACTATCCTACCTACCTGCAACTCCACTTTCAAGAAGCTATGAACCTGCACTCCAAGGTCTCTTTGTTCAGCAACACTCCCCAGGACCTTACCATTAAGTGTATAAGTCCTGCTAAGATTTACTTTCCCAAAATGCAGCACCTCACATTTATCTGAATTAAGTAGATTCAGGTTTCGGTTTAAGCAGAAATTCTCCCTCTCTCTGCATCCTTGTGCATTATTCCTGTTCAGATATTTAGAATATACAGAAAAAAAATACATCACAGAAGGAAGACACTCCACCCAAAGCGTCTATTGTAAAAAAGAATTCTGCAGCCTGATTCCATTTCACAGAACTTTGTCTGGATCTCTGGATGTTACAGGAATGCAGGACCTCATCCTGACATTTTCTGAATGACCTGAGGGGTTCTGCCTCTACTATACTTTCAGACAGTGAGTTCAAGATGCCTACCATCCTCTGGCTGAAAAGACCCCGTTCATCTTCCCCCTAATTCTTCTAATAATCGTTCAAAATCTTTGCTTCCTCATCACTGATCCCTCTGCAAAGGGAAATAGATCATAGAACAACACAGCACAGAACAGGCCCTTCAGCCCTTGATGTTGCGCCGACCTGTGAACTAATCTAAACCATCCCCTACACCATCCCAACATCATCCATGTGCTTATCCAAGGACTGTTTAAACCTTCTTAATGTGGTTGAGTTAATTACATTGGCAGGCAGGGCTTTCCATGCCCTTACCATGCACTTGAGTAAAGAACTTGCCTCTGATATCTGTCTTAAAATGTAAGTTCTCAAATGCTATAGCATTAACAATGCAGACCTGTATGAAATATAAAGCACTCAAAAAGAAAAACAAGGTGGTACACAGCAACCCTGTAAGGATCAAACTAAGCAACAGCTCCTTTTTACATAAAACTTAAAATGAAGACCTGCAGGTTCTGGAGATCTGAAACAAACCAAAATCAGAGATTGCTGGAGAAAACTCAATAGATCTGGCAGCATCTATGGAGACAGAAATAAAGTTAACGTTTGGAGTCCAGTATGAGACTTCTTCAGATTGGGTTTTGAAAAAAGATCATTGGACTCGAAATGTTAACTCTTTCTCCATCTTAGACCTGCTAAGTTTCTCCAGCAATTTCTGCTTTGGTTTGGTGACTTTCAACAAAAGGTAAGACACCATAAAGTAGGAAGAAGAAAACAATACTACAGCTCGTGTTCACAGACATAAATCATTCCCATGTCCGTCTATATTGTCCATCTATATGGGTTTCCAACCTCAGTCACTCTTGAACACTGTAGTGCATTCTTTTGATATGTTAGGTCATCTGCCCTCTTGGACAAACAAAGAAGTTGATAGGACAGTATTTTGAAGAAGGGTAGGAGGAATTTAAGGGAAGGAGATTATTCTCGAGTTATATAAATGATCAGTTAGGCCACAATTTGAGCACTGAGTACAGGTCTAGTCCTCTCAATATAGAAGGATGTAATTGCTCCAGTAGGCTAGACAGTAGATTTACAAGGATAATGCCAGGACTGAGGAAAATGCAGCTATGAAGAAAGATCGCATGGTCTAGTATTATTTTCTTTTGGATTGTAGGAGCTGTTGCTTAGTTTGATCCTTACAGTGGTTGCTGTGTACCACCTTGTTTTTCTTTTTGAGTGCTATATTGAGGTCTGCATTGTTAATGCTATAGCATTTGAGAATTTACATTGTACAGAAGTCTGCTTACAACTAGATACAAATATGCTTTTGTGAGTCTCACTAAAGTGAGAGATGCTAATACTGGTCAGTAAATCATTAGATACAGTCTCTTCTGATATAACACAATAATTCCGTTCCCACGTTATAAGAAAATTGGGTAATAGCAGCACCACAACCACTTGATGAAAGAGCAGCTCTCCGAAAGCTAGTGCTTCCGATTAAACCTGGTTAAGCAAAGCTTAACCACAATTCTCTCCAGTCTGCTCCAACACTAGAAAACAAAATCTCCAGCTACATGGATTAAACTGTTCCATTCTGTCACATGTCAACATTATGAGCATGATTGAAACTAGTTTGAGAATAATCATAGGGAAGTAAGCTAATTTGACCCAAATTTATGTAAGTCAGAAATTTTCACCTGTCAGAGAGAAGAGATAGTCACCAGGTCTGACTGGGTCAAGTTTAAACCCAGGTTCCACAGAGGAAAGGAAAAAGTGCAGACTGAATGCACCACCCCATCCCCTGTCACTAATGTATTTCATATCTGTAGTATGCCTCTTCTTGATGAATTACTAAGCATCCTCAAACTAATATTTAAATATAGAAATACCTTTTCAATTCTGGAAGATGGGGCTAGATTAAGTTAAGATATCTGGTTAGCAAGGCCAAGTTGGATTGAAGGGTCTGTTTCCATGCTGCCCAGCTCCAAGACTCTAGTTGGCTGAAGGGTCAGTAAACAGAGGGCATGGATTTAAGGTCATTAGCAAAGGAACTAGGTATGATCAAAACTATTTATTTTAGTTATTACTGTTAGTAAGATGTTATAGCTTGCAGTGCACTATATGAATGGGTAATGCAAGAAGATTCAACTTCTCTTGCAAAAAAGAATTAGATAAATATCAGAAAGGGAGGAACATCTAGGGCTATGTGGAATCCATTGTACAAATGGCCAATTTCTGCTCTCTAAGATGCTATAAATCTAAAATGTTGGTCCAGTTTTTGTGTTTTTTTCAAAATCTTCTAGTAAGTTCTGTGTTAATCATTCCTAAGGGGCATTTTCTCACAGCAGAATGAAGAAATCTCCAATGTGAGTGAGTGAACAGATATTCTGTTTACACTTAATAAATCTTTCAGCATTAATTAGTGAAGTGATGACTATCCCGGCTTGCAATTATTTACTTGTAATTCCTACATGAATACTCTGACAATGTGTGATTTCGGAGCCATTTAAGATTGCTTCATGAGGACAGCAGCAATTTTTTTCCATTCCATTTCCCACTTGGCCCCCTCATTGATGTAACTCACCTTTCAATAAGTAGCCACCCGGTTTCCTCTACTCTTAACAAATATTATTAAAATAAGAGGAAAATAGTGTTTAATTTGCTCACACATTTCTAGTACTGGTATATAACATGCCAAGAAATATGATTTAAATTCTATTCCAGATATATAGCAGAGGCGAAAGTTGTGCATTTACATTCGACAGGAGGTTAGAAGCTGCAAAGGCAGGAAGCTACAGAACACTAAGTTACACAAACTGAATTGTGCCCTTCAGCTGTCCATTAAACTGCAACATATTCCAGACTTTCTTCTCCAATTGATGCAACACTAATGCAGGCAAATGGATGCTCTCATCTGTTCATCCCATTTGTAGAAACTGAGGGGCATATTAAGAAATCTAATAGATTTACACAATCACACAGGCTGCCCAACCTATGGCCAAACATTGACACACTCCCAGAAACCACCAACCCACACCCACTCCACCCCCACCTCTGCCACATATCCCTCCACCACACACACACACACACTCATACACACAGACACACACACATACACACACACAGACATACATACACATACAGACACACACACAGAGTCACACACACATACACGCACATACACACACGCCACAAACACTCTGTCTCTCTCACGCACACATGAATACACTTTCTCTCTGTCTGTCTCTCTCACACACACACACAGACAAACAGACAGGCAGATACACACATACACATACACACACACTTCCCCCGTATCCAACCCTCTCTCACAAATACAACCCTATTCTCTCACCCTGGTGGCTGTTTAATCACCAGACCGCACAGTTTACCTGTCCTTAGTTCTATTCAACCTAAATGCCCTCACTAGATCACTGTTCCACTGTCCCCAGTGTCCACTGTAGACACACACCTTGACATTGCCCAGTTGGGGAACATTACGTACAGGCATTTGCACAAATCCAAGCATGGATTTTATTTAGAACCAGCAAAAGTTAGCACAAATAAAATGATCAGAGGTTGCAGTCTAACTTCCCCCCACATGCAAACCAAATACGGCCATAAAGCCCAACAATTATCTTACAATCCACAACTGTCTGCTACACCCACCTCTCACTGACTGGAACTGGGCATCAGTAAGATCCTGTTGGGCCCACAGCTCTTGGTGCAGTTCAACTTCCTCCTCTTCCTTGGAAGATTGCTCCTATTCCCCCAGTTCCTCAGCCTCTGTCACTTACCCTCATTGCCTCCTCTACTTGTGTAGAGTACAGAACGCCACAACACAAAGATTGTGATAGTGAGGAGGATTGTGAGAAGATACAGCAGGATATAGATTGGCTGGAGACTTGGGCGTAGAAATGGTAATTTAATCTGGAAAAATGCAAGATGATGTAGTTGGAAGGTCTAATGCAGGAGGAACATATACAGGAAATGTAGAACCTTGAGAAGCATTACCAAATAGCAGGATCTAAGCATTCAGGCCCACAATTCCCTTAAAGTGGTAACACAAGTGGAAAAGGTGGTCAAAAAGGCATATGGCATGCTTGCATTCATTGTTCAGGACATAGAGTATAAAAATTGGCAAACGTTGGAGCTGTGTAGGACTTTAGTTTGGCCACACTTGGAATATTGTGCACAGCTCTGGTCGCCACACTACCAGAAGGATGCAGAGGCTTCGGAGAGGGAACAGAAAAGGTTTATCAGGATATTACCTGGTTTGGAAGGTATTAGCTATGAGGCGATATTGGACAAACTCGATTTGTGTTCACCTGAATGTCGGAGGCTGAGGGACGACCTGGTACAAAATTAGGAGTGACATGGATAGAATGGATAGCCAGTGCCATTTTCCCAGGGTAGACATGGGTTGAAGGTAAAAGGGGGAAAGTTTAAAGGAGACGTGACAGACATGTTTTTGCACAGAGGGTGGTAAGTACCCAGAATGCACTGCCAGAGGAGGTGGTGGAGGTGGATACAATGGCAATATTTAAGAGGTATCTTGATAGATATTTGAATAAACAGGGAATAGAGGGATATGGACTGCATAGAGGCAAAAGCGTTTTAGCCTGAAAAGGCATCACATGGTTGCACAGGCTTGGTGGGCCGAAGGGCCTGTTCCTGCGCTGTTCTTTGTTCTTTAATGCTGAGTTGGACCTATACAGGATGAATAGACCAGACCATGCAACGGAACCACATTAACAGCAGCCCCCATCATAGCCTCCATCACAGCCCTGGACAAAGAATGGGCAGCATTGTGTCTGCACTCTGCATCAGTCAGGGATTTGCTCATTGGTGCCATCAGCCCTGGTCATGCTGGGTAACCTTGCTCCCCAATAACCATCAAATACAAGAGAGGACTCCAGGATGTAGGTGTGGTGGCAGCTGCCAGGGAAGCGGGCGCAGACCTCCAGGAAGTTGTATCGGTGATCATGGATCATGTGGACATTAATGAAAACCCTTCCTGTTGATGAGTTCCGCAGTGATGTGAGATGGCTCTTTCAGTGCCATTCTGTATACAGTCAATGGGGTTCCCTGCATCTGGGAGATGCCAACTCTGAACCCGAATCCTACTGCCTGGGCTGCAGCACTGATCAGGAAGATGAATGTGGGACCTTGCACAGATGGCATTGTTCACAGTCCAGATGCACTTGTGTGGGCATAAATGGAAGATCCTACACAGTCGCCCATCACACCCTGGAAAGGAATTAGTTGCATAGAACTTCAAAGCAGCCATCACTTTTACAGCCACTGGGAAGAGGAAGGCCTCCCATTCCTGCAGCTCCCAGCTTCAGCAGTATCATCCAGCAAAGTTCTCTCTGAGTATCGTGGGCCATAGGACGCCTGCACTGATGCTGCACCATGCTCACCCTTAGGAAATGGTTGCAAAGTTCCTCTAGTGGACCCAGCTCATCCTGAGGGGGTTCCTGTGGCTGTGACCTTTGCATGAGCTGGACGCTCCTCATCCTCTGCAGTGACCCACTCCTCCTCCTGGACTTTCCATCAGCCCTGGCCCTCCTGTATCCACCTTCAAAACCACAGTGACTGACCTCCCAGCAGTGGCTGAGTTAATGCCATTTGCTGGGAATGACCCAGCCAGTTTCTTAGCTCAGTGGTGAGATGAGAGCTGCATACACTTCCCTACACAGTGAGAGATGTTCCCTATACCCCATAACGAGGGTGATGTCCCAGTAATTCAGCTTCAGTATCATCCTCAGCAAATGGACCGGCCTGGGGAAGGTACCATGCTGGCTGAGTGACCAATGCATCAGATCGATGGAGAGTACCTGTTACACTCCAAGCGCCTTCCATCCTAGAGCCACATCAATCATGATCCTTAACATCCCATTAAATCAGATCCGTTGTAATATTTACAGGGCAGATGATAAAAGGATCATCTCTACTTCCCACAACACCCTCGCATGTGACACTAATTATGGGTTGCTTTGGCCAGCTCTGGGCACTTTTTAAGTCATTGCTGATTACTTCTGCCTCATGGAGATTCAATCTGTAAGGATCAATGGCTTGGTGCAAACCGACTTTGCCCAGCATTTGAAACCTAAACACATTCACTGTGCATGCAAATCCAAAGCAACGATGCAAAGATTGCAAATTAAATGGAGCTGCATTTTCCAAGCATCTCAACGTCCTCGCATCCATTAAGGATGGAGTCTGCACTTGTCCCCATCACGCTGCCCACCCCTGACATCGTCCGTCTATTTGCCAGTTGTCGTCGTGTGATCAATAGGTGAATGCAGGAAACACAGCTCAGAGTGGACTCCACTAGCACCAAGATCTGCTTGGTCAACAGGTACCCCTGCCTCCCCACCCCCCTATCATTTCCACAGCCACACACCCCTACCCACTCCCTCCCCTGGCTCAAGTGAGAGAAGAAGCAACTCAAGGAGGCTTCAAATTAAAGTACAAATTCACATCTGCAAACTCAGAGTCACAATATCTTCCATAGAATGTTCTCCGGAACTGTCCTACAACTGTGACCTTTCTTTCTGCAGGAAATTCTGCACAGTCTCAGTACTTGCAAAAGACCCAAGTCAAATTGTCTTCAGACTTTATTTAATTTTGGGAATCACAATATCTTTAATCTATGATGTTGGCAGTTTGAGAAAAGCAATGTATGTCTCAGGGTCTGACTGACATGAGAAATTGAGACTTTACAATGTACAAGGAGAAAGTGAGGACTGCAGATGCTGGAGATCAGAGTCGGGAGTATGGTGCTGGAAAAGCACAGCAGGTCAGGCAGCATCCAAGGAGCAGGAGAATCGATGTTTTGGGTACAAGCTATTCATTCCTGATGAGGGGCTTATGCCCGAAACGTCCATTCACCTGTCCCTCTCAGATGCTGCCTGACCTGCTGTGCTTTTCCAGCCCCACACTCTTCACAATATACAAACCTGGAAACACTATAAATGCCCTTTCATAGAATCCCTACAGTGTGGAAGCGGGCCATTTGGCCCATCAGGTTGATATAGATTCTTCAAAGGGCATCCCACCCAGACTCACCCCATCACCATGCATTTTCCACAGCTAACCCATCTAGCCTGCATATCCCAATGGGCAATTTAGCATGGCCAATCCACCTAACCTGGACTGTGGGAAGAAACTGGAGTACCTGGAGGAAACCCACGCAGACACAATGAGAACATGCAAAATCCACACAGACAGATGCCCGAGGGTGGAATCGAACCTAGGTCCCTGGCACTTTGAGGTAGCAGTGCTAACCACTGAGCGACCGTGCCTCCCTCCCCACAATTGCATCGCTTTGGGGAAAGGAGATCTAAAAGCGAAACAGCTTTAAAATGTTAAAAGAACCTGACGGGATGACTTTAATTGTGAAGTACCTGCAGGTGGAAACTAGCTAAGTTCAGGAGTGAGACAGGAAGAGAATCCAAAAATCTACTGGTCACGTTAGAATGAAGAGGAATGGGAGGAAGGTTATGTGGAGGAATAAATACTGGCATAGACCAGTTGGACTGAATGATCGGTTTCTGTGCTGTAACGTCTGAGTAAATTCTATATTGGAAAGAAAGAAGCAGAACATTTTTGAAGGCTTGTGCCTGTGGATGACATGATATCTCGCATTAGGCCTCAGGTGACCTGACAGTTTGCAAATTTCTGCTGGGAAGCACATATCCAACAAATAACAGGAAGGATCATCAGGTGCCTATTTGCAACATTTTTCAAATGTGATAGCTATGGGCTGACTTCCATCATTTCCTTACATCCCATTGATCCTAGTAATGACCAGCCCTTTCCTGTATTTGCTTCCCAGCTGTTGCTTAAATAAATAAAGTAAATGTTGCTGCAGCATGGATCATCGGTCTGACTCAAATACAGTTTATGGAAAAAAAAAACGATTAGATCACTGTTGCCTAACAGCACTATCAATGATGCAGGAAATAGCAGAATTGATGACTGGTACAATGTCGGTAATTAGCTCAGCAGCCAATTTATTAAAAACTGGGCTTGGGTTCTCTCACAAAGTGCCCAACAGCACTGTTCACTCACACAGCTGAGTTATATTAAAGTTCTGGCAAAGTTGCACAGCCATTAAAACAGATGCAAATGCTGAAAGTTCTGGAAAACATTAAACAAGCCCGGCTACTTGAACGTACTGCTCTCAATGTACTCGCTATGATAAGAGTGGGACCTTTCTCCCTATACTATATGTAAGGATCTTTATAAAGCAGGTAGTCAGTTTTCAGAGCTTTGCTGGGCACATTAGTCCTGGCATTGTGACCAACTCCACATCAAGAACTCTGCTGCCCGCACCAAATTCACTGCATGATAATCCCTTGTGCTCTAGCTCTGGCACTAAGTTGGCATCCTAGTGCCATTTGTAAGTTGAGGTTGTTTGGAACTTGCTCTTTGTTCATTCTAAGCAGTTCCAAGATGAGCAGAAGAGGGAAGTGAAATTGTTTTAAAGGGCCCAGAGGGATATGCCAGGTAGCTATATGCCACCCCTGACATGAACTTTCTGCAAACCCTAACCCCCACCCGAATCCTTTTGAATCCCTCTGTCGTCCCCTGCAGCCTTTACACTACATCTACAACACTGCACCTACCGGATAAAATGGAAAATTGCTCAAGTACATCCTATGCACAAAAAGCAGGATAAATCCAACCTGGCCAATTTCTGCTCCTTTGGCTTCCCCTCAGCAATCAGAAAAGTGATGGAGTGTTTCATTTACAGTGTTTTCAAGTGACCCTTGCTCATCAACAACCTGTTAGCTGATGCTCAGTTCAGATTCTCCCAGGGCCACTCAGCTCCTGACCTCATTACAGCCTTCCTTCACACATGGACAAAAGGGCCTGAGCTCCAATGGTAAGGTGAAGTAACTGCTCTTACACTGAAGCAGCGCGTGACTGAGTGCTGCATTAAGGAACCCTAGAAAAACTGAAATAATGGAAGTCAGGAGGAAAATTCTTCACTGATTAGAGTCTTATGGGTTGCAAAGGAATAAAAACCGTGGTTGTTGGAGGTCAGCCTTCTCAGCGCTCGGGCACCAGTACAGCTGTTCCTCAGGGCAGAGAGCTAAGCCCAATATCTTCATCAACAACCTTCCACCCATCATAATGTCTGAAGTGGGCATGTTTGCTGAATCCTCAGAATCAACATCAAGGGGGTTACCATTGACCTGAAATCAAATGCACCTAACCATATAAGTACAAGGGCCACAAAGGTGGGTCAGAGGCTAGGAATGCTGCAGTGAGTAACTCACCTCCTGACTCCCGAGAGTCCACCATCTGTAAGACACAAGTAAAGCGTGTGATGGAAATTCTTGATTTGCCTGAAATGTTTGCACTAATTGTTGTTGCTGCTGTGTGACCCTACAAAATCCAGGGTGTGTCAGCAGCTTCTGAAGTGGAAGTCATTAACGGAAGCGCCGATTGAAGTGGTTGAGCTTCTGTTGGCAATGCAGCTGCACAGTTTCGAGGAAATGTCGCTGGCCTTGAGGGGTGCCATTCCAACACAATCTAGGCCAAATCAGGCTGTTCAATCGTCACCCCATCTGCTACCTTAAACATTCTGTCCCTCCACTGACAGTGCACAGAGACAGCAGTGTGCACCATTTAACAAACTGCACTGCAGCCATTCAACAAAGCTCTTTAGACATCAACTTTGAAAACCCCTTTCAATCACATAGAAGGACAAACGCAACAGATGCATGGAAACATTGCCACATGGAAACTCCCCACCGAGGCATGCACCATCTTGACCTGGAACTACATTGCTATTCCTTCACCGTCACTGGAACCAAATGCTGGAAAATCTTTCCTAACAGCACTGTGGGCTGTCTCTATACCCCAGCAGCTCACCACCACTCTCTCCAATGCAATTATGGATGAGCAACAGTATCCACATCCCATGAAAGAATTGAATAATTGAATCTCTTTATGGTTTCAACCACCCTATCTTTGTAACCCTTGGCAATGGTGGCCCGGGAGCTGGAGTCAGACCTGATGCAAAGGAAAGTGGTTGTGAATGTTTTGGAAGTTCTTCAGGGAGCTGTTTTATAAATGTAAGTAATGGTTTTGAGCCATAAAAAGACTGATCATCTTGCCTTGCCCTTTGAAAGTACAACACCTTCTTAGAATCCCTTCTTATCCAGAATTTGAGAACAACCTTGAACAGATCGTGGAATGGCCCACAGCATTGTTAACCCACAGGAGCAGTGCTGTTACTCATCTCCTGATATCTCTGCACCCTTTCCACTATCTACAGCCCTGGATCAATTAGCCTGCACAATACTCAAGAAGTGCAGAAATTTGCCAAAGAGCCTCAGATGTTACCTTCTAAACCCATGACCACTTCCATCTAGAAGGACAAGGGCAGCAGATACCTGAGAACACTAAAGCCTGCAAGTTCCCCTCCAAGCCACTCACCATCCTGACTTGGAAATATACTTCCATTCTTTCACTGTTGCTGGGTCAAAATCCTGGAATTCCCTCCCTAAGGATATTGTGGGTTAACCCACAGCAGGTCAACTGCAGCGGTTCAAGAAAGCAGCTCACACCACCTTCTCAAGGGGCAACTAAGGACGGGTGACAAATGTTGCCCAGCCTGCAATGCCCACATCCCACAAATTAATAAAACAAATGCAGGATGCCAGTGAGATTGCTTGACCAGTGTCCCTCCAGCTGAAATCAGTATGGACCTTGTTTGTGGGGTGTGCGATCAGTAGGAGGCTTTACAATGACTCACCATGTTATATCAGCAGCAGTCCCTTCTTCCCACTGAGAAAGACAAGAGCAACAGTACTGGGGGGAAGCATTATGGCTGCTATCATTTCCACTAAGTCACACATATACTATCTTGGGCACTTGCATTGTTGTTGGACCATTATTTCAGAATGTTATTTTTGCATTTGATTAGAATCCCTACAGTGTGGAGACCGGCCCTTTGGCCCAATAAGTCCATACTGGCCCTCCAAGGAGTAACGCACCCAGACCCATTCCCCTAATCTATATTTATCTCCAACAGTACTGGCAACTTAGAATGGCCAATTCATCAGACCTGCACATCCTTTGGATTGTGGGAGGAACCCGGAGCAAACCAACACAGACACAGGGAGAATGTGCAAACTCCACACAAACAGCTGCCCAAGGCTGGAATCTAATCCAGGTCCCTGCCATTGTGAGGCAGCAATGCTAATCATTGAGCCACCGTGTCATTTCACATTATTGTGGGAGTGCTTTCTCTCCAATGATCGGAGCAGAGTACTCATGGCCACCTTCCCATGATGACCAGGGATGACCAATAAATGCCTGGTCTGTCAATGTCAGCCACAATCTAAGAACATATTTAAACGATAATTTGAGACACTGAACAAAGGCTTTCTTTCCACTACTTCACCGTCAATAGAACAAAAGAAATGTATAAAGAATATTAAAATGCAATGCAGCCTCAGGCTGTAGTCTGCCAAACATATTTCATTCTTTCAACATGTTTTAATGTTGTACTAATTTTGCTGTAAAATTGTAGTCATAATTCGTAACTGATATATACATAGAGTCGTAGATCATAGAACCTTACAGTGCGGAAAGATGTAATTCAGCCCATTATATCTAGTCTGCATGATGTTTTAAAATATAATTGTGTTTTAGGCTTTTAGTATTTTTCTCATTTTGCTTTCCAGTTTCATTCCCCTTGTTTATTATCAGGAAGGTTTGCAGTTTTCAGTTTTTGTGACCAAGCAAACGCTCCAATTTCGTAGAAAAACTTGTTTTTGATCAGCAACACATTAATAAATGCAATACTGTATTTAGTTTGGTACTGAATCTTATAGACCAAGCAGCAGTGTGTGCCATCTGTAAAATGTACTGCTGCAACACATCAAGGTTCCTGTTTATAGTGCCTGCCAAACCTCCAAGCTCTACCATGGAGAAGGACAAGGCCAGCGGATAGATGGGAGCACCCAACATCTTCAGGTTCCTCTCTCCAAGTCACATGCAATCTTGATTTAAAATTATATCATTCACTGTTACCCAGTCAAAATACTGGAACTCCCTTCCTAACAACAATATGAGTGTAGCTTCCTCCTCACCACCACATCCCTCCCGCCCTCACTCCCAGGCCCTCCAACACCCCTTGTCCATACATAGATTCCAGACATTCAAGAAAGTGACTCATCACCAGTATCTTGACAACTATTAGAGGTGGACAGTACCTGCAGGAGTTGACATCAATGCCCACATTGCATTGTTGTGACCACAGACCAAACCTCCAAATCATCTATTACATATCAAACTTTAAATTCCAACATGAGTTTTTTTTTAAAAGCTAAACAAATTATTGTGGATTCAAATTCAGTGGTTAACTGGAGAGAAACTCTGGAATGTCACACCTGGTGAGGTATCAGAGAAACATCAGAAGGATGGACTTGAAAGAGGAGAAATGAACTACAAACTACCATCTCAGACTTCAAGCATCATGGGAGAAAAGCAACACTCAGGGCAAGTGAGGGTCATATTTGATTTCTTTCAAGACTACACAAGACTATAAAAGCCAGTTCAACCCTGGTATATTGGTGCTAGTGAAAGATGGTGTGCTAGTGAACCGATGTACATGTATATTAGTCTGGGTTCAAGTGCTAATGTGCTGTGAAGGTCATAGTCAAAGGACCATAGTCATGAGTCACCCCTGCAATGCAGTAATGGAATCTCTTACTCTCAGTGTGAGATGTCAGAGAGCTAGAAAGGAAGACAAAAGGAAACTCTCTCTCTATGTGCTGTCAACCAACCACCATCAAAAGCAAACAGGATGAGAGAATTTCAACTAACTTTAAAAGCCAAGAGTCCTGAAATCAACTGTAAAGCTATAAACAGTGAGAACAAAGAACAATGCAGCACAAGAACAGGCCCTTCAACCATCCAAGCTGACACATTTTGCCCTCCCATACTTGGGGCAGCATGGAAGCTCAGTGTTTAGCACTGTTGCCTTGCAATGTAAAGGACCCAGGTTCAATTCCAGTCTCAGGCAACTGTCTCTGTGGAGTTTACACATTCTCCCCATGTTTGTGTGGGTTTCCTCTCACAGTCCAAATTGTGCAGGTTAGGTGAATTGGCCACGCAAAATTGCCCATAGGTTCAGGGATATGTAGGTTAAATGCATTAGTCAGGGGAAATGTAAAGTAGTTGGGGAATGGGTCTGGGTGGGATATTCTTTGGAGGGTCAGTGTGGTCTTGTTGGGCCAAATGGCTTGTTTCCAAACTGCAGGGATTCTATTCTATGATAGTAAAACTGTCTTCACTTACAGGATCTGAATCTCTCCATTTCCTGTTTATTTGTGTATTTGTCCAGGTGCTTCTTGAATACATTACCTATTCTTCACAAATGCTCCATGCACGTCCATTCTCTGCAACCTTTTGGCCTTCTCATATCCAATCAGTGTGTTGTGTTATTATTTCTTTTCATGTTAAGTAACTAACAAACTCGCTTTTGTTAACTCAAGTAAATCTGGTTAAATTGGCTCCTTTTAGAACATACATTTATTGAGTTTGAGAGAATTGTATAGATAAGGGAAGAATCCTTTATGAATTGTTCAACTGAGGAAAGGGCAAGTGAATTAAAAAAGAACTGACAATTCATTCCTCTTCACCTTGGGAGCCTGCCAATTTGGGGAATGTAACAATTTGGGGAACCTCACTTGGCATTTGCTCACGGCACCATGAAGGAATAACTGAGGAAATGTGAGGGTTGTGGACTGCGGGAGTGGGGGGGGTACTGTGAGGAGAGGGGTAGTTAGTGCTTGAGTGGACGGGTATTTGTCTGTCTCACAATGGGCATTGCATTACATTCCGTCAGAGGAGAAAGGAAATGGAAGACATGGTGGCTCAGTGGTTAGCACTGCTGCCTCACAGCACCAGGGACATAGGTTTGATTCCAGCCTTGGGTGACTGCCTATGTGGAGTTTGCAGATTCTCCCCGTGTCTCTGTGGGTTTCCTCCGGGTGCTCCGGTTTCCTCCCTCAATCTAAAGAAGTGCAAGTTAGATGAATTGGTCATGCTAAATTTCCCGTAGTGTTCAGGGATGTGTAGGTTCAGTGTATTTGTCAGGGGAAATGTAGATTAATAGGATAGGGGAATAGGTCTGGGTGGGATACTCTTTGGAGGGTCGGTGTGGACTTGTTGGGCCAAAGGGCCTGTTTCTGCATAGTAGGGATTCTATGATAGAAAGAACTTGTGTTTACATAGTGTCTTTCACCATCTCCTAATATCCCAAAGCACTTTGTTTCCAAAAAACACGCATAACCACTGCTGTTATTTCGAAGAAATGGCAGCCAATATGCATTCAGCAAATTGCAATAAGACAGACAAACTGCATTTGAAGGAATATTAGAAATTCACTCGTTTGTATGGATTGCCTGTAACTGATAGACCCATGGGTTTATCTCAAACAGTTTGGCCTGACATTACTATAAAGGAATTCAATGCCATGACAGTTCAACGAAGTATTAGGAGCAGAAATAGCCATTTGGTCTCACAAAGCGAAGTAAGTAGTGTAGTCGCTGCAACATGTATAATGTGACTTTAGCTCAAAGTGTGGCCCTAGTTCACTGGTTGTTATTCAACTTCAACGCATCACACCATCTAGGTCAATGCTGCATTGTCTGTTGTGCTGTCTTTCAGATCAGCTTTTAAATCAACACCCCAGTTGGAAATAGGCACAGGGTGAGCAAGCAGGCTACATCAATGTAGAGTGGGACTTCAACCACTCAGCGGTGGGAGATCCCACCCTCTGGAGCTGCCGGACTATCTGATTGGCCTAAAACTCCTAGTGGGCACTGCTGGAACTGCAGGGATTTCCATGAAGGAGGCCCATTGGAACACAGATGCGGGTCCGTCTGGGGCATGGGGAAGGGAGGGTTTTGTTACTTTTTGGGTGGAGGTGGGGGTTTTAAAGGCGGTACCAGAAGGTAGGATGGGGTACTCTCTTCTGGTGGATGACCCTCTGGGCCCCTTTCTCTACATTATTTTAAAAACTTTAAAAAAAAAGATTGTGCACTCCTGCCATGATGTTAACAAGCTCAATTGATCTGTAATTATGTATTTGCATGTGTGGCGGACCTGTCCATCCTCTCTAATATGGGGATGAGCGGCTGGGAAGGAGAGAAGATGGTGAACTGGCCACCCAGTCTGTTTTGCACGCCTCCTCCCTGCCAAAAACATGGGATATCCAGTTACTACCTGCTTTCATTGTTGGTTATAAACGATCCCACGATATCTTTTGTTATTTATTCTGGGGATGTGGGTATTGCTGGCTGGGCCAGCATTTATTACCCTTCCCTCGCTCCCCTTCAATCTACGTTGGTGCCTCTGGCAAAGCTAACTGAGAATTAACCACATTGCAGTGGAATCTCGAGTCAGCTGTAGTTCAGCCCACGTAAAGACAGCCCTTGTTTCCCATAAGACCGTAGAATACAGGAGCAGAGTTAGGCCATTGGGTCCATCAAGTCTGCTCCATCATTCAATCACGCCTTTATCTCCAAGTACATATCTATCTCTGTCTTAAATACAGTGAATGATTTGGCCTCCACAGCCCCCTGCAGTAGTGAGCTCTACAGATTCATCACCTCTGGCTGAAGAAATTCCTCCTCATCTTCATTCTAAAGGGTTGACCATTCACTCCAGGCTGTGCCCTCAGGTTGTAGTCTCACCTACTACTGGAAACATCTTCTCAGTGTCCCCTCTATCCAGGCCAGTCAGTATCCTATGCGTTTCAGTCAGATCACCCCTTATCCTTCGAAACTCCACCAAAACCCAAACTTTGCAACAGCTCCTCCTATGTCAGGTCCTTCATCCCCTGGATCATTCTTATGAACCACCTTTGGACCCCCACCCCCCTCCAATGCTAGCACATCCTTCTTTAGATACAGTGTCCAAGCCTGCTCACAATATTCCAAGTTCAGCCTTCTACCAGATCGTTCCCCAAAAGACATTACTGTGTAACAATTAACAGTAGTCACCATCTAGGAACGGGAAATAAGTTCTGACAACGCTGCAGGGGTTTAAAAAAGTGGGCGGCACGGTGGCACAGTGGTTAGCACTGCTGCCTCACAGCGCCAGAGACCCGGGTTCAATTCCCGCCTCAGGCGACTGACTGTGTGGAGTTTGCACGTTCTCCCCGTGTCTGCGTGGGTTTCCTCCGGGTGCTCCGGTTTCCTCCCACAGTCCAAAGATGTGCAGGGTCAGGTGAATTGGCCATACTAAATTGCCCATAGTGTTAGGTAAGGGGTAAATGTAGGGGTATGGGTGGGTTTCGCTTCGGCGGGTCGGTGTGGACTTGTTGGGCCGAAGGGCCTGTTTCCACACTGTAATCTAATCTAAACCCTAGATATTAATTGAATTTGTACTTTACCATGTAATCTGGTGGAGTTTGAACCCATGTTTGCAGAACATTAGCCTGGAGTTCTGGGTCACTCATCCAGTAACATTACCTGGGGGTGGGGGGGGGAATGATGGCCTAGTGGTATAATCACTGGACTATTAATCCAGGGATCGGGGTAATGTTCTGGGGCACCTGGGTTTGAATCCTGCCATAGCACATGGTGGAATTTGAATTCAATAAAAATCTGGAATTCAGAGACTAATTATGACCATGAATCCACTACTGATTGTCAGAAAAACCCATATCGTTTAGAGAAGGAAACTGTCATCTTTACCTGGTCTGGCCTCCCTGTGATTCCAGGCCCACAATAATGTGCTTGGCTCTTAACAGCTCTCTGGGCAATTAGGGCTGGGCAATAAATACTGGCCTTGCTGGCAATGCCCTCATCCTGTGAATGAATGCAGGATATGGGTCAGGCATCTCCTGGAGAACTGCATGCAGTTCTAGTCGTCCTGTTATATAAAAGATATTATTAAACTGGAGAGTGTTCAGAAGAGATTTGCCAGGATGTTGCCAGGTATGGAGGGTTTGTGTTATAAAAACAGGCTGGCTAGGCTGGGGCTTCCTTCACTGGAGCGTGGAGGTTGAGAGGTGACATTGCAGAGGTTTATAAAATCATGAAAGGTATGAAAAGCAGGTATCATTTCCCTAACGTGGGGGATTTCAAGACTGGGGGGGGGGGGGCACATTTTAAAGATGAGAGGACAGACATTTAAAAAAGACATGAGGGGCATTTTTTTTTACACAGAGAGTGGTTTGTCTGTGGAATGAGCTTCCAAAGGAAGTAGTGAATGTGGTAACAGTTATAATGTTTTCAAAACAGTTGGATAAGTACGTGAATAGATGTTTGGAGGGATATGGGTCAGGCAGGTGGGACTAGTTTAGTTTGGAATTATGGTCGGCATGAACTGGATGGATCGAAGGGTCTGTTTCTGTGTTGTATGACTGTGAATCTATGCCTCTATGACTCTGCCTATGAAGGAGAGCAGAGTTGAAGAGTGTGGTGCTGGAAAGCACAGCCGATCAGGCAGCATGCGAGGAGCAGGAGAATCAATGTTTCGAGCGTAAGCCCTTCATCAGGACTCTGATGTCCAGCATCTGTAAGTTTTCACTTTCTCCCTATGAAGGAGAGCAGCTGTTTGTGGGTGCTTGCTATACAGAAATTGATTGCCTCGTTTCCTGCATTGCAGCCAGGACTGTTTTCTGTTCACTGAAAATTGCATTTTCAGGTAATATGGCAGGCAGGAGCAGAAGGATCGAACTTATCACACACCAATGTTAAATGTACAATAAAAACAGAGCATGCTGCTGTCAGTATGGTCCCAGCCCCTCTGCTCTGATCAGCAGCGTTCTGTAATTCAGGCATTGCTTCTTACCAGAGCCACCAATACACTGTGAGCTGGGGAGCAGAACCTGATGAGAAAATGAGGGAAATAAAAGGAAAATACAGCAATGCATAAAGCAAGCTTTTCACAGCGAGTTAGTGGCAGACCTACCCTGGGGAATTTCACCCAGACTGAAGCTCAATGACAGAATGACTGAGTTCAATGCCTTATCTGAGAGACAATGTGAGGTGTCAACGAAGACATGAGATTCAATAGCAAGACTCACAAGGATGCTGCTCAGTAGCTTAAAGCACATTTGAAGTGTATAAAAGGTTAGGAAAGCATTAGCAATGATGAGCAAATGCAGCCGTGTCACTTAACTCTGTCCTGAGCAATTCTACATGATTTGGTGCAATTGAGGTTAATTAAAGGATAATCTTCCTTTTGTCAGTAAATGCACTGTGTAAGTTGTAGCTGGGTTCCTCTGTCACAGGTCCAGGCACTAATATAAATCTGTAAGAGCTGTCTGGTTACTGTGCAGTCACATGGTAAGATTGCTCCCCCTTACTCACATCAAAATAGCATCTTCCTCTCTCCAGCCAAAGCCCGTGTCAGCTCATTATGAAAATGTCACGCAGACAGAGGCCATTCAGCCGATTGAGCCTGTGCTGGCAATTTGAAAGAGCTGATCCACTCCCACCCAAACACTGCCCCTTTTCAGGCACTGCATTCCAGATCACAACAGCTTGCAAAGTTGTAAAAAAAAATCTCCTTTTGACATTTTGGTCCATTTCATTTTGGTCTCACACCCACAAATCACCCCTTGATTTTCTTCATTTTTTTGGTCTTTCAAAATCCTGCACAGCCAGCCTTCCATCCAAAGTGACCTCCCAATAAACAGAACACATCAAAGTGAGGTCCAGTGTTTTCAAAGTCTCCTCTGTGAAAGCAGTTTTGGATCTGTCCTCTTTCTCTGTCTCTGTCCTCTCTCTCTCTCTCTCTCTGTTCTTTCTCTATTTTTCTTTTTGTTCTGCTAAAGCAGTTCTCTTGTTTTCATTTTGTTCTGCTAGCTCCTCTTTCTCTCCCTCCATTACTCTGGACATTGTAAAGAAGGTTTTGTTCTTTCTTGAAACCTTTACTCTTGCTCCAACTCTGTTGAAAGTTCTCTCACCTGAACATTAACACACCTCTCTCCCTGTTCTTTCACCAGTTCATCATAAGGAGTTTTAAAGCTGATGGGATGCAATGGCCTGGTGTTATTATCTCTCGATTATTGATCCAGAGACCCAGATCGAATGTTTTGGGGATCTGGGTTCAAGTCTTGCCACAGCAGATGGTGGAATTTGGATTTAATTGATCTGAAATAAGCATCTAATAATGACCAGTGTAGGTTGTCAGGGGAAGAAAGATTCATGTGGTTCATTAATATCCTTCAGGGAAAGATATTAGAAAGTCATCCTTTCTGATCTGGTCTACATGTGACTCCAGACCCACACCAATGTGGTTGGCTCTTAACTGCCCTCTGGGCAATTAGGGATGGACAATAAATGCTGGTGTAGCTAATGACACCTGCATCCCATGATGCAGCCCACCATGTCTGTGCTAATCAAGATGCCTTTTAAACTAATCCGATCTACCTGCACATGGTCCATATCCCTCACATGTCTGTCTAAATACCTCTTAAATATTGCTATCGTATCAGCTCCTACTACTTCCCCTGGCAGTGTGTGCATGTCACCTACCATCCTCTGTGTAAAAATCTTGTCTTGCATAAGACTAGGTTAATTTAGGATATCAGGTCAGGACTGATGAGTTGGACCAAAGAGTCTGTTTCCATGCTGTACATCTATATGACTCTATCTCCTTTAAACATTCCCCTCTTATCTTAAACCTAAACCCTCCTCACCCTGGTATTTGACACTTCCACCCTGGGAAAAGGAGTCTGATTATTCATCCTATCCATGCTGGTCATATCAGCACCACTCTAATCTAAAGTCTGGTTTCCAGCATCTGCACTCCTCACTTTTGCCTATATCTGGTAGCCCCTCAGCCTCTGAGGCTCTAGTGAAAACAATCCAAGTTTGTCTAACCTCTCCTTCCAGGTAACACAGTCCAGTCCAGGCAACATCCTGGTCAACAAGCAACTGTGGATGCTGGAAATCAGAGACACAAACAGAAATTGCTGGAAAAACTCAGCAGGTCTGGCAGCATCTGTTGACAGAAAGTAAACATTTTTGAGGAAGGTTCACTGGACCTGAAAGGTTAAATTCAGATTTCTCTCCATGGATACTGCTAGACCTGATGAGACTTGTCCAGCAATTTCTGTCTTTGTAATATCTTGGTAAACCACTTTTGCTCCGTATTCAAAGCCCCCACATCCTTCCTGCAGTGTGACCACCAGAACTGCACACCACTATTTACACTTTCATGACAAAGGAAGAGAGGTAATATTCAACTCAAAACTTCAATTCTGCTTCCCTCTTCGCAGATATCGCTGGACTTGCTCAGTATTCCCTGCACTTGCCAGTTTAATTTCAGATCTCCAGCGTCTGCGATCTTTTATATTTATTATAACATTTGAAGTGACTTTGTTTTGTGATTGTGTTTCAAATTCCAGGACCGAGCAGAGGGACTATATTTTAAAATGTTGCTGTGCACAGGTGAGGCAAACAACTCCTTCCACGTTGATACCTTTGACACAGAACCTTCCTCCTAAACCAGCCCGATGAGATTCCAACTCTCACACCAGCTGCTGTCATGGGCTGACAGCAAGGCACCTAGTTTTGGTGCTAATTTGTGCTGCTTGATGGACAGGTTTGTGCTGTGAACTGGCTCCCATTAGAAACTAGGGTAAGTGCCAACTCTTGATTCACATTGAACTTCTGCAGCTGGTAAAGCAAGGGAGGCTTTCAATTCTCTTGGTCTGTGCTGGCTTCAAAACGCTGCTCTCAGACTTAAAGGTCAATTACCCGCCTGGTCCCATCTGTCTGTCTCATATATCTGTATGTATGTATGAGAAATAACAATTAACATTGATTCAAGTTTTCCTGTTCATGACTGTCCCAATTGCCAATTATCCTTTCAAATAAAACAGGAGGAAAATACACAAAAACAAAGCAAAGAAATGCTGATGCAGAAAATATCCAAGATAAATGAAAAGTTTTGCCAAAGGCGCAAGAGGTCAATCAAGGCGTGCACAGAGGACATAGGGAGTCATAGAGTCATACCACATGGAAACAGACCCCTCAGACCAAACATTCCATGCCAACCATAATCCAAACTAAATAGTCCCATCTGCCTGCACCTGGCCCATATCCCTCCAGACCTTTCCTATTCATGTACTGATCCAAATGCCTTTTAAAGGTTACCATGATGTGGAGGAGCCGATGTTGGACTGGGGTGGACAAAGTTAAAAATCACACAACACCAGGTTATAGTCCAGCAGGTTTACTTGGATTTGCAAGCTTTCAGAGTGTTGCTCCTTCAGCTGGCTACCTGAAGGTTGTAATCGTGCACACATCCACCCATGTCCTCTGGAAGTTCATTCCACACATGAACCACCCACCATGTAAAAGATTTGCCTCTCATGACTTGTTAAAAATCTCTCTTCTTTTACCTTAAAAATGTGCCCTCTGGTCTTGAAATCCCCCATCCCAAGGAAAAGTCAACTACCATTAACCCTATGTGTACCTCTCATTATTTTATAAACCACTCTAAGGTCGCTTCTCAACCTCCTACGCTCTAGTGAAAAAAGTCCCAGCCTATCCAGCCTTCCTTTATAACTCAAACCTTCCATACCTGGCAACATACTGGTAAATCTCTTCTGACCCCTGTCCAGCTTAATAATATCCTTCCTATAACTGGGCGACCAGAACTGGAGACAGTATTCCAGAAGGACCCTCACCAACAACCAGTACAATCTCAACATGATGTCCCAACTCCTATACTCAAAGGACTGAGCAATGAATGCAAGCATGCTAAATGCCTTTTTAACAAGCATGTGTTTCCGATCATATTATTCCAGCCATTTGGCTTGTTTCCAACACTACCTTATTTTTAATTTTTTGTAATTATCTCTCCGCCTCAATTAATCAGATTATAGATCATCCCTTCACTTGCTATTCAGCTGCTGACACTTTACTCACTCAGTCTGACACTTCCGATCACCTGCAGAGAGAGTTATTATTCAGCTGCTGACACTCCACTCACACCATTTGTACAACTTTTGGATCTCTCTGCCTAAAATTCTGTGGCTGTGTGTTTCTCTTCACTTCACCTGATAAAGGAGCAGCACTCCGAAAGCTCATACTTCCAAATAAACCTGTTGGGCTAAAACCTGGTGTTTTGAGATTTTTAACTTTTTGAAGGTTGTACCTGTGCCCACATCCTCTGGAAGTTCATTCCACACATGAGCCACTTGCTGTGTAAAGGATTTGCCTCTCGTTTCTTTTTTGAATCTCTCTCCTCACACCTCAAAAATGTGCCCCCTAGTCTTGAAATCCCACTTCCCAGGGAAAAGACAACTGCCATTAACTCTATCTATACCTCTCATGATTTTATAAACCTCTATAAGGTCACCTCTCAACTCCCTACACTCCAGTGGAAAAAGTCCCAGCCTTTCCAGCCTTTCTTTATAACTCAAACTTTCCACATCCAGAAACATCCTGGTAAATGTTGTCTGAACCCTCTCCAACTTAATAATATCCTTCCTATAACTGGGCGATCAGAACTGGAGACAGTATTCCAGAAGGAGCCTCACCAACGACCTGTACAACCTCAACATGGTTTCCCAACTCCTATACTGAAAGGACTGAGCAATGAAGGCAGACTTGCCAAATGCCTTTTTAACTAGCTTGTGATGCAAATTTCAAAGAATTGTGAAATTGAACACTCAGGTCTCTCTGTTCTACATCGTTACCCCAGTGTTTAAAGTCTTCTTCAAATTCCTGTTGTCTTTCCATGAATATGTAATCTCATCTTTGATTTTCATTGAACGTTTCCAGAATTTGTCAAGAGGACTATTTCGTATATCCTTACTATCTAATATTACCCATGTCCAATATCATTGGCTCTTTAAACTGTTTTCAGTTCTGGTGCAGATTGTCATCCTCCATGTTTTTTTCAAAAAGCTTCATCCATCTCATTTGAACTCAAAACATCTATCGGTGATCAGTGACTTAAATAGTGAAGTCCAGCCACTATGTAATAATAGTCAGTTCAGTGGGAGCTGAAAGAAAGCACCAGAATAGAAGACTGAACATTGGAGGCTTCTTGTGGTGCAGTGGTAGTGCCCCTACATCTAACCCAAGAGACCCAGGTTCAAGTCCTAGCTGCTTCAGAGATGAGTAATAACATCGTTCAATGGGTTGATTTGAGAATATATCTTTAAAAAAGACAAACACTGAGAAAGAGGGAATCCAGTTGAAAGTCTTGTTCACAACTGCAGAAGGCTGAAGTTGTGAACAGCAAGTCAAGAACTGGGGAGTGGGCCTTATTGAAAGCTTCTTTTTTTAAAACAAACTGGCATGTATGTAAAAAAGCAAATTACTGCGGATGCTGGAATCTGAAACCAAAAGAGAAAATGCTGGAAAATCTCAGCAGGTCTGGCAGCATCTGTAAGGAGAGAAAAGAGCTGACCTTTCGAGTCTAACTGACCCTTTGTCAAAGTTGTGTGTGCTGGGCCAAATGGCCACCTTCTGTTCTGGGTTACAAAGATGCTCCATATTTAATACTTAATGGAAGACTTAAGTTTTGAAATATTGTGGAAAAACAGATATACAGTCAAACCTCGATTATCCGAACGAAACGGGTGGGGTGTATTTTGTTTGGGTAATTGATCATTCAGATAATCGATCTGACCATAAACAGGCGGTAATTTTATGAGTGCTGATTATCCGAACATTTCTTGGTTATCTGGTAATGCACACCATAAGCCATTTAACCAGACAACTGAATGCTGAGTTGCCTAATGCCGTTTTTAGGGGACCTTGAGATCTTATTCAGATAATCCAAAATTCGGATAACTGATGTTCGCATAATCGAGGTTGTGCTGTTTTTCAAATTTTGTGGAAATACTTGGAGTGACTTCACTAAAAGAGGTTATGGATAGGTCACTGTGGACCTATAGATTGAGTTTTAACAACTTCTTTCCAACAATCACATGACTGGTGATAACTGTTTGCTTTGTTGTTTCCCCAGTGGGGCTGTTTGAATAGTGAGTGGGTGGAGTGAGCTTTGTCACCTAGTCTTCATGCCCAGCTGATCTCTCCCATTTCGGAAAAGAATTTAGAATTAGAATTAGAACCAGATTTTATTATCATGTGTACACAAATATAAGAATACATGAGTACAGGAAAAAGTGTAAGAAGTCACTATTTATTGTGTTTGGGGTGAAACCAATTTGTTCCTCTGAAAGACATTCCTCAGTCCACTTTTATGTTCTTTTCCCATAACCCTTTATTCCCCTACTGACCAAGAATCTATCGATCTCAGTCTTAAATGGACACAAAGTTTCTGCCTTCCAAAGGCCACTGGAGCTCAGACATCCAAAGACACTCAAAGCTCTGAGAGAAGAAATTCCTCCTCATCTCATTCTTAAATGGCGGCACGATGGCACAGTGGTTAGCATTGCTGCCTCACAGCACCAGGGACCTGGGTTCAATTCCCACCTCAGGCAACCGCACTGTGTGGAGTTTGCACATTCTCCCCGTGTCTGCGTGGGTTTCCTCCAGATTCCTCCCACAGTCCAAAGGTGTGCAAGTTAGGTAAATTGGCCATGCTAAATTTCCTGTAGTGTTAGGGGTAAATGTAGAGGAATGTGTCTGGGTGGGTTTCTCTTCGGAGGGTTGGTGTGGATTTGTTGGGCCAAAGGGCCTGTTTCCATACTATAGGGGAATCTAATCTCAATTGGCATCCCTTTATTCTGGGACTCTCCCCTCTGGTCCTAGACCTGTCCATGAGGGGTAATATCCTCTCAGGATTCTACATATTTCAATGAGATCACCTCTCATTCTTCAAAATTCCAATGAATAGAATTCCAATGTGACTTGCTCGTAAGATATTTATATTATGGAGTGGTGAGACTGTAGCATTTGTATATTCCTCCAGCCTCAGTCACAACAATTGTATGATTCTAAAAGCCTGGTATTGACCACAGCAGTGCTAGGATGGGCATGTGAAAGAATCAGACAAAATCCTAATATGAGTCACTTGCCCAGTCGAGAGAAAAAGGAGAAGATTAGCGACAAGGTAGAAGATACAAAAACAGCTAAAATATTGACAAGACAACACATCCAGTTGATGAACTGAAGCTATTCAAAGACACACACCGACGTGGCTGTGAGAGAACATTACAGACGCATAGAGACAGCAATGTGTCTCTCAGTCAGTACTGACTCACCGGTGCTACATTTGGCTGCAAGAACAAACCAAATGTGTTCCGTAGCATGACACCTTAATCCTACTCCATGTGTAACTATCACTGAGGCATATTAAGCTTCTCAGCCATAAGGTTGGCCAGCTATGACATTTAGAAGAAAGTGAGGACTGCAGATGCTGGAGAGTCAGAGTCAAAAAGTGTGGTGCTGGAAAAGTACAACTGGTCAGACAGCATCCGAGGAACAGGAGAGTCGACGTTTCGGGCACTCCTGACGAAGGGCTTATGCCCGATTCGTCGATCTTCCTGCTTCTTGGATACTGCCTGACCTTCTGTGCTTTTCCAGCATTACACTCTCGACTCTGCTATGACATTCAAATGCTATTGAAAATATTACAGTCACATACAAGTGGGAAATGAGAGAGGTTGGTAAGTATAAATTAATTTGAGTTTGCATTTTCAGTATTTATTGACAGTGAATTCGAGTAGAATTGAACATTACAAAATGGTCCCTCAAACTATATATCCTAACACCCTCCACTGAGACACAACGATGACTTTGAAGACCTGGAGCAGTTCAGAAAGGAACCTTGAGTCAATCCTTTACCTCAGAGTATCAAGTCATGGGAACAGAGCGCACATACTAAGGTTACTCGCCTGGAAAGCAGATAACCAAAAGGGCAGAGAGAGATTTGCACTGATTAAGGACTCTTCAGCCTCTCAGCTCACATTACAATTTAGTAAATACTGAGGAAATATGGTCGCTCTTGTACAGAAGGAAGAACAACAGTCAGTGACAATAGTTAAGGAATACACCATGACTCGGACATCATGGAGAATTCCCTTGCACCTCTGAGAACAGCGCCATGGGATTTTTGTGTCCATCTGACAAGGAAGACAAATCTTGGTTTGGTATCTTGGTCAAAAGGATGGAACTTCCAATCACGCAGCATTACCTCAGGTAACGTAATGGACCTTCAGGGAGCCTTGGCACTCATGTCTTTGCAAAGACACAAAGGCAAGAGCACCACCCACTGAGCAGCAGCTCAGACTTCAGTGGCCATTAACGAGCTTGTGGCAGTGGGAACAAATTTGACACATGATGACAAGATTGAGAAGCATAGGTCAAGGGTCTAAGCTTAAAATGCATGGCGCTGAAGTTGAAAAGATAAGAAAGAAGCAGATTTAATTGAAGGAGCACAGGGTAGATAATACACTCAGGCTGGGAGTTGTAAGCTTGCAGACTGTAAAATGTAAGAAATCTTATCTTGTGACATTGAAATGTCATTTTTAGAAGAGTTTCATTTCAGACCAACAATAAAAGGAAGGATTAAGTTCAAACAAAGAACTTTATTTAACACGTCAGCTGCCCTTGTACAAGTGAGCTGTGCACTGTTTCATTATTACATTGATGCATGTAATTTAGTAATGGTTAATCATCCTGTCTCTCAAACAAAAAAAATCAACAATAGTTCAGGTTTGTCACAAAAGGAAACACTTCAAATTTATTCAACCAGAGGTTTCAAAGAACACAATTTTGTATTATGCTTGTAATTTGAGCTATTTTTCTTTAAAATGAAGTGAGCTGTGCTTAGTTGAATTCTCAGGCACAGATTATGGATTGTCTGTTCATTTACGGCTGAGGTTTTATCCGTGCTCCTCAGTGTGAACCCATTGAAAGAAAAAAATAGAGAGGTCTGCTCACTTCCAGGTTTTTGTCTCCTTCTTTATCAGAACAGTATCCTAAAATGGCCAATTTGCTTTACAATCACTGGATACCCTCAAACATTTCATATGTCTTATGAATAAGATATTAAACTGAGGTCCAGGCTTCACCCTCAGATACCTTATTGATTGCCAGTTCTGACGTGCCACAGCTAAAAACTGCAACAACTTCCTCACAAAACAAGCACAGGATAAGTATCCTTTGTTATCCAATATTTACCCAGAGCAGAGAGACTATGCCATGTTCTTCACAGCCTTCAATACGTCACTGATGACGATGAACATCTCACTCAGATCTTCCCTATGCCTCCACTTCTCACCTTCAAATAACCGCCAAACCTAAACGAACCATCGTTTTCAGCAATCTGCCCAGTCTTCAGGACAACATCAATGACAAC
>NC_057732.1:43271826-43274183 GCF_004010195.1 Chiloscyllium plagiosum | reverse complement strand
ACTGCCATCCTTAGCTGCTGCAGACCCACAGCAATAGAGTTAACTGCCCTCTGGGAAGTTCGGGAATCAACAATAAATGTTGGCTTAGCCAGTGACATCCACATCCCATGAATAAACAAAACAAAAATTCTTTGGTGCAGACGGATCTAGCTGTCCTGGTACATAAATCACAGTTAGTTGGTAGGCAGCAGCAGCAAGTTATTAGGAAGGCAAATGGAAAGTAAAGGAGGCAGAAGTTGCTACAATTAAACAGGGCCTTATCTTTGTTAAGGAAAGATATCTACAGGAGGTTCAGAGGAGTCAGACTCAACTCATTCATAGAATGCTAACCCTATCTTTTAAGAAAAGGACATGCAGGTTAGTACTTATACTTATTGGAGTTTAAAAGAATGTGAGGTGAGTTTTTTTTGAAAGAAGATCCTGAGAAGACTTGATATTGCAAATATTGAAGGAATGTTTTCACAGTGTGGGGTAGTTGAAATTTCAGGGGCACAGTATAGAAGTTAGGAGTCGCCCACTTCAAATGGGGTAAGGAGAAAGGCTTTCCATCAGAGGATCGTTAATCTGTGAAATTCTATTCCTCATATAGCAGTGATGGCTGAGCCATTGAATAGATGTGAGGCAGAGTCTGACACATTCTTGTTTGACAAGGGAGTCAAGGCTTATGAGCAGCAATCAGGAAAGTGGGAGTTAAGAACAAAGAACAAAGAAAATTTGCAGCCCAAGAACAGGCCCTTTGGCCCTCCAAGCCTGATCCAATCCAAATCCACCATCTAAATCTATCGCCCGATTCTTAAGCATGCGTATCCCTCTGCTCCCACCTGCTCATGCATCTGTCCAGACGCATCTTAAATGAATCTACCATGCTTGCCTCTACTACCTCTGCTGGTAAAGCGTTCCAGGCACCTACCACCCTCTATGTAAAGTACTTTCCGCGTGTATCCCCTTAAACTTTTCTCCTCTCACCTTGAACATGTGACCTCTCGTTATTGAATCCCTCACCCTGGGTAAAAGCTTCTCTCTATCCACCCTGTCTATACCCTTCATGATTCTGTAGACTTCAATCAGGTCCCCCCTCAATCTCCTTTTTTCTAATGAAAACAATCCTAACCTACTCAACCTCTCTTCATAGCTAGCACCTTCCATACCAGGCAACATCCTCGTAAAACTTAAGGCCACATTGAGGTCAATCATGATCTTATTGAATGAACGAACAGATTTAAGGGGCTGAATGGTCTACTCCAGCTCCAAATTCTCTTGTTCCGACATTCATGTTTACCAGATAGCAACAAAAATTGAATTTATATTCTTGGATATTCATGGTAGGATTTAATCTCATGTTTTCAGGATTAATTCTCCAAACATTTGAATTTATAGACCTTATTACAACCACTGCATCACCAGCAAGATTGAGCTGAGCATGACCACAAAAGATCCAGATTAGCAATATAGGGTTAACAGCAACACCAGGAAAATGCCCTACAGTGCCTTTATTATGTTACTGTCAGTTCAGGTCCACAGAGGTTCGAATATCAAGACTTCTACCATCTCAATCTGTTTCCCTTCAACCTTTTGTCTCCCCAAGGCTTTATACAGACTGGAGGAGGAAGCACTGCATTGTGTAAACTTGCATGAATAAAATTTAGCCTTTGGTGCTATCTATTACATTCAGAAAGCCTCCAAAGTTTTATCTCGATAAGCAGAACAGATAGTACATCTGGAATTGCAAATACTTAACTAACAAAGATTTCAAAAAGGGAACAAACACCCTTAAATTATAACAATGAAATGAAATCAGAAGATTTTGAAAATACACAGCACAGGGTTGACTATATCTATCCAGAACAAAGACCTGTTAAAGGCTCAGAATATGCTGAGGAAATAATGGCATTATTAATATGTAAAAATTTCCAGCAAGTTTTCCAGCAGGGAGAGATGCTGTGAGTAGCGAATTAAGTTGTCGAATTATCTGTGTAACTTCACTGTTAATCTTACAACGATGGGAGTTTCTCCTTAACTGCCCGGTGAGTGCCAGGAAATTACTGCCTTTACATAAGCAGATGATATACTCAATGCAGAGAGCTAGGGCTGGTATTTCATAGCGCAAGGGCTCTGTCCACGATGAGATATATGGCCCTGACATAGTGATTGAAAATAAGATCAGGTTGGGTTGGCAAGTGTTGAATTGTTGTGGTTCTGATGCCGAGCTGGGAATTTGTGTTGCAGACGTTTCGTCCCCTGTCTAGGTGACATCCTCAGTGCTTGGGAGCCTCCTGTGAAGCGCTTCTGTGATGTTTCCTCCGGCATTTATAGTGATTTGTATCTGCCGCTTCCGGTTGTCAGTTCCAGCTGTCTGC
>NC_057732.1:43237726-43268233 GCF_004010195.1 Chiloscyllium plagiosum | reverse complement strand
GGAATTGAACCCGGGTCTCCGGCGCTGTGAGGCAGCAGTGCTAACCACTGTGCCACTGTGCCGCCCACAAATCCACCATCTTCAATATTCTATCTCTCCACCAGTGATGCACACTGGCAACAGCATGTACCAACTGTAATATCTCAATGAGACTCCTCTAGTAGCACTGTTCAAACCCCCAGTCTCTACCACAAGGACAAGGTAGCAGATACTAGGAAACACGTCAATCCACTCACCATTCTGAATATGTACGTTCATGTTGTCAGTTTCTATACGATCGCTGAGTGAAGATCCTGGAACTCTCTGCCTAACACATAATAGCTGGACCTACTTCCTCAGGACGACAGGAGTTCAAGAATGTAGCTGACTACCACTCTCTTTAGGGCAATTTGGGATGAGCAATAAATGCTGACACAGCTAGGGACATCCACATAGAGTTATCGAGATGTACAGCTTGGAAACAGAAGCTTTGGTCCAACTCATCCATGCCGACCAGATATTCTAACCGCATCTAGCATTTAGCCCATATCCTTTTAAACCCTTTCAGTTTGTACACCCATCCAGATGCCTTTTAAATGTTGTAATTGTACCCGCCTCCACCACTTCCTCTGGCAGCTCATTCCATACACACACCATCCTCTGTGTGAAAAAAGTTGCCCCTTGGATCCCTTTTAAATCTTTCCACTCTTACCTTAAACCTATGCCCTCTAATATGGGACTCCCCTACCCCATCTCATGAAAAACATTTTAAATGGCTTCATGCATTTTAGTTTTACACACACAAGTGCGCTTAGTTTTCATAATCTTAAATTACCTTGGACCTAGAACTTTGGGATTGGGCTTGAAACTACAGCTGTCTGACTGTGATGAGGAGTGAGTGAAAGCTACCCACTGCTGATAGCTGTATCCTGAACCCAGCAATTGATTAGATTAGATTAGATTAGATTCCCTACAGTGTGGAAACAGGCCCTTCGGCCCAACAAGTTCACACCGACCCTCCGAAGAGCAACCCACCCAGACCCATTCCCCTCTGACTAATGCACCTAACAAGATGGGCAATTGAGCATGGCCAATTCACCTGACCTGCACATCTTTGGACTGTGGGAGGAAGCCGGAGCAACCGGAGGAAACCCACACAGACACGGGGAGAACGTGCAAACTCCACACAGATAGTTGCCCGAGGCGGGAATTGAACCTACGTCAAGGTACATTACAGATATAAAAAACAAAATTATGCTATTTTGACATGTGCTACAAAGAAATCCTGAACCTGAAAAAGTGAGAGAGAGGAGCAATGAGATAGAAGATTTATCAGAGGGGATATTAGATACTCCTCAAAACTGTCATCGATATTTGTGAACAGAAACACCAGCACAACTCATCATCCATTACAATTTAAATGGGATACTATTATTTGAGAATAGAAATGGACTTTATATCATCTGAAATGTATGTAAAATGGATTTTGTATGCAGCTCCTTGAAATAAATGGAATTTAGAAACCAAAATTGACCTAAACCTTTCTGTACGTGACCTTAATCTTCAGGCTCTGTCACAACAGAGACACGGACAAATGGGACTATTTCCTTATCACTACATACTCTTGAGAAAGGAGAGGAACAGTGTTGGATCTGGCAGATTTTTTTCATACTTATTATTTAAATAAGGTTCCAGAATCAATTTCAACTGAAAGAACAATCACTAGGTTCAATGTTGCATCGTGGTTGATGCTCAGCAAGTCACTCGGTTGTGTCTAACCACTGGGAAGGTGCCTCGCAGCACTGTGGGAACACTGGGTTGTCTGCAACACCTGAAATATAAAGAACGCAATTAAATTCTCCAAGATCTGCTGGAGATGCACAATAAGTGCCAACCTTGAGAATTAGTGAAGATGATGCAAGTGGCTATTAAAACACTTTGCCAGAATTCTGAGATTCTGATAAGACAGTTACTTAAACTAATGCCTTTCTTTCCAACATAATGCACATTTGTCCTCAAGAGTGCAGAAAATCTTACATTGCCCGATCCTTTGGCAAACCCTATTACAGATGTTCAACTTGAATTGAATTTTACATTCAATTTGAGGGAGAAAGAGTGGGTCTGAAGTGCCCATTTTAAATTTCATTGGCAAGGAGTAATTATGTGGGCACAAGAGCAGAGGACTGGCTCAGTTGACTGGCAATATAGGTCAAGGGATAGGTCGGTAGATATGTAGTGGCAGAGCTTTCTGGGAATATTTTAGATTGCACAGAAGTGATACATTCCAATGAGAAGGATACCTTCCAAAGGATGGATCCAACATACATGATTGACTAGAAAAATTAAAGATAATATCAAACTGAAAAGCATATAATTGGTGGTTGTCAGGTCAGAAGATCAGACAAATATGAACAAACAGCAAAGTCTAACTAAAAACATTAATAAGGGCAGCCTAGTTTGAGGTTGTTACTGGTTTGAGGGAGTCAATAATGGAAGAAGAAGATCACTGACCTTTTCCATTCTGCCAAGGTAGGTACCATGATCTTCTCTCTGCTATCTCACGCTGTACCACTCTTACTATCAAACAAGCTTTCTTCCCTCAATCACTCTCACCCATCCCAATGCTCCCCCTCCCACCCTACACTTACTGCCTCACTCAGGCACTCATCACCTTTCCCCACCAACACGAATAGCTCTGTCAGTCACTTGCTCCGGGAGCATGTGCAAACTCCACACAGTTGCCTGAGGCTGGGGTTGAATCCAGGTGCTTGGCACTCTGAGGTAGTTGAAACTTTATTGCTGGAACAGCACAGCAGGTCAGGCAGCATCCAGGGAACAGGAGATTCGACGTTTCGGGCACAGGCCCTACTCTGAGGTAGCAATGCTAACCACTGTGCCACCATGCTGACCAGCATCATGAGCATTTCTACAAATTTCTAATGAGGTTGGCTTAAAGGAGGCGACCCTAAGACACTGTGCCACCCCTTCCCAATGAGAGAATGACCAGCCTTTAGAATGCATGTTTGATTAATGGAAAAGAGACTTGCTTCTAAAGCAGCCACCTCCCTCAATTTGTTCAGTTCTAAAGTGGCTGAATTACCCAGGACCACTCAAATTAATAAAAGCGTGTTTTCAATTTAATTACAGAGTGGGGAATTTGTTGGTTTTAACTTATAATCACTGCTGACAGCACTGATCAGTGTTCTACCATCAGCCTACAACTGACATCAACTAAGTGGCTCCCTGGTGAGCTGAAGACCCTGAAATGGCATATTAAAAACTTACTGCGAGTCTGGGGAGTTTTCTGAATGATTGGAAGATTAGCAATGTGCAAAATCCCCTCCAGAAACGGTTGTCAAAAATTGCCGTATTGACTACTGTCCCGTTTTAATTTCCCCCTTAATTAATTCCTTGTTTTTCCCAAGTCTCACTTCAGCAGATGACCTCATTTACTGTGTCTCAGCCTGGCCCCATGGCTGCACTTTTAACATTAACAGCTCTCCAAGAATACATAAGAACACATGCCCTCATTCTCACCAACTTCTCTTTTATAGTTGGCTCCAATTTGTGTGGCCAATAGAAGGCTTTAAACTCACTTTGTGTGTGGGGGAGATTTAATTTCAATACAACATGCCCACCAGGAATGGACTGTGTTGAGAGTTGAGTAGGCTGAGCAGTGACCTTATAAAAACATGAGGGACATGGTTAGGATGAACAGCCAAGGTCTTTTCCCCAGGATAAGGGAGTCCAAAACTAAAGAATATAGGTTAAGGTAAGAGTGGGAAGATTTAAAAGGGACCTAAGGGGCAACGTTTTCACCTAGAGGGTGGTGCGTGTATGGAACAGCTGCCAGAGGAAATGGTGGAGGCTGGTACAATTACAACATTTAAAAGACATCTGGATGGGTATATGAATAGGAAGGGTTCAGAGGGATATAGGCCAGGTGCTGGCAAATGGGATTAGATTAGGTTAGGCTGCCTGGTCGACATGGCAGATGTCCATGCTGTACATCTCTATGAGTCGAATTCCTATTCCATACACCAACTGCAGTAAAACCTGAAATAGAATCGCAAAATGGGACTGGCATAACTAAACAGCAGTTACTCAAAGGTCTGCAATGACCTGCCAAGGTACTAAAGGTACAGACCAAAACAGGTGTTTGGAGTTAGGCTGCATGATTTTATTGAATGGCAGAACAGGCTGCAGGGGTTGAATGCCTACCCCTGTTCCTATGTTCCTAATGGAGGAGTTGGCTCAAAGGACTGAGTGACCTATGCTCCAATTCTTACATTCTATTGTGTTTATGTTTTTATAAGGAAGGGTACATTCGGCCCAATTTCAACCCAACCTGTCTGTTAAGACCATGAGACCTAGGATTGGAAATAGGCCATTCAGCCCATCAAGTTTGCTCCACTATATACTATGATTGTGGCTGATCTGATAATCGTCAACTCTACTATCCTGCCTTTTCTCTCTAACTCCTGCTATCCTTATTGATGAAACATATCTGCCTGTCTCAGCCTTGACTATATTTAACCATCCAGCCTCAATAAGCATATTCAAGGCTGAGGTGGACACATCTTAAAATCAGAGCAGAGAAGGTTCAGGCCAGGCAGGTCATTTATTTTGATTTTATGGTCCCACAGCATTTTCTATTTATTAATTGATGGGCTTAATTCATGAACATTACTGGCAAGTTCAATATATATTTCCCAGTCCTTACAAAGGTGAACCACCTTGTTAAAGTGCTGCAGACTGTACAATGTAGTACACTCAGAGTCCTGTTTGTGAGGGAGTTTCGGGATTTTCCTGTAACAAGGAGCACGTAGCTAATTTTAAAAAATCTTTCGAAGACTAATCCCAATGAGCCAGCAGGAGAGGAGTTTAGTGACTTACCTCACATTGTTCTGATTACACTTTCTTAAATGCTGCCCCATCGCCGATTCATCAATCAAATCTACTTAAGAAGTTTTCTTTTCTGGCCATGATTTGGAGATGCCGGTGTTGGACTGGGGTGTACAAAGTTAAAAATCACACAACACCAGGTTATAATCCAACAGGTTTAATTGGAAGCACACTAGCTTTCGGAGCATCGGTCCTTCCAATTGTGTGTGTTGTATGATTTTTAACTTTTTGTCTGGCAGTTGTCATTACAAAGTTTAATAATATGGAACACATGATTGGGACATTCGCAATGTTGGCTCATTGACCTTTACCTCTCAGCTCCAACTCAATGACGAGCAAGAGCCTAAAGGACAGAAGTCAACAACATGGTTACAGAAATAACACACAACTGAAATGATCAACTATTAAATATTTTCATAGCCTTTACTGTAGTATAAATGCTCTGACCCCATCGTACCACTGCAGAATTACAGTAATTACATCAATTGGATGTTATAATAACATATCTTGTCGTAATCTTAATTAGACTCTTCCTAGACTAGAAATTAATTTAGCTAAATTAGTTTTTAAGCTTCGCATTTCAGATGCAAGATGGTAACAGGGACCAACTAAAATTAAATCAGAAGGTTATACTCTAGCCTGATTTTATCCTATTTCGTATTAGCTTTTCGCTGTCCTTCAGGGTGGTTCAGTTAACAGTGCGTTGAGCTTTGGGTCAGAAGTTTATGGATTCAAATCCTACTTGAGCACAAAACCAGAGGCTAATGTGCCAGTGCTGAGGGATCCTGTGCCAATCAGACACTAAGTGGAGATTCCACTTGCCTGTTCAGATGGATTCCATAATGCTGTTTTAAAGAAGAGCAGGGGAGGATTTCCCTCGTGTCCCGGCCAATAGGTGATTGTTATATTGCTGTTTATGGGAGCTGGCTGTGCGTAAATTGGCTGCCCTGTTTCCCATGCTCTAACAGTAACTAAACTTCATTGGCTGTAAGCTGACATCTTGGAGTGAGTCATGGAAGATGCTTGATAAATGTAATTCCTTCTTTTCCCTATACCATTCGGTTCTGTGGAGGTTGGCCTGAATTCTGTCTTTTCCTTGTCCAACCTAAATAAGGAATGCCAGGCCAGAGGGACCTGAGCATTTGCAGAGCGGTTCCAAGCTCTGCAATCCCATTGGCACACAGTGACCAGCTTTAAAGGAAAAATCACTTTGAAATTACAATGGCTGAGCTGGAGCAACTCTGAAGAATTTCAGGTCTGTGAGCGAAATAGTTAATGACAATTACCCTCTGCTCAGTAATTCTGCAACAAATACAACACTTGCTGCAGAACTGAGGAACACTGGCCCAGAAGTTCTGATGAAGCATTAACTCTGTTTCCCTCTCCATAAATACTGTCAGCCCTGCTGAGTCCTTCTATTTTATTCCACAAAATGTGAGTTGACAGCAGGAGTAACTCACTTTCTAACTCCCCAAAGTCTGTCCACCTTCTACAAGGCACAAGTCAGGAGTGTGATGGAATACTCCCCACTTGCCTAGATGGGTGCAGCTCCAACAACACTCAAGAAGCTTGACACCACCCAGGACAAAGCAACCCATTGATAGGCACAGTATCCACAAACACCCACTCCCTCCCATCACCAACACTCAGCAGCACCAGTATGTACTATCTACAAGAAGCACTGCAGAAATTCACCAAAGATCCTTAGACAGCACCTTCCAAACCCAGGATCCCTTCCATCTAGAAGGACAAGGGCAGCATATACATGGGAACACCATTACTTGCAAGTCTTCCTCTAAGCCACTCACCACCCTGACTTCACTGTCAACGGGTCAAAATCCTGGAATTCCTTCCCTAATAGCATTGAGGGTCAACCTTCAGCAAATGAAATGTAGGAATTCAAGAAGGCAGCTCACCACCACCTTCTTGAGGGCAACTAGGGATGGGCAATGAATAATGACCCAGCCAGCGACCCTACATCCCACGAGTTAATTTTATAAAAAGACATATTTGGAGCACTCTCCGTGATTAGACACCTTCCTGTTTCTCATGCTCCTTGGGTGTGTCTTGCTGGGATTATCCATCAGGTTCCTGTTTACATATCTCTGAGGAGTCCATTCTTATTGATGTTGTGGAAGGAAAAATGAGCAAAGGGCGCAATAGGCGGTTGAATTGGAAGCTCCCATCCTACACCCTTGCTCGAAGTCAAAATGACATTCAAAGGACGTGGTCAGGCAAAGTGTAACGCAGCATGTGACAATGTTCTTTCAGCAAGAGACTGAAGGGTTACCATCCCTGGGGAATCTGCACTCTTGCATCAATCAAGATTCCTTTTATTTTTTTCACTTCCGTATTCAGCACTGGATCATGCTACACTTTGCCAGTCCGGGTGAAGGGTAACTGAGAGAAAGTGAGGACTGCAGATACTGGAGATCAGAATCAAAATGTGTGATGCTGGAAAAGCACAGCAGGTCAGGCAGCATTCAGGGGGCAGGAGAGTCGACATTTCAGGCATATTCCCGATGAAGAGCTTATGCCCGGAACGTTGACTCTCCTGCTCCTCGGATGCTGCCTGACCGGCTGTGCTTTTCCAGCATCACACATTTGAAGTATAACTGAGTCTTGCTGAGAAACGAGAGATGTTGCTGCAGATTTGCATCTTGCACTCATCAGGACAAATGCAAGAATGCTGAATTTCACACAATTATAACAATTTGCACTACAGAAAAAAGTAAAGGTGCCGATTGGTGAGCCAGTCAACTCTAATTGGACAAGACATTGCTATGAAGAAAGCAATGGGGATAACTGGATAAATGCCTTCAGAGCAGATGGTTACAGAAGGCTGTTGCATCACTAATAGCACTCAGCATTACGGGAGTGCCTATCACTTCAAATGTTACTGAATGATTCCAGTAAATGCTGGAAGACTGAGAAGTCCAGAACCAGGGGTCACAGTGTAAGGATATGAGATAGGCCATAGATGACTGAGATGAGGAGAAATTTCTTCACCCACAGAAGAGTGAGCCTGTGGAATTCTCTGCCAGAGATAGCTATGAGGGGCAAAACATTGACTGTTTTCAAAAAAGAGTTCTTAGGACTAAAGGGATCAAAGGGCATGGGAAAGAAGCGCTAACAGGATACTGAGTTGGATGGTCAGCCGTGATTACATTGAATGGTAGAACGACTCGAAGGGCTGAATGGCCTACTCATGCTCTTATTTTTTGATGTTTCTTTCTATTTAAAGGTTCCTCTGATTGTTGCCACGTATAGAATGTTCTCTTTGATTCACATTCCAGTCACCAATGTCTTAACTGCTATAGCTCTTATAAACTGTAATAAAATTATGCTGGAAACAATTAGCAGGTCTGGCAGCATCTGCAGAGAGATAAGCAGAGTTAGCATTTCAGCTTTTTATTTCAGATTTTCAGCATTTTTTTTTCTTTCGTGGCAGCAATGTTGCTTCTGCGTCAGAGGCCTACACCAGAAACTCCGTGGCAGAACTTTAGGCTGACATGCCAACGCAGGAGGGAGGGAGTGCTGCACTGCCAGACAGGCCGTCTTTTGGATGAGATATGAAACCAGGGCTCATACACACAAAAGATCCCATAGCACTATCCTGAAGAAAACCAGAGGACGTTTCCCAGGTATCCAGGCAAATACCTATCCCTCAAGCAACATTACTACAACAGATCGTCATATTGATGTTTGTGGGAACTTGCAATGTACAGACTGGTTGCTGCATCAGCTCATCGGAAGTACAGTTTTTCTGTCAAATGCTTCGGGATATCCTGAGGATTTAAAAGGTGCTATGTAAATACAAACTTTTCTTTAATCCAAGATAATTAGCATCGCCTGGTAAAAGATCAGGCTCCATTATTAACTCATTAGCAGGGATCCATTAACTAGAGCTTAATAAATTGACCAAATGATGAGGTTTGAAATTCAGTTTCTAATCATGGCTGCAGGATCCATCCACACAAATTAAATGAATTTATTTCCTTCTCTTAACAAATAAATAGCCGTTTGAAAGACCTTGAATGATTAGATTGGAATGGACAGAAGCTTCCAGAATGAAATTGAGCACAGAAGTGGTGAAGAGTAAAAGGAGGGGAAAAGCAGTGGAGATTCTTGAGCCCCATCACAGAAAATAAATGAGATCCCAAACTAATAAATGTTTTTGTATTCCCGTATTAAGGTATAAATATTTATTAGGTTGGGAAGAAACAACTCACAAATATTCAATGCCCTAGGCGGTTTTCTGGAAATGGGCATTGACCATGTGTTATAATTAAAATTGCCCCTAAGCAAAAAAAAAGACTTGTCTTGGATAGAAAATGCGTAATCCTAGCAAATCCTTTGGCTGGTTTGACAAGACATCAGTAAATCAGAAAGGGAAATACTGAAGGGAACAGAAGAATCTCTCAGTTGAAATACGAATAACAGACCTGAGAGACACAGTCTAATCAAATACTTCAAATTCTAACTGGGCTGTGTTAATAACTACATATCATTTCATTTTAGTTCCCCTCTCTGTCATGTCCTGTTTAATCCTGTGAGATGCTGTAGTTCATTGCTAAGCTGATAATATTTGCAGCAAATTGCATTTCTAATGCTCGATATTCAAAGTGGGCAATAGGATTTGGAGTTTAGCTCAGAGCCTAACTAAGCTTCCCCCTGCAAAATAAATTTGTTTTTTGACTTTGGGGCCAGAATTTCCTCGCTGCTGCTCTCATCCCTTCATCGGAAACCTCTTTGACGTTTAGATCATACAGATGCTCGATAGATAAATGCTGCAAAACTTTTAAAGTAATTAGCAAAAACAATCAGGGCAAAATGAAAATTTTATTTCAGCAGCAGATTGCTGTGACCTGGAATTGCTGTCTGAAAGGAAGGTGGGACTACAGTATCTTACAAAAGGGACTTGGAAAGGAAAGAAATATATAGGACAATGAGGAATGAGCAAAAAGTTAGGACAAGTCAGGGACCTTTCAAACAGAAATGAGAGACTGTAAGGTATTCCTTTCAGATTTGTATGATGCTATGATGGGCTAGGAGAAAGTGAGGATGCAGATGCTGGAGATCAGAGTCGAGAGTGTGGTGCTGGAAAACACAGCAGGTCAGGCAGCATCCGAGGAGCAGGAGAGTCGACATTTCGGGCATAAGTCCTTGATGCAGGGTTTATGCACGAAACATTTATTCTCCTGCTCCTCGGATGCTGCCTAACCTGCTGTGCTTTCCCAGGACCACACTCTTGGCTATGATGGGCTGTTGATTACATGTTCCCTGTTTTATGCTGTTATACAATGTCCAAATCTACCCTTTTGAGTTTAAGGCAAATCTCATTCCAATGTTTAGCAGCACATAATTCTGCAGCACAGAAGGGCTCCTATTTTCTGGAAAGAGTAGGAGGAGCTTTTTTCCACAGTGGAGTTGCTTCTGCCTGAGCTTGCTTCAGTAAATCTTTCAGTTCCTGATCACTGCCATCCCTCATCTCGAGAAACACAAAGGTACAGACAAATACACCGTGGAAAATTCTTCAGAAATTGTGCACTCTGATTTTGATTCCTTCATGCAATTATCACAACAAATATTATCACATTGATATCAGCTTTTTTTTCCAGATGGATTTGCATCTATTATGTAAATGGCATGATAGATTTAGTGTGTGGATGACAAGGAGCAATAATTTATGGGAAAAGGCTTCAATAAATGACATCAGGCCTAGTAACTTATGATGAGAACTGTTACAAGTGACCCATAGGCCTTGGTTTACAAGCTGATTTATTCCAGTAACCAACTGCTTCCTATCAAAGGTCACAATTCATAATACATTCAGATTAAGGGATTTTTCTACATTTAAAAGTGATCGATAAAGAGACTATCTAAGTGCTGGCACTATTGGTCATGCCAATGCCAGTTAGTAATCTGCAAATATTGTAAACTACACGTTGGCTTCATCAAAATTAAAGCTTAAATGGGAAATGAATCAGAAATGGGAAATTTATCAAGAACATAAGTCTAATCAAAAAGCAACAATCATCAGTTCTTCCTCACTTATAAACTCAATCTTGCAATCTCTTGGTTTCCAAGTCCTGGATCTAACTGGTTGTCTAATTGATAGTCATTAACAGAGCAGTTATATTGATTTGAAATGTTCAGGCCTGTTGCTTGAGTTTCAATAAGCCTGGGGTCGGACACACACAGTGCCCACCAAGTGGCCTTGCAGTTGACACCAGAAGAGCTCTGTTACTACATAGGTCTGTGTAACAAAATTCAGAACTGTTGAAGGTGGCATCTGTCTGTAATTGAATAGATGAACTGTTTTTTATTAATCATTCCTGGTGACTCCTGATGAAGGGCTTTTGCCCGACACGTTGATTTTCCTGCTCCTTGAATGCTGCCTGACCTGCTGAGCTTTTCCAGCATCACTCTAATCTCCAGGATCTGTAGTACTCACTTCCGCCTGCTTTTTATTAATGGCATCCAATGTTTGGAGATTGCTTGTAGTTTATTGTGGTGGCACTGAGCTCAGACCTCACATGAGGGAACAGCAACTAAAGCTTGATGTTTTATATATGCCAGGGTGATTATATACAGGGGGTCTGACCACAATGTAGCCCCACCACTAACTTGAAGACTTCTGTTACTGGTAGTATACCTCATAGTTTAGAATCAGAGGATCATAGCACTGCCAAGTCCACTTAGGCTCTCATGTTTCAACCCTTCTGGTCAACTTCACCAATGCTCTTTCCACATTGTACTGTAGCTTTTCTTTCCTTCTAGCATCTGTCCAATTCACTTTTCATATTACTGGCTTTGACCAATGCAATCTAGATCATGACCATTCACTGCATTAAAGAAAAATCTCTTTTCCTCTTGTTCCCTCTGATACTTCTGTCAATCACATTAAACCTCTATTTCACAACTCTTGGCCAGGACAAACGGTTTCTCCTTACAATATCAAAGCCAAATGAGTTCAGTCTCAACCATCACATTTCCTTTTAACTTCCTCTTCTCTAATGATAATACTGAGGGCCATTCATTTTAGAGTTACTGTCAGAAGTAAAGCATAGGGATTTCTTTTAGATGGAGCAACATATTGAGAATTGGAAAATATTGTCTGAAAAGCTGGAGGGAGCAGATTCAATTCTAAATTTCAGGAGAAGGTTGGGTCAGTATTTGAAAAGAAATCATTAGCAGGACTAAGAGGAAAGAATGGGGGTGGTGCAGAATAGGACTGATTAGTAACTCTACCAAAGGCACAATGGATCAAAGGTCTGTGCTGGATGTCCCTATGTTTGACATTACCTGCCACATTTCCGATCTGGGTCAAGCTGTCTGTGCTTATTCACAGTTGCCACTTGATGGCGGTCTTGATGACTTCATCCAGCTTTGTCAATGTTTGGGAAGTGGTTGCCCAGTTGGTAAACTTCAGATTAGAGCTAACACATGACCAGCTGCCTACCAGCTTCTTGTGGGGTCTGGAGCCCAGTAGGTACTTTGAGGTTGCATTGCTGGCAGCAGACTAGGGGACTATCGGTCCGAGATCAGACTGAGGTCTGTTTGCAACAGCCATACACACTTGGCCTCTGCTATGGTCACTAGCCATCCTGAAGAGAGATTCCCTGCAGCTTAACCCAGAGGAAAATAAACAGCAAAACTGACAAGCGATGCTTACTCATCTGACTTCTCTTGTATACTTCAAAATGAAGATCCAGTGTGACCATTTGTAACCATTACTGTTTGTACAATATTTCTGTTTCTCTTCCCTTTTTGTTAAAGTTTACAAACTGAGCTGAGAGAGGATCTTCACCCTCAGGAACCTTCGATTCCCCATACCTACATGGACAGACTCTCTTTCCTTTGGATCTCTTCCACTGTCCCTGAACATCAGGACCTGTTACATTGGAGGATGATGTGAAACACTAAAAGAAAGAAGTTTTTGAACTGAGTCCAAGTCCAACTGTTTTAAGGATGGTTTTATTTAGTGACCCAGTAAAACTCATCGCCCACTGATCACTCTCCATACTTATGCAACAAATCCTTACCCAATTAACACTTAATTATATCAATATATATCACTTGCCTATTCCTTCATTCCATTAGGTCTCAAACCTCCCTTCAAGCCTTATTAGATTGTAACAGGTGAGTGTTCCCCTCTGATCAGCAATTAGTGAATCCTTTCAAAAATGTATGCAGTGAATATTTTTGACACAAAGTGCAATTGGGGTCAGGGCTCAGATTTGATCCCAAAACAGGTCCCTAGTGGTGTTATTACTAGACTGTTAATCCAGAGAACTAGGTAATGTCCTGGGGACCCTGGTTCGAATCCCACCATAGCATATGGTGGAGTTTGAATTTAATAAATGTCAATAAGAAGCCATTGATGACCATGAATCTATTGTTAATTGTCAGGAAAATCCCTTCTTGTTCACTAATGTCCTTTAGGGAAGCAAATTGCCATCCTTACCTGGCCTCCCCTACATGTGACTCCAGACCTACAGCAAAATGCTTCACTCTTAACTGTTTTGGGCAATTGTGGACGGGAAATAAATGCTGGCCAAGCTAGTGACGTCTTCATCCTGTGAATGAATTAAACAAAAAGAGAGAAACAAAATGGTTGCAGTCATTCGCCATACGTATAACGCCATACAAAGAAACATCTCCTTCCTGTTTTGACTTTCTTCAACTGCCAATTTGCAACATCTGATGGTGGAACAGAAACATTTTGAATGCATGTACGAAAGCCGAAAACTTGCTTTATTTGAAGTTGTGTTGCTGTTTTAGAATGGACTAGAGAGACTCAGCTGGGAAAAGTTACTGCTGTATTATTAAGCACTGAACTCCTTCAGTCTCAATTCCACAAATGTACGAGGAAATTGAAAATTAAATGAGATTGTCAAGACCAAAAGTCAAGGGTTTAAGGTTTCCCACGATGCACGAGAACAAGCATACTAGCTAGTTCGTCTTTTGTTTCAAAGTTATAAATCATACAACATCAGGTTATAGTCCAACAGGTTTATTTGGAAGCAGTAGCTTTCGAAGTGCTGCTTCTTCATCAGGAGGTTGAATTCAATACACGTCAATAAGAATCTAATAATGACCTTGAATCTGTTGTCAATTATCAGAAAACCTCTTTTGGTTCACTAATGCCCTTTTGGAAGAAAATTGCCAACCTGATTACTAACCACCTGATGAAGGAGCAGCCCTCTGAAAGCTAGTGCTTCCAAATAAACCTGTTGGACTATAACCTGGTGTTGTGTGATTTCAACTTTGTTCACCCCAGTCCGACACCAGCATCTCTGAATCATGCTTATTTTGTGGATGTAGGTTTGCTCACTGAGCTGGAAGGTTCATTTCCAGATGTTTCATCACCCTACTAGGTAATATCTTCAGTGGGCCTCAGGCGAAGCAGTGTACATGATTCCTGCTTTTTATTTATATGTTTGGGTTTCTTTGGATTGGTGATGTCATTTCCTGCAGTGATGTAATTTCCTGTGGTGATGTCATTTCCCGTTCTTTTTTTCAGTGGGTGGTAGATGGGGTCTACCTCGATGTGTTTGTTGATAGAGTTCCGGTTGCCGTGCTTCTAGGAATTCTCGTGTGTGTCTCTGTTTGGCTTGTCCTAAGATGGATGTGTTGTCCCAGTCTATGTGGTGTCCTTCCTCATCTATATGTAAAGATACTAGTGAGAGAGGGTCATGTCGTTTCGTGGCTAGTTGATATTCATGTATCCTGGTGGCTAGTTTTCTGCCTGTTTGTCCAATGTAGTGTTTGTTACAGTTCGTACACGGTATTTTGTAAATGACATTAGTTTTGCTTGTTGTCTGTATACGGTCTTTCAAGTTCATTAGCTGCTGTTTTAGTGTGTTGGTGGGTTTGTGGGCTACCATGATGCCAAGGGTCTGAGTATCTGGCAGTCATTTCCGAGATGTCTTTGATTTAGGGGAGAGTGGCTAGGGTTTCTGGATGTGTTTTGTCTGCTTGTTTGGGTTTGTTGTTGAGTAATCGGCTGTGTTCATTGGGTACCCATTCTTTTTGAATACATGGTATAGGTGAGATAAAGAACAGGAAATGACACCACCACAGGAAATGACATCACCAACCCAAAGAAACCCAAACATATAAATAGAAAGCAGGAATCATGTACACTGCTTCGCCTGAGGCCCACTGTAGATGTTACCTAGTAGGGTGACGAAACATCTGGAAATGAATCTCCCAGCTAAGCGAGTAAACCTACATCCGGAACCTCAACCTGAGCTACAAATCTTCTCAAAACTCGCTATGCTTATTTTGTTTCAATTGTTCTTTGCATAAATTAAAAAAATGCAGATTTCTTCCTGCTTGCAGTCTGTCCAGAAATCTTCATGATTTCCTCTGTTTTTATCCAGAGAAAGTTAAAAAGCACACAACACCAGGTTGCTCCAAAAGCTAGTGCTTCCAAATAAACCTGTTGGACTATAACCTGGCGTTGCGTGATTTTTGGCTTTGTCCATCCTCGTCCAACACTGGCTCCTCCATATCGTACTTAGAAAAGCAAATTGCCTATTGAGTGTTTCTGGTTAAATATTCCATGTACACATAAATCAATCAATCGATAGCCGGGATTGTACTACAGAGCTTTCGTAAGGCATTTGATAACTTACCCCATTGCAGGCTGGTACAGAAGGTAGAGTCTCATGGGATCCGGGGTGAGCTGGCGAGGTGGATACAAAGCTAGCTTGATCATAGAAGACAGAGAGTAGCAGTGGAAGGGCATTTTGCAGAATGAAGATCAGTAACTCGTGGTGTTTCACAGGGATCAGTGCTGAGACCTTTGTTGTTTATAATATATATATAAATGTTCTGGAGGAATATGTAGGTGGTTCTGATTAGTACGTTTGCAGATGACACCAAAATTGGTGGCAGATGATGAGGAGGATTGTTAAAGGATACGGCAGGATATAGATAAATAGCGGATTTTGACAGAGAAATGGCAGATGGAGTTTAATCTGGACAAATGCGAGGAGGTGCATTTTGGAAGATTAAATTCAGGTGCGAATTATATGATAAATGGCAGAACCCCGAGGAGCATTGACATACAGAGGAGTCTGGGCTTACGGGTCCACAGCTCCCTGAAAATGGCAACACAAGTGGATAAGGCGGTCAAGAAGGCATACAGCACACTTGCATTCATCAGGCGAAGTAAAAGTTGGCATGTTATATTTCAGATGTACAAAACTTTAGTTAGGCCACATTTGGAATACTGCATGCAGTTCTGGTCACCACACTACCAGATGCACGTGGATACTTTGGAGAGGGTGTAGAAAAGGTTTACCAGGATGTTGCCTGGTCTGGAGGGTTTTAATTATGAGGACAGGTTGAATAAACTTGGATTATTTTCACTAGAAAGACGGAGAGTGAGGGACAACCTGATAGAGGTCTACAAAATAATGGGAGGAATGGTGGCACAGTGGCTCAGTGGTTAGCACTGTTGCCTCATAGTGCCAGGGACCCAGGTTTGATTCCAGCCTCAGGTAACTGTATGTGTGCACGTTCTCCCCGTGTCTGTGTGGGTTTCCTCCAGGTGCTCCAGTTTCTTCCCACAAACCAAAGACATGAAGGTTGGGTGAAGTGGCCATGCTAAATTACCCATCGTGTTCAGGGAGGTGTAGGTTACATGCATTTGTCAGGGGTAAATGTAAGGGAATGGGGCTGGGTGGGTTGGTGTGGACTTGTTGGGCTGAAGGGCCTGTTCCCACACTGTAGGGAATCTATGAATAGATTGGGTGGATAGTCAGAGGCCTTTTCCCAGAAGCAAAGGTCAACTACAAGAGGGCACAGAGTTTAAGGTTCAAGGGGAGAAGTGCGGGAGTAATTTTTCACACAGAGAATGGTGGGTGCCTGCAATGTACTGCCAGTGGAGGTGGTGAAAGCTGGCACATTAGCAACCTTTAAGGCATATCTCGGTAGACACAAGAATGAGAGGCGAACAGAGGGATAGAAACTACGTATGGGCAATAAGTAACAGGTCTAAATAAGGATAGGAATCGGCTCAGGCTTAGTGGGCCGAAGGGTCTGTTCCTGTGCTGAATTGTATTGTATAAATTGTATAACTCCTATAAGAACATTGTCATTTCCTGACAATCGAAGTCAGAATTTCCCACCATCCATCCCGACCAACATTCAGTTGTAAAGGTGAAGGCCTCCATCATTACTAAGTGTTCCCTCTTGTGGCCAATTCGTATTTGTCAGCAACTTGCTCATTCGTACCGAATACTTGCGTAAGATGTGAGAAGAGGCAGCAAAAGGCATCCTGTTTAAGGAGCACTTGCTCTCACCTTTATATAGTCTCAAAAGGAGTTTTTGTGCTTGCTCTCTTATTGCAGATCCCGAGACAGTTGTTCAACAATAACATGTACACACAGACACACATACATGAACACAATGCAGACGCATATGGTAACAAATACGCAAGGGACTGAGTTTCAAAATGCGATGCTGTAGGAGTTAAGATAGGGGGCATTTTCATTGAGTATTTTTTCTTGTCCTTGACTTAATTGTCTTATTTTATGAGGCAAAGCTTCGTCTGGCTTTCCAACTGCTTGTCACTTTAAATTCAACAAATATTAATGGATATTATTGCATTTACTACATCACTCTAGCATTTTTTAAAATTCTGTCAGGAGTGTCTGTGTGCATAGGCCTGCATGTCACACAACTGTCTTTGGTAATAACGCCTTTTAAAGCAGTTATTTGTTTCACCATTTTTATTTATCTTGACAAGACATAAGGGAGCAGATGTAAAAGGGCTTAAGTATAACATGACCTGCACAGCAGTGCTGCAGTGTGAAGCCACGATGAATAGACATCATGTGTAATTGCAGTATTCCCAAATGCACAGCCATCCCAATTATTTTCCTGTCCCTGGTTGCGTTTGATTGTTGTCGTGGGGATGGGTCTGTCCTTTTTGTATTTAATACATCTTGTCACCTTGTGTAACTGTTCTGCTCAGAGGCACAGCCTTCCAATCTGTGTATTGTGTAGTGATTGACAGGAGGCAGAAACTCCTTCCCCCCATCTACCCAGTTCCCACTTAGATCCTCTTAGAAATGTGCCGATATACACACAAACATACACACAGACACAGACACAGACACACACACACACAGACACACACACACACACACACAGACATACACACATTCTACGCACAAGTTTGCTCACAAACATGGGCATCCATCTCATGCACTCACTCACCCACCCACACGTGTATGCACACACTCAGGACACAAATGCAAACTCATGCATGCACACAGCTACACATATACACACTCACACACTTGCATTTAGACTCACAGACACACGATTACACTCACACACACACTCACGCCCACCTGCTCACATACACTAATACACAGACGCCCACATAAACACACTATACACACAGTCAGATTCATGGTGTGATGAAACCTGAAAGGATATTGTGTATTTTTTTGGGTGGAGGGGAGGAGGGTATGGGAAACATTTTTTTTTCACAGTGATCTTTTGTCTCCAGTAACATTGCCCAAGATATCACAAACATATGGCATTTTAAAATTCATTCATAAGATCTGGACATCACTGTCTAGGCCAGTATATATTGCCTTTTCCTAATTGCCCTGGAGAAGATTGTAATGAACTACCTTCTGAACCACAGTAGAGGAACACTGACAATGTTATTAGGAAGGGATTTCAAGAATTTTGACTCAATCACAATAAAGGAACGATAGTATATTTCCAAGTCAGGATGATACGTCTCTTGGTTAGGAGCTGGCAGGTGGAGCTCTTCCCTGCTGCCTTTGTCCTTCTAGGTGGTGGAGGTTGAAGTACTCAACAGGTCAGGCAACATCTGTAGAGGGAGAGACAGAGTTAACATGTCAGGTCAATTACCTATCACTGGAATGGAACAAAAGTTAGAGATGTTGGAGGTTTCAAGCAAGTGAGAGGCAGGAAAAGAGGATAAGCATGGGAAAAAGGAACTAAAAAGGAAACGCACTCCTCCCATTGCTGCATATTCTGTTTCTATCAGTATGTTGTGTTGAAAAACAAATTGAGTACATTAACTAGTGCTTGACCTGGCCCATTTATTAATTCCTTTTTAGTCTTCAAAATAGCTGTTATGTAGTGTTTATACAACATATGCCACGATCACACACCGGGGCGGAGAGCTTATAGCCCCAACTACATTCCAAAGCTGCCAAAGTACAGAAACCCTAATTAAACCATGATGGACTAGCAAAGTCTGTTTCGTCAGTGAATAATTCATGAGGAGTACGACAGCTTTGGAATGGAGCTGTGGGGTTAATCGGACGGTTGGCAAAATTCCCTTGCTAAGTTTAGCCATTCATTGCCAGCATGGGGAGGGATGGATGGTGGGCATCTGTTGGCGATGTTGAGACTGCCAATCCCTCAAACGTGCAGCTGCACCATGTGTGTTAGGACCAGTCTGAGATCTCTCATGTTATCCACTGCAACTATATATAGTCGGTATTTTATGGGATAATCTTTCATTATGGGATTTAGGGTGCGCTGTTACTACGACAACAACTGGATAATGACCATTGAGGCAATATTCATTTATCTTGCAGATGCATTATTCATGATAATAGATTGAGTCTCGCTCAGTCATGTCTTTTATTTTAGTTTGTCTAATCATTCTGTATGCTTACTCAAAAAAACTATTTTTAATCAACCTCTTCAAGCATGTTATGACACACCTCAGGAGCAGATGGGTCTTGAACCCACACCTCTGACTCTCTTAACTGCTCTATTCATTCTCTGTTTAGCATTACTGTAGGTAGCCTGCTGACTGTGCAAGTGACCAAGATTTCATAGAATCATACAGTACAGAAGGATGTAATTCAGGGTAACTTGTCAATGTGCCTGTAACAGACAGCTTTCCAATTACCATCCACTCCTTCCCCACCCATTCCCCCATCTCTTTTAAACCTGCTCTAAGCTCCCGATTTTATAAATTTCCTTATTTCAAGCATATGCCGTTGAACTTCACAAAATTATGAAGAAGATGGGCAGCTTTCATGCAGAACGTAAAGTGGCAATTTTATTTGATAAAAGATTAGTGTCCACAATAGTAGAGTGGTCTGCTTCAGTGATTTCTGTACAAACGCACATTTGTGCCAATTTCTGGGAAGTCCAGTAAAAATGCAAATGAGCTTTCCAGATGCAGAGGACTGCTCCATTGCAATTTAGGTGACTCAGAGCAACGAGAACTGATACATCTTGCAGCCGTGTGGAGATGGTAAGACAGAGAAAGATATTCAAAGGCTATTCATAACTGGAATGTCAAACAACTCCCATTGTGTGACAGTTGTTTAAACCCTCCAACCTACTCATGTGGATAATGGAAGCACACACATACTATGGTCAAATGCAGAAGGTAGATTAACTGTGATCCTAAGAACCCCAGGGTTAGTCGGACAGTCAGTCTGGTGTAGAGGCAGAAGAAATTCTCAGCCCAGAAGGATGCACCAAAGACACAGAAGTAATGTTATTATTTTATCTGTCAATTATAAGTTTGCTACTGGAGGTAAGCCATAACATGTACTGACAAAGACAGGAAGCTGCAGTCACATGGATGTAGCCACTGTGATTTCATCAGCACATCTTTCCTCCCACTATCCTCTGTTGGAAAGCAAAGATATAAATGTTAGGCTGCTAAGTGCATTCTGCATCATTAGCAATCGCGTGTGTGTGTGTAAGAGAGAGAGTGTGTGCACACGTGTTTGTATGTGGGTGTGTATCTGGATGCGTGTGTATGTATGTGTGTGTGGGTGTGTGTGAGTGTATGTGTGTGGTGTGTGTATGTGCACATGTGTCTGGGAGTGTGTGTATGTATATGTACATGTGTGCATGCGTGTGTGTGTCTGCCTGTCTGTGTGTATGTTGTACATGTGTGTATGAACATCTGCTTATGTGTGTGTCTGTTGGTATGTGTGTCTGTGTGTATGTGTTGTGTGAATTCTAACAAAAATAAGCAATATCCTTTCTTTTAATTTCAATCTGTAAGGAAACCTGGTTTTTGTCAGGTCTTGAACCCCAGAAGGGGTTAAAAAATACATCTCTAAAACAAATCTTTTTCTGTTTGGTTGAGAGGTAGAAAATGGAGAACCATCTCTGCTCTGTCTGTAACAATATCTAAGACCTCTGAAAGGTGCAACTGAATGTGTTTTCACCCGTTATTCAGGAAGTACATTCCAAATGAGGACAACTTGCTACATATTAGGAAAAATCTCACCTCTGGTTTTAAACATTAGTATAGAGGTATGATGGTGCAGTGGCTAGCACTGCTGCCTCACAGCACCAGGGATCTGTGTTCAATTCTGGCCTCTTGTCACTGTCTATGTGGAATTTGCATGTTCCCTCCCGGTGTCTGTATGGGTTTCCTCTGAGTGCTCTGGTTTCTTTCCACCATCCAAAAATGTGCAGGTTATGATGACTGACCATCTTAAATTGCCTGTAGTGTCGAGGCCAGGTGGGTTAGCCGTGAGTAATAACAGGATAGGGGGGATCTGGGTACAAGGCTCTTTGGACAGTTGGTGTGGATTCAATGGGCTGAAAGGCCTGTTTCCACACTGTAAGGGTTCTATGGTATTATATAACAATATATCCAACATACGTGCCAGTGGAAACAAATTCAATTCCTTATTGAATCCAACAAACATGCAACATATAAAGAGCCTCATAATTTTGGTGCAGGTTATTACAACAATGGTAGTTGCAGGTTCTGGGATTTTGATGTTTCAGTAAGAACAAAGAAGATGGTAAAAGAGGGGGAGGTGTGGCGTTGTTAGTCAGGGAAAGTATTACGGTGACAGAAAGTACATTTGAGGACTCGTCTACTGAGGTAGTATGGGCTGAGGTTAGAAACAGGAAAGGAGAGGTCACCCTGTTGGGAGTTTTCTAGAGGCCTCTAAATAGTTCCAGAGATGTAGAGGAAAGGATAGCAAAGATGATTCTCGATAGGAGCGAGAGTGTCAGGGTAGTTGTTATGGGGGACTTTAATTTTCCAAATATTGACCATGAATACTATAGTTAGAGTACTTTAGATGGGTCAGTTTTTGTCCAATGTGCGCAGGAGGGTTTCCTGACAGGCCAACAAAGGACGAGGCCATATTAGATTTGGTACTGGACAATGAACCAGGCCAGGTGGTAGATTTGGAAGTAGGTGAGCACTTTGGTGATAGTGACCACAATTCGGTTATGTTTACTTTAGTGATGGAAAGGGTTACGTAAATACTGCAGGGCATGTCATAGCCTGGGGAAAGGCAATTATGATACGACTTGGCAAGATTTAAGATGCATAGGATGGGAAAGGAAACTGCAGGGGATGGGCACAATTGAAATGAGGAGCTTATTCAAGGAACAGCTACTGCGTGTCCTTGATAAGTATGTACCTGTCAGGCAGGGAGGAAGTGGTCGAGTGAGGAAGCTCTTGTCAAGAGGATGAAAAAAGCTTATGTTTGGATGAGGCGTAAAGGCTCAGTTTGGGTGTTTGAGAGTTATATGTTAGCCAGGAAAGACCTAAAGAGGGAGCTAAGAAGAGCCAGGAGGAGACATGAGAAGTTGTTAACAGGTAGGCTCAAGGAAAAGCCTAAAGCCTTCTAAATGTATATCCGGAATAAAAGAATGACTAGATTAAGATTAGGGCCAATCAAGGATCATAGTAGGAAGTTATGCGTGGTGTCCGATGAGATAGGGGAAGTGTTAAATGAATATTTTTCATCAGTATTCACACAGGAAAAAGACAATGTTGTCAAGTAGAATACTGAGATACAGGCTACTAGAATAGATGGGATTGAGGTTCACAGGGGAAGGTGTCAGCAATTCTGGAAACTGTGAAAATAGATAAGTTCCTTGGGCCAGATGGAATTTATCCAATAATTCTCTGGAGGATAGCAAATGTTGTCCCCTTGTTCAAGAACGGGAGTAGAGAAACCCTGTTAATTATAGACCAGTGAGCCTTACTTCAGTTGTAGGTCAAGTATTAGAAAAATGTTATAAGAAGTAGAATTTATAATCATCTAGAGAGGAATTAGTGGATTAGGTATAGTCAACACAGTGTTATGAAGAGTAGATTGTGCCTCACAAACCTTATTGAGTTCTTTGAGAAGGTGACCAAAAGGTGGATAAAGGGAAAGTGGTTGACGTGTATATGGATTTCAGTAAAGTGTTTGATAAGGTTCCCCACCATAGACTATTGCACAAAATACAGAGGCATGGGATTGAGGGTGATTTAGCAGTTTGGATCAGAAATTGGCTAGTTGATAGAAGACAGTTGGTGGTGGTTGATGAGAAATGTTCATCCTGGAGTTCAGTTACCAGTGGTGTACCACAAGGATCTATTTTGGGTCCACTGCTGTTTGTCATTTTTATAAATGACCTGGATGAGGGCGTAGAAGGATGGGTTAGTAAATTTGCGGATGATACTGAGGTCGGTGGAGTTGTGGATAATACAAGAAGAATGTCGCAGGTTATAGAGGAACACAGATAAGCTGCAGAACTGGGCTGAGAGGTGGCAAATGGAGTTTAATGCGGAAAAGTGAGAAGTGATTCACTTTGGAAGGAGCAACAAGAATGAAGAGTACTGGGCTAATCGTAAGGTTCTTGGTAGCGTGGATGAGCAGAGTATATAATGTCCATGTATATAAATCCTTGAAGGTTCGCCACCCAGGTTGATAGGGTTGTTAAGAAGGCATACGGGGTCTTAGCATTTATTGCCAGAGGGACTGAGTTTTGAAACCATGAGGTCATTCTGCAGCTGTACAAAACTCTGGTATAGCCGCAGTATTGTGTACAGTTCTGGTCACCACATTATAGTAAGGATGTGGAAGCTTTGGAAAGGATTCAGAGGAAACTGACTAGGATGTTGCCTGGTATGGAGGGAAGGTCTTACGAGGAAAGGCTGAGGGACTTGATGCTGTTTTTGTTAGAGAGAAGAAGTTTGAGAGGTGACTTAATTGAGACATGTAAGATAATCAGAGGATTAGGTAGGGTGGACAGTGAGAGCCTTTTTCTTTGGATGATGATGGCTAGCATGAGGAGACATAGCTCTAAATTGAGGAGTGATAGATATAGGACAGATGTCAAAAGTAGTTTCTTTACTCAGAGAGTAGTCAGGGTGTTGAACAGTAGTAGACTTGCCAACTTTAAGGGCATGTAAATGATTATTGGATAAGCATATGGATGATAATGGAATAATGTAGGCTAGATGGGCTTCAGATTGGTTCCACAGGTCAGCACAACATTGAGGACCGAAGGGCCTGTACTGCGCTGTATTGTTCTATGTTCTATGTTTTCCTTCATTGCATAAAAGGCAAACATGTAGATTGGGGCTAGTTCTCTTAGGAGGCTCACATAGAGGAACTCTGGGTTAGAACTACTGTAAAATATCTATCAGAATAAATACGGGAATAATTTTTCTGTCTTTTTCATTGCAGACCCAAGATGCCTATCCAACAACTCACCCATTCTGATCAGATTCAATTACTCAGATCTCCTTTACTTGATTTTAGCTGAGGAAAGAGGGAGCAGTGCTCCAGTGCATGGGAATATGATGAGCAAATTCACAGCCGTTAGTGCACGAGTTTGGATATTTCTAAGCCCTGACCCAGTCCGCTTGTTAAGGTCCTCGCATGTGCTATCTTCTAAGACATGACCAGTTCAGAGGTGCTGAGGATGTAGTCAGAAGGGTTGAAGCCTTGGGATGAGACCCTGACCACTGTCACCATACTGGGGATAGTGTTCAATGTAAAGAATCCCCCGTATACAGGATAATGGGGCTGGGGTGGGGGGGATCAGCACCTATGGCCCACTGATGGCTGTGATGCCACTGAGAGAGGGGAAGGGGTTCATCTATCAGTCTTACTGTCCCCTCTCCCAGGCCAGTTGTTGGCTAGGTACTTGCTGGGCTTGACCCTGAGTGAGGGGGCGGTGGGATAGCCTCAATCAACTGACACAGGAACAGCAAAACAAAGGTTACACCCGAAATGTCAACTTCTCCACCTCCTGATGTTGCCTGGTTTGCTGTGTGCTCACAGCCTTCTGCTTGTATACGTTGGGATTCCAGTATCTGCAGGTTTTTGTCTCTCCATTCAGACCCTCGAACCATGAGTGGAACAAATAGAGACTTGATGATGCAGATGGGTTATCCTCTGCTGTTGGCTGTGTAGCCTCTGACCTTCCTTCATGAAGGTGGAAATGTTCCGTGTCTTTCTCAGGAATTCCTCCAGGTCCTGCTGTTGAAGCCTTCCCCTGCCTGAGGATCCAGGAAGAACACATGAACATGGGTAGGCCATTCAGCCTCTCGGTACCATTACAGTTCATGTGGTTCTCAAAGATCTACCTAGCTCAGTCCTGTGAGAAATGTCTTGTGGAGCCTGTGGAATTCACTGTCACAGAAAATGGATGAAGCCAAAACATTAATTGTTTTACAGGAATGGTCGGGAACCTGGTCAGATGTTATAGAGCAAGCAAGTCTTGAACCTGGTGTTTCAGTCCAACTAAGGTACAAAAGCCTCTGAATGCCACGTTTATATTGGGTTTAATAGCATGATAGAAATGATCGAACATCATTTAGTGCCATGTGTACTCCATTGTAGTATAGTGAAAAACTTAGATAATGTCTGCCTTCTTATAGCCACATGTTGGGAATAAGTACCCAGATACAAATCCTGGATTACAAAAGAGAATGATACATCATTGCATTACTTTACAGAGTTTAAGAAGAAGTTAGGAACAAGACATCGTTAAAGGATTCAGATTACAGTCAGGTAAAAAATATCAAGTAAACATTACATTACAGCAGCTCAGCACGATTCCGCCCGCACCAGACCCCCGATCAACAGCCGGTCAGGCTCAGCTCCAAACCCCAGATCACACCGTAACGGCACTCGGCTGTTACAAGGGAAGAGCCAGGATTGCCTCTCCCACACCATCCGCCCAAGACTCTGTGTGCACTCCGCTCTGAGACAACATTGATCCAGGATTCGCTGCCTGTACTGCTCTGGGAATCACTGCCCACACACTGCTCCAGGACTCATTCGCCCCACACTGCTCTGGGACTCACTGCCCACACACTGCAATGGGACTCACTGCCCACACACTGCAATGGGACTAACTGCCTACACACTGCTCTGAGACTAACTGCCCACACACTGCTCTGAGACTCACTGCCCCCACACTGCTCTGGGACTAACTGCCCACACCCTGCTCTAGGACTCACTGCCCACACACTGCTCTGGGAATCACTGCCCCCATACTGCTCGGGGACTAACTGCCCACACACTGCTCTGGGACTAACAGCCCACACCCTGCACTGGGACTCTCTGCCAACACACTGCTCTGGGACTCACTGCCCACACACTGCACCGGGACTAATTGCCCACACACTGCTCGGGAACTAACTGCCCACACACTGCTCTGCGACACACTGCCCACACACTGCTCTGGGAATCACTGCCCACACACTGCTACGGGACTCACTGCCCACACACTGCTCTAGGAATCACTGCCCACACACTGCTCTGGGACTCACTACCCACACATTTCTCCGGGACTCACTGCCCACACACTGCACCGGGAATCACTGAACAAACACTGCTCTGGGACTTACTGGCAACATCCTGCTCTGGGACTGACTGCCCACACACTGGACCAGGACGGACAGCCCAAACACTGCTCTGGGAATCACTGCCCACACACTGCTCTGGGACTAACTGCCCACACACTACTCTGGACTAACTGCCCACACACTGCACTGGGACTAACTGCACACACACTGCACTGGGACTCACTGCCCACACTCTGCTCTGGGACTAACAGCGCTCACACTGCACTGGGACTCACGGCCCTCACACTGCTCTGGGACTAACTGCCCACATACTGCACCAGAACTAACTGCCCACACACTGCACTGGGACTCACAGCCCACACACTGCTCTGGGACTCAATGCCAACACACTGCTCTGTGACAAACTGCCCACACACTGCTCTGAGACTCACTGCCTCCACACTGCTCTGGGACTAACTGCCCACATACTGCTATGGGACTAACTGCCCACACACTGCTCTGGGATTAACTGCCCACACACTGCTCTGGGACTAACTGCCCACACATAGCACCGGGACTAACTGCACACAAACTGCACTGGGACTCACTGCCCACACACTGCACCACGACTAATTGCCCACATACTGCTCTGGGACTCATTGCCCACACACTGCTCTGCGACACACTGCTCTGGGACTCACTGCCCACCCACTGCACCGGGACTAATTGCCCACACACTGCACTAGAAATCACTACCCACACAGTGCTCTGGATTTACTGCCCACAAATTGCACCAGGACTAACTGCCCACACACTGCTCTGGGACTCACTGCCCTCACACTGCTCCGGGACTCACTGTCCACACACTGCACTGCGACACACTGCCCACACACTGCTCTGGGAGTCACTGCCCACACACTGCTGTGGGACTCACTGCCCACACAATGCACCGGGACTAACTGCCCACACACTGCTCTGGGACTCACTGCCCACACACTGCTCTGGGTATCACTGCCCACACACTGCTCTGGGAGTCACTGCCCACACACGTCTGTGGGACTCACTGCCCACACAATGCACTGGGACTCACTGCACACACACTGCTCTAGGATTCACTGCCCCACACACTGCTCTGGGACTCACTGCCCACACACTGCTCTGGGACTCACTGCCCACACACTGCTCTGGGAATCACTGCCCACACACTGCTCTGGGAGTCACTGCCCACACACTGCTCTGGGACTCACTGCCCACACACTGTACTGGGACTCACTGCACACACACTGCTCTAGGATTCACTGCCCACACACTGCTCTGGGACTCACAGCCCACACACTGCACAGGGACTAACTGCCCACACACTGCTCTGGGACTCACAGCCCACACACTGCACCAGGACTAACTGCCCACACACTGCTCTGAGACTCACAGCCCAAACACTGCTCTGGGACTCACTGCCCACACACTGCTCTGGGACTCACTGCCCACTCACTGCACTGGGACTCACTGCCCCCACACTGCTCTGAGACTCACAGCCCAAACACTGCTCTGGGACTCACTGCCCACACACTGCTCTGGGACTCACTGCCCACTCACTGCACTGGGACTCACTGCCCACACACTGCTCTGGGACTCACTGCCCACTCACTGCACTGGGACTCACTGCCCCCACACTGCTCTGAGACTCACAGCCCAAACACTGCTCTGGGACTCACTGCCCACACATTGCTCTGGGACTCACTACCCACTCACTGCACTGGGACTCATAGCCCAAACACTGCTCTGGGACTAACTGCCCAAACTCTGCTCTGGGACTAACTGCCCACATACTGCACCAGAACTAACTGCCCACACACTGCACTGGGAATCACAGCCCACACACTGCTCTGGAACTAACTGCCCAAGCACTGCTCTGGGACTTACTGCACACACACTGCTCCGGGACTCACTGCCCACACACTGCACCAGGAATCACTCATCCCACACTGCTCCGGGACAGACTGCCACAAACTGCACCAGGACTGACCACACACTGCTCTGGGACTAACAACCCACACACTGCTCTGGCACTAACTGCCCACACACTGCTCTGGGACTCATTGCCCACACACTGTACCGGGAAACACTGCCCACACACTGCTCTGGGACTCACTACCCACACACTGCTCTGGGACTCATTGCCCTCACATTGCTCTGGGACTCACTGCCCACACAATGCACCAGGATTAACTGGCCACACACTGCTCTGGGACTAACTGCCCACACACTGCCCTGGGATTAACTACTCACACACTGCACTGGGACTTACTGCCGGTGCCCTGCTCTGGGACTAACTGCCCACACACTGCACTGGGTCTCACTGCCCACACACTGCTCTGGGACTCACTGCCCACACACTTCCCTGGGACTAACTGCACTGGGGCTCACTGCGCACACACAGCACTGGGAATAACTGCCCACACACTGCTCTGAGACTCACTGCCCACACACTGCTCTGGGACTTACTGCCCACACACTGCACCGGGAATAACTGCCCACACACTGCTCTGGGACTAGCTGCACACACACTGCACCAGAACTAAGTGCCCACACACTGCTGTGGGAATCACTGCCCACACACTGCTCTGGGACTCACTGCCCACACACTGCTCTGGGAATCACTGCCCACACACTGTTCTGGGACTGACTGCCCACACACTGCTCTGGGACTGACTGCCCACACACTGCTCTGGGGCTGACTGCCCACACACTGCTCTGGGGCTGACTGCCCACACACTGCTCTGGGAATCACTGCCCACACACTGCTCTGGGACTAACTGCCCACACACTGCACTGGGACTCACTGCACACACACTGCTCTAGGATTCACTGACCAAATATGGTCTGGGACTCACTGCCCACACACTGCTCTAGGACTCACTGCCCACACACTGCTCTGGGACTGACTGCCCACACACTGCTCTGGGACTGACTGCCCACACACTGCTCTGGGAATCACAGCCCACACACTGCACCGGGAATCACTGCTCAAACACTGCTCTGGGACAGACTGCCCACAAACTGCACCAGGACTGACCACACATTGCTCTGGGACTCACTGCCCACACACTGTTCTGGAATTAACTGCCCACACCCTGCTCTGGGACTGACTGCCCACACACTGCTCTGGGACTCACTGCCCACACACTGTTCTGGGATTAACTGCCCCCACCCTGCTCTGGGACTAACTGCCCACACACTGCACCGGGACAAACTATCCACACACTGCTTTGGGACTCACTGCCCACACACTGCTCTGGGACTCACTGCCCACACAATGCACCAGGACTAACTGCCCACACACATTGCTCTGGGACTAACTGTCCACACACTGCCCTGGGACTAACTACTCACACACTGCACTGGGACTCACTGCCGGCGCCCTGCTCTGGGACTAACTGCTCTGGGGCTCACTGCCCACACACAGCACTGGGAATAACTGCCCACACACTGCTCTGAGACTCACTGCCCACACACTGCTCTGGGACTTACTGCCCACACACTGCACTGGGACTAACTGCCCACTCACTGCTTTGAGACTCACAGCCCACACACTGCTGTGGGACTCACTGCCTACACACTGCAGCAGGACTAACTGCCCGCCTGCTGCTCTGGGACTAACTGCCCACACCCTGCTCTGGGACTGACTGCCCACACACTGCTCTGGGATTCACTGCCCACACACTGCTCTGGGACTCACAGCCCACACACTGCACCGGGAATCACTGCCCACACACTGCTCTGGGACAGACTGCCCACAAACTGCACCAGGACTGACCACACACTGCTCTGGGACTCACTGCCCACACACTGTTCTGGGATTAACTGCCCACACCCTGCTCTGGGACTAACTGCCCACACACTGCACCGGGACTGACTATCCACACACTGCTCTGGGACTCACTGCCCACACACTGTTCTGGGACTAACTGCCCACACACTGCTCTTGGACTCACTGCCCACACACTGCTCTGGGACTCACAGCCCACACACTG
>NC_057732.1:43230763-43237699 GCF_004010195.1 Chiloscyllium plagiosum | reverse complement strand
ACTGCCCACACACTGCTCTGGGAATCACTGCCCACACACTGCACTGGGACTAACTGCCCACACACTGCACTGGGACTAACTGCCCACTCACTGCACTGGGACTAACTGCCCACTCACTGCTTTGAGACTCACAGCCCACACACTGCTCTGGGACTCACTGCCTACACACTGCAGTAGGACTAACTGCCCATCCGCTGCTCTGGGACTAACTGCCCACACCCTGCTGGGGGACTAACTGCCCACACACTGCTCTGGAATTCACTGCCCACACACTGCTCTGGGACTCGTAGCCCACACACTGCTCTGGGACTCACTGCCCACACACTGCACTGGGACTTACTGCCCACACCCTGATCTGGGACTCACTGCACACACATTGCTCTGGGACTAACTGCCCACACCCTGCTCTGGGACTAACTGCCCACACACTGCTCTGGGACTAACTGCCCACACCCTGCTCTGGGACTAACTGCCCACACCCTGCTCTGGGACTCACAGTCCACACGCTGCTCCAGGACTCACTGCCCTCGCGCTGCTCCAGGACTCACAGCCATCATGCTGCTCTGAGACTCACTGCCCACACCCTCCCAATGCCCCAGGATTTATCTCAAGAGCTAAGCGTCGAGAAGAAGCCAATGAAAGAGAAGAAAGGATAAGGAAAGAAAAAGAACCGCTGAAGCAGAGGCGCACCCGCAGGAACATCGTATCGTGCCATCATATTGTTCTCCTGCCTCTGATCGCGGGTAATGGGTGGGGCTTGGAGATTAGTGTAATCGCTCTCAGTCTTCTTCATTCCCAGCTTTCCTCCCGCATGTGTCGACCCACTGACAGCATTATAAGTCTGTCCCTGTGCAGAACAATCTGGACAGTTTTTGGGTTTAGGCTGATGGGTAGGAAGAAATATTTGCGTCACAAAAGTGCCAGGCATTACGCATCTCCAACAAGCACAAAACCAACTGCCTTCTGTTGACCTTGTCATGATTGGAATGAGGTTAGCCTGGTAGATATCCAAGAATATGAGTTCTCTTACTGGGGCTGTTCACCTGGTCCAATCAGGGCGCCCTGGCTGACAGATATAAACAGGAGTGTTGGGTATTCTGTTCACTTTAGCAGTCGGCTGTGAGCTCGCTGGGTCTGGGTCATGTATCATGCATGTGTAAGTAAAGGTTGACTTTGTAAAGTGATACTTACCTTTTTGGAATATTTCAGAATTCTGTGGCATTATCATCAGTGAATCCCTCACTATCAACATCCTGGGTGTTACACTTAATCAGAAGTTGAACTGGACTAGCCGTATGAATAATGTGGCTGTCAGGGCAGGCCAGAGGCTGGATATTCTGTGCTCACTCCTTTTCCAAAGTCTGTCCACCATTTATGAGATCAGGAGTGTGATGGCATTCTCTCCACCTTCTTGGAGGAGTACAACCCCAAGGACAAACAAGCTCAGTATCATAATACAACATCACCCTCTCAATCAGCACACTGTCACATTGAAGATTGACTCCATCCAAACCTGGTGCACACTGTCTACCATCGACAAAATACATTGCAGCGCCTCACTGAGACTTTCATAACAGCACCTTCTATATGCACGGTGAAGAACAAGGACATCGGATGCATGGGAACACCATTACGCTCAAGTATCTCATCATTCTGGACTTTAAAGTAAACATTACTCTTTCACAACCTCTGGGCATGTGCCCACACCATTGACATGGCACAGTCCAGTAGCAATTCAGGAAAGCAGCTCAGTTTGAGCTGGCCTTGCCAACCACACTGGCATCCCCAAATGAAGGAAGTTAAAAACAAAAATGCTGACATATTTGGCACATCCATACCTTTGACGTTTCCTCTTTTTTCTCCTGTTCACAACCCAACCCTTCAGTCTGCTCCAGATGTCAGTAAGAGTGGCCACTCTCTGTAAATGCTTTAAGTTTTGATACACTCTTTCTAAATATAAGTCTTGTGTATGCTGCATGTTTATCTCACTTTAGATGTAACCCTTCAACATGTCAATAACATAAAACAAATGAGAGAGGAGGTGGTGAAGGGGTGGGCATTGGGGGTAATAGCCAGACATGTCGTGCTGATCTCTCTGACCTTGAACGCCTGGCTCCTTCTCAGGGGCATCAGTTATGGATTTACAAGCATCTGCCAATCAACAAAACCTGCCCTCAACCATTAGCCACTGAATGACTGCAGGCTGTGACTAATTAGACCATTCCTCCTTTGGGAGCACCCGACCATTATGGGCTTAAAGGCACAGGCCTTGTTTAGCCACTGAGTATCAGCGGCCAGGCAAAAGAGGGTCTGCATAGAGTTATAAATAAATGCTGGGCATTATCAGACATTCCACATTCAGATTGAACGATGACCCGTTAATCGGGCAACTCGCATAATTTATTGAAAAACAATTAATTTAACACTGTCAAATTTGTAAAAGATACCTCCCTTCGCTCCATCAACAAGTCAGCCAACAAGTTAGACAAAAGTGACTACAGGCCCAGGGGATGCCAGAGTTGTGTAAAGCTTTGGTCAGACTACATCTGGTTTGCATTCAGTATTGAGCACTATACCTCAGGAAGAATAAGTTGGCAAACCTCCAAAGCTCATGTTGAAAATCTCGTTTCCAATTTCCAATTCATCGATGAAACTGAGCAAGCTCCATTTTAGTTTGAGAGCATAATATCATTTAGGTTTGCAGTTTTGTATCTCTCTGTCTGGGGTGATGCCAGAGACTTGCCAAGGGAACTGAGAGCCACTGACCCTCCCATTGCATTAAAGCTAATATAAAAGCCTTCGATTTTGATAAAGGCTATCGACTTCGATACAACTACACTGGGTTAAGAGACGTTCCTTTTAATTTGTTGAGGTTCTTCCAATAAGGGACTGTGGAATGATGAAACACACACCAAGGTCAGAATTTAAAAACCAAAAGAACTGTGGATGCTGTAAATTAGAAACAAAAACACAATTTGCGGGGAAAGCTCAGCAGCTCCGGCAGCATCTGTGGAGAGAAATCAGAGTTAATGTTTCGGGTTTGACGACTGTTCTGAGGAAGGGTCACTTGACTCGAAATGTTAACTCTGATTCCTCTCCACCTGTGCTGCCAGACCTACTGAGCTTTTCCAGCAAATCCTGTTCTTGTTAGGGTCAGAATTTAGTTGGGCTCATCTCTTATTGCAGTTGTAAATGTAAGATTGTTTAGCATGTTTTGTGACAAGACTCCACTGCGGATCCTTGCACCAGTCCTCCAGCACTGATAGGACTTCCCCCATTGATGGGAAGACTGAGGGCAAATGCCAGACAAAGTAGGGTCCAAACATTTCTCAGTGGTGGAACAAAGGAGTACTGTGCATGTCTCTGGCCGTGAGGATAGAGAAGGATGGAGCAGCAAGGTGATCCCAGTCATCATAGTTCAACCTTCGTCCTAACATCCCCATGTTAAACAGTCACACAAACGCTTCTACGCAGAAGTGGGTACTCCAGCTGCTGGAGATTAGAGTCAGGATTAGTGTGGTGCTGGAAAAGGAAAGCAGGTCAGGCAGCATCCGAGGAGCAGGAAAATCGACATTTCGGACAAAAGCCCTTCATCAGGAACCTTTCCATCCCCACCTTAATCTTGACACAGAAGCTTCTACCAAGGGTCATTTCACATGAAGATCAATGACAAGGAAATAGGAAATCCTGATTTGATGTCATCCTCGGACCAAGGGATAGCTGACAATGATGGCTGATTTCCAGTCTAACACTAAAACAGTACTTGCATTTTCATAAAGTGCGGTGCTGGGCAGGAGAGTCGACATTTCAAGCATAAGGACCTTCATCAGGATGAGCTAACGCTCGAAACATCGACACTCCTGCTTCTCGGATGCTACCTGGACCGGCTGTGCTTTTCCAGTACCACACTTTTTGACTCTGATCTCCAGCATCTGCAGTCCTCACTTTCTCCTTGCATTTTCATAGCAACTTTCATTATTCCAAGGTCATCCACAGCCAATGAGGCTCTATCATTGTTTTTGGAAATGTGGCAAGTTGGGCACAGCCAGATCCCATAAAAGGCACTGAAGTAAGGACCGGAATCTCTATTTTAGTAATGCAACATTTTACAAGTGTATGGGCACAGTTTGACAGAGGTGGAAGCATCTGCTAAACCCCAAGTGTATTTCTGCTGCGTTTCAGCAGATAACACATTCTTGTCAAATGTGTATGTGTATGTAAGTGTGTGTGAGTGTGTGTCGGTGTGAGAGAGAGTGTGTGCGTGTAAATATATGTATGTGCATGTCTCTGTGTGTGTGTGAGTGTGTGTGGATGTGTGTGCATATGCTTGTCTGTGTGTCTGTGTATGTGTATGTGAGTGTGCATACGCTTGGATGTGTGTCTGTGTATGTGTGTGTGAGTGTGTGTGGATGTGCATGCTTATGCTTGTCTGTGTGTGTGTGAATGTGTACGTGTGCGAGTGTTTGTGTGTCTATGTGTGTCTCTGTGTGTCTGTGTCTGCATCTGTATGTGTGTTTGGGGGTAGGCAGCTGGGGGCAGGGAGGTGCAAAACGGCTGATAAATCCCTGCAGTTAAAATGGAAGTTTGTTTACAAACGATAGCTAAGGCAAAACTCCATGTTTATTATGGATCTTCCAGGACAGAATGGTGTGGTCTCGGTTTAATTTTTAAGGGTTTTCTTGTAAAGCTGAAGGATGGAGAGAAATGGGCATTGCTGTCTCCAGGTAGCATGATGATAATTCCGCAATTCACCAGCTTGTTGTGAATTGGAACAAGCATTTGGGCACAAAAACTGCTATTGTCTTTCATCTGACCCAGCTCCTTCAACTAACCTTTAAAATGCTACATCCTTGACCTCACTTCCATTTTTGCTCCCAAGGTAATAGACTCAATCTCTCCGCCCCAGAGAACATAAGGGCACTTTGTGTTTAGTGCATCCAGTTCTCTCTCCCCCTTCTTCCGGGCAACAGACACAAACACACAAACACTTTCCATTAAGCAGTGCGATCGAAGAATGATCTCAACAATGGACTCTCGCCAGCATTTACTTCAAGGCTACTCCCTAAAGGTAGCAGATCAATAGCACATGTCTGTGCTGTGAAATCAAAAGAGAGAAAAAAAAGCTCCAAACACATCACAGTCTCTAAATAATACTAAGTGTGGCTGAGAAGTGCAGTTGGTTTATTGGCAGTGATGATAACCTGACAGTCCTTGCCCTCTTAACTACAAACTGGAGAGTCTTGTCATCAAAGGAAAAACAGGTTTTCCTCAGGATGTCTGTAATGGGATTGCTAATGTGACTCTGCCTTTAAGTGGGAGAGATTGCAACATGATGTATTCCTAAAGTGGACAAGATCATTCAGTAATTAGCCTGTCGGTCAAACTCATTCTGAACAAATTCTGGGATCTTTGAAGTCAAATAAGGATTATGAGCAGTTAACAGGTAATCATTGGATCATTTATGTATAGATTAATTTGTGTATAGATTTATATTTCCTGGACTTGGTTGATGTCAGCCAATGGGAGGTTGGGAGAGTACTGGCAATGGGGGCACTTTTACAAATCAACATGGACCATATTTATGAGAGACATGGAAGCATTTAAATTAAACAAAAGGAGCAGGAGGAGGCCCTTCAGCCCTTTGAGCCTGTTCTGCCATTCAATATGGTCATGGCTGATCATCCAGCCCAACCCCCTGTTCCTGCTTTCTCCCCCATACCTTTATACCTCTTTAGCCCTAAAAACTATATCTAATTTCTTCTTGGAAAGATTCAACGTCTCAGCCCCAAACATTTTCTGTCGCTGAGAATTCCACAGGATCACCACTGTCTTGACGAAGACATTTCCCCTCATCTCAGTCCTCACTGGCCGGCCCCCTATTCTTAGACTGTCACCCCTGGTCCTTGCAATTCCGCTTATCAGGAACATCCCTCCCTGCGTTTACACCATTAGAATTATATTTCTACAAGACCACCTTCATTCTTCTAAACTCCACTGAATATAGGCCGAACTGATCCAGTTCTCTGCAATCTAAAATATTTTTCACCTCGATTTTGTATTCAGTTTCTTCTTTCTTGAAGGAGAAAATAAAATACATTGGAAAGTGCATGATCAAAAAAGACAATTGTGCAGCATTTGGTGAGTCTTAAATCTTCAAGGGTACCATCCTTTAATCTACTTTCAGACCAGTCGATCATTCCTTTCTATTCTCTGCTGGACTTGGTGGTCTCACCTTTGCCCTCTTGTCTCTGAAGGTAGTAGGTCTAAAGGCCACCATGCACTCAAATGCATAATCTAAGTTGGCAGCCCCGGGCAGTACTATGGGGAAGGGCTGCACGTCAGAACAAGATTTTAATCTCTTTGCTATTTAGGTGGATGTAAAACATTCCATGTTGCTGTCAGAGATGAGCAGAGAGTGCCCTGGTGTCCTGACCAACAATGTCCCTTAACCATCGCTACCAAAAGCAGTATATCACCCTGATACCCAGCTCATTTGTTAATTAGATTGCCGTATTTCTGTTGGTTATACAAATTGCTGCTGGGTACTCTGAGGATATAATGAGCTGCTATGTAAACGCAAGCTATTACCTGTTTTCCGAATAAATTATTTAGTGGTGTTGCTACTTTTCCCGCACTGTCTGCCAGACACACTGACTGTTCCATCAATGTGAAGTAGTACAATATCAGGTCACTCACTGAACAATTTGGCTCCAAGTATTTAGTGCGTGTATAATGGTTGTCAGCACTACACACACGCACGCGTGCACACACACATACATGCATATACACACACACACACACATATACACACACATATATACACACATATACACACACATGCACACAGACACACATACACATTCACACACAGAAATACATACAAACACACATACACACACGCATGCGTGCACACACACACATATATACACACAGACA
>NC_057732.1:43228183-43230486 GCF_004010195.1 Chiloscyllium plagiosum | reverse complement strand
TCTCACTCACGCATAAATACACACGCACACACTCTCACACATACATGCACACACATACGGACACACACACTCACACAAACACATGCAGCCACGCAGACACACACAGACACAGACACACACAGGCACAAACACTGTCTCTTTCTCTCACTTACTCACTCATACACACACACTCTTTCACTCACAGAGGCACACATACATGCAATACTTGCAAGTAAATCAAACCGTAAAGAGGGAAGAGAACAAAATAACTTTGAGGCTGAAATTACATCAGCCATAATCTTATCAAATGATGGAACTAAGCTCAAAAAGCTGAATGGCCCACTGCTACCTGTAATTCATATATTCAGAGGAGGTGCAGTGCGAGGATTGAATTGAATAGTGGAGCCGGCAGGAGGAGCTGAATGCTCCCTATATAAAGTGCTTGCATGTTCTTTAAACATTCAATCGGAGAAAGATTCAGAAGACAAAACAGCTGTCACCGTTCTCAACACAAGCCGAAAACTAAGTGATGATATACACTGAAAGCTTTACGAGGCTGTAAACAGCTTTTGGTTGATGAGGAACTAAGGACACAAAGTTGAGTCCTTTATAAGCACATGGAAACCACAGTTGTCAAGTAAACCTAATATTATTTTGTGTTTTTTTTCTCTGACTTCCAGAAGGATTTTGAATGAATCATTGACCTGAGGGGGCTTGGTGTTATTTTCTATTGTTCTCAGTGCAGCCATTGATATGAATGTGAAATCCAGCCAACGTAACCAATATTGACAGGATTCTTTGTTGGCCTATGCAGCTGATAGGTTTACCCAATGTGCTAGACCAGCTCTGCTCTCCTTATTAAAGCTGTGTAGGTTCAGGGTGTGACCGTTGATCTCAATGTCTCAGGTTAGGGCCGGCGGGGGTCAACCAGACTTTCTATCTTAATTGAAGTGCCTGTGTGTGCTGGTTCAATATGAAGAACTGAATTGGTCTTGGTTGAGTGGGTTTTTTTCCTGAAGTGCTTGGCTTGACCCACTGGGAATTTCATTAATGAATGGTGGTGTACCACTTGCTGGAACTATGGCTCAACTGGGAGTCAACTTCTTTGGGGAGAAGCAAGAAAATTGGCTGGTTTGCGCAGGAGGTATTTGACAAAATAACACAGGTGCTTCTGTTCACCTGAATTGAGCCTCATGGCTGAATTGTCATCACCTGGTGCTCTATTTAGGTGGAGTTTTTGGTAGAAATCTTTCTGGTTGTTAATTGTCAGGCCATGATCTATCTTGTCCTTTTTTTGCAATACCTACTCCAAAGCTGTTTGGGCTGTCAGCTTTTAAAACAAATACATCAAAAGCGTTGCCTATACTCTATTGACTGGGTGGCTCAGTTGCCTGAATGCACAGCTTGTGATGAGGATCGATACCAACACCGTGAGTTCAATTCCTGCACTGGCCTGAGATTACCACAAGGGTCTCTCCTTTGTAGTCTCTCACTCTCGCCTGTGGCACGGTGACCCTCAGATTACACCACCACCAATCGCCTCTCTCTAATGAGCGAGCAGGAGTTTGGCCTGGTAGGACTGTGACAACTTGAACCTTTCTGGTTAAACAACTGAGAAAGGGATGATCACCTTATTGGGATTGTATTACAGACCCCCCAGTAGTCAGAGGGAAATTGAGAAACAAACTTGTAAGGAGATCTCAGCTATCTGTAAGAATAATAGGATAGTTATGGTCGGGGATTTTAACTTTCCAAACATCGACTGGGACTGCCATAGTGTTAAAGGTTTAGATGGAGAGGAATTTGTTAAGTGCGTACATGACAATTTTCTGATTCAGTATGTGGATGTACCTACTAGAGAAGGTGCAAAACTTGACCTACTCTTGGGAAATAAGGCAGGGCAGGTGACAGCAGTCAGTGGAAGAGCACTTTGGGGCCAGCGACCATAATTCTATTCGGTTTAAAATAGTGATGGAACAGGATAGACCGGATCTAAAAGTTGAAGTTCTAAATTGGAGAAAGGCCAATTTTGACGGTATTAGGCAAGAACTTTTGAAATTTTGTCATTTACATAAATGATTTGGATGTGAGCATAAGAGGTACAGTTAGTAAGTTTGTAGATGACACCAAAATTGGAGGTGTACTGGAAAGCGAAGAGGGTTACCTCAGATTACAACAGGATCTGGACCAGATGGGCTAATCGGCTGAGAAGTGGCAGATGGAGTTTAATTCAGATAAATGTGAGGTGCTGCATTTTGGGAAAGCAAATCTTAGCAGGACTTATACACTTAATGGTAAGGTCCTAGGGAGTGTTGCTGAACAAA
>NC_057732.1:43222318-43228151 GCF_004010195.1 Chiloscyllium plagiosum | reverse complement strand
TAGGTTTGGGGTGAGAGGGGAAAGATATAAAAGAGACCTAAGGGGCAACTTTTTCACACAGAGGGTGGAATGAGCTGCCAAAGGATGTGGTGGAGGCTGGTACAGTTGCAACTTTTAAGAGGCATTTGGATGTGTATATGAATAGGAAGGGTTTGGAAGGATATGGGCCAGGTGCTGGCAGGTGGGAGTAGATTGGGTTGGGATATCTGGTTGGCATGGATGGGTTGGACCGAAGGGTCTGTTTCCATACTGTACATCTCTATGACTCTATGACTCTATAACAGAGAAGTAGTTTTTGTTTAAGCGTTTGAATTTTATCTGACATACAGACGGTGCAGATGGGAGGTGGGAATCTGCCACACCATCTCTGATGTGAGGTAAATAGCAGCGCGACAGGTTTACTGGGTGGTGAGCAAGAGAGGTGAGAATCACTAGCAAGGCCAGGATTTATTGCCCATCTCTAATTGCCTTGCGAGAGTGATGTTTGGTCACTGTCCAGAGTTCCAGACCTCCTTGTGATGTAGGTACACCCACAATGCTGTTCAGAAGGGAGTTCCAGGACTGTGACCCAGCGACAGTGAAGGAACAGTGATATGGTTCCCGAGTCAGGATGGTGTGTGACTTGGAGGGAAATGTGCAGGTGATGGTGTTTCTGCTGTGCTTGTCTTTCGAGATGGTACATGGATTTGGGAGATGCTGTCGAAGAAGCCTCAGTAAATTGCTACAATCCATCAGTGCTGGATGGGGCAAGGTAAAATTGCCACAGTCCCATCGAGCTTCCCTCCAAATAAGAGAGATGATTGGTGGTGGCTTAACCTGAGGGTTACCGCACCTCAGGCAAGGGGTGAAGTTGAGAAGGCAGGACTTTGTGCTGATGGCATCACTGCATCGCAAACCAGCCATCCAGCCAACTGAACTGACCGATGAATCCAAGAACAGTGCAGGGAACAGCACCAACCTCCATACATGGCCTTCTTCAATCTCACAAACATGAGGGAATATCCTCCTCAATTGCCTACAGATATTGGTCACTATCCTCCAGGTACTTCACAATCATGACAAGCCATGATCTTCACCAACGGTTCCATCACAGAGTCAAGAGGAGTGCAGACTGAGGTCCAACAGTGCTTTGTCACTGCAACAGGACTCTTCTCCATCTTCCTCACTTCAATACTTCATCTCACCTCCAGAAGCTTCTTGCTGGAGTGAATCGAACCTGCAAACTGTTCAATATTCAACACTTCAAGGTCAGAACCAAGACCAGCCCAACTTATGTCATTGAGCTGCAGTCCACATTCAGAGGCACACTTTCAGAAGCCAAGCCAATCACACATTCCCCAAGGCCTATAAGAGAATGGGGCTCATTCTAATCATCTGAAAGACAAAGGCTCTCTACCATTCTGCTTCTACTACACAAAGGTTTCCCTCAACCATCAAAATTCAAAGTGAGCCCCTGAACCATGTGAATCATTTCCCATGCCTCAGGAGCTTCCTTGAGGTTTGAGCAGACATTGACAATAAAATCCAACATTGACTCCAAAGCATCAGTACAGCCTTTGGATACCTGAGGAACAGAGTATTTGATGCCTGAGGGTTCAAACTCAGCACCAAGCTCATGGTCTACAGACCAACCTTGGTCTCAAACCTCCTCTATGCAACAGAACCATGGTTAGAAATCACACAACACCAGGTTATAGTCCAACAAGGTTATTTGGAAGTACTAGCTTTCAAGGCACTGGTCCTTCATCAGGTAGCACTCCAAAAGCTAGTGCTTCCAATTAAACCTGTTGGACTATAACCTGGTGTTGTGTGATTTTTAGCTTTGCCCACCCCAGTCCAACACCAGCATCTCCACATCAGAAATATGGATCATGTACGGCAGATATGATAAATCCCTGGAGAATTATCACCAGTGGTGCCTTCGCAAAACCCTGTAAGATCCATTGGCAGGATAGGTGGATCAATGTGAGCATTCTCTCCCAGGCCAACCCCAATATCACACACAATCAGAAGACAGAAGGGCTAGCAGTCATGTGGTCTACTTTGTAAGAGCTGTTTTAGGTTCCGTTTTATTGTGTAATGAGAAAGGAAATGTGGAAAAAGAGCATATTTTGAATTAATACCAAGGTATAGTGTGATCATGGGAAAAAGATACGTCAAGCTTTTTCAATGCTGGCTGCATCTAAAAGCTGGGACCTTGAAGGGTGTTTGTATCAGCTCAAAGCTGGAATGTCAAGGCCTGAGAAAACAGATGCTTGAGATGTGGGAACCTTGAGATAGAAGGGAAAGGAAAACAACAATGAATGCAGAAGAACATAAATAAGGCGGGTATGTTTACATGGCTGGTTAAGAAATGCCTAAGGGCATGATGTCCATGGGGATGAGAACCATCCCACATAGGGAGGAGTTAAGATTAAAGTAACCAGACTGATCAAAGACCTGTGAGAGAGAAAGGGCAGAAGCTAATACACAAGGAGAGAGAAAGAAGTTCAAGACCAAAGAACTACAAGATACATTCAGTACTTTTGCATTCAGAATTCAAACAGGAAGTATTTAACAAACTCTAAATCAAAGCCTAAGTCCTTTAAAGCCATTTAATAAACTTGCTCTGAATATCTCTTTCAAATAATTTCATGGCTGAACTTTGTTGTCAGTTCATTTCCAGTACAATCAGGGGAGTGTTGATTGTAGTGAGCTCCATGATGGTAACACTGGTGAATGTAAATGGGAGGTGAATAGATTATCTTACGTGTCACGTTGATAAGACATGAAAGAGACCATAAGCTTTTGTTAAGTTTATATTGTCTTGTTTAATGTTTTAAATAGACATTGCTGGACTAAAATGACTACTACCGATCACATGCTTTGCAAGCTATTGGCAGCTATAGATATGAGTATCAATGTGATCAAAGGATGATGCGTTGTACCCGGAGATTGGTGGTGGGGTGGAAGGTGAGGACTGGGGTGGGGGGGTCTGTCCTTGTTGCATTGAGAGGGGTGGGTTCAAGGGCAGGGGCGTGGGAAGTGGAGGAGATGCCCTGGAGGGCATTGTTGACCACGTGGGAGGGAAAATTGTGGTCCTTGAAGTAGAAGGCCATCTGGGATGATCTGCAGTAAAATTGATACTCCTGGGAGCAGATGCAGTGGAGGCGGAGGAATCGGGAGTAAGAGATAGCGTTTTTACAGGAGGGAGGATGGGAGGAGGTGCAGTCCAAGCAGCTGTGGAAGTCAGTGGGTTTGAAGTAGATGTCAGTGCTGAGTCGGTTGCTGGAAATGCGATGGAGTGATCCAGGAAATGGAGGGAGATGTCCAAGATGGTTCAGGTGGACTTGAGGTCAGGGTGGAAGGTGTTCGTGAAGTTGATGAACTGTTTAACCCCCTCGTGGGAGCAGGAGGTGGCGCCAATTCAGCCATTGATGTAGTGGAGGAAACGGTGGGGAATGGTACCAAGGTAACTGTGGAAGATGGAATATTCAATGTAACTGACAAACAGACAGGCATAGCTAAGGCCCATGCAGGTGCCCATGGCTACCCCTTAGGTCTAAAGGAAGTGGAAAGATTTGAAGGAGAAATTGTTGAGGATGAGGACCAGTTCAGCCAATTGAATGAGTGTGTCGATGGGAGGGGACTGGTGGGGTCGGCAGGAGAGGAGGAAATGGAGGATTTGGAGACCTTTGTCATGATGGATGGATGAGTCAGGGACTGGACGTTCATGGTGAAGATGAGGCATTGGGGCCGGTGAACTCAAAGTCATGGAGGAGGTGGAGGGTGTGGGTGGTGTGCCGAAGGTATGTGGGGAGATCCTGGACAAAGTGGGACAGGAAACTGTCAAGGTCTGTGGAGATAAGTTCGGTGGGGCAGGAGCAGGTGGAGACAATGGGTCGACCAGGGTAGTCAGGTTTGTGAGTTTTGGGAAGGACGTAGAACCTGGTGGTGTGGGGTTCCCAGACTATGAGGTTGGAAACTGTAGGTGAGAGATCCCCTGATGTGATGGGGTTGTAGATGGTATGGAAGATGGTGGTTTTGTGATGGGAGGTGAGGTCGTGGTCGAGGGGCAGTAGGAGGAGGTGTTTTCGAGTTGGCACCTGGCTTCAGAGGTGTAGAGGTTGGTGCACCAACTACTGCTGCGCCCACATCCCCCTCCCACCCCACATTCCCCCCACCAACCCCCCCTCCCCCTACCGTCTGCTGGTTTGATGGTGATGTTGGTATTGGAATGAAGGGAGTAGAGGACTGCATGTTGCGAGGGTGAGAGGTTGGAGTGGGTGAGGGGGTGGTCAGGTTGACGTGTTCAATGTCGCAGCTGCAGTTGGAGGTGGAGGCTGCAGCAGAAAGATTTGATGTTGGATGCATGTTGTATTAATTGATCCGTGATTGCAGTGGGATGAAGGTGAGGCCTTTATTGAGGACTAATTGTTCATCCTCAGTTTGGGGGAGGTCTGGGGGGATGGCAAAAACACGACAGGGCTGGGGGCTAGGACCTGGTAAAGAGCTGGAGTTGGAGGCTGTCTCTGGAGGGGGTGTGGTCATGGTATTGTGGGTGATGTCACCAAAGCAAGTGAAGCACACCATGGGGGTCAGGGGGCAGAAGCAGTGCATTCAGTGACATTGTGGGAGTGGAAGTGATGTAACAGGTGATGCTCGTGATGTCGTCAATAGTGTTCGGTGAGTGATGTCGGGGAGGGTGGAAGTGGCTGAGGCAGGACAACTATGGGGGAGGAAGTGACATGCCGGGTAGTCTTTGTGGTGGTTTTGGTAGTGGTTGTCCGAGCAGTGATCACTGAGGTGGTATAGTTGGCAGGAGCTGTGGTCTGTGGCAGTGGCCGAAATGACGTCATAATTTGGTGTGGTGGTGCTGGCTGTGGTGGTTCTGAAACTTGCGGAACAATCCAGGGAACATCTCTGGGACACACACATTAAACAACCCCACCACCCTGTGGCCAACCACTTCGACTCCCTCTCCCATTCTGCCAAGGACATGCAAGTCTTGGGCCTCCTCTACCGCCAAATCCTAGCCATCTGATGGCTGGAGGAAGAACGCCTCATCTTCTGCCTTCAGACCCTCCAACCAAGCAGCATCAATGTTTCACCAGTTTCTTCTTCTCCCACCACCATCCCTCCCCCACCCCACACTTTATCCCAGCTCCAACCCTCCAACTCGGAACTGCCCTTTTGACCTGTCCTACTTGTCCATCTTCCTCCCCAGATCTGCTCCTCCCTCCACTTCGACCTGTCATCATCAACCCCCAACTTCATTTACCTATCGCATTCGCCCTAGCACCACCCTCTTTCCATTTATCTCTCAGCCCCCTTGCCCCACCCCCATTCCTGATGATAAGCTTATCCTCGAAATGTCAATTCTCCAGTCTCCTCGGATGATGCCCTGACCAGCTGTGCTTTTGCAGTGCCACACCATTTGACTCTGATCTCCAGTACCTGCAGTCCTCACTTTCTTCTAGCAGCTCGAGATACATTCAGCAGTAATTACAATGACAAAACCTTTGGAATTTCTCAGATAGTAATGGCATGGACAGTGCAAAGTCAGCAAAACAAAGAAAGCAGCCGACCTTACATATCTGAACCTAAACTGATGACAGAGGAGATATGTTAAAACACATTATGATTGTAAAAGTACTAACAACCATCATCATTGTGGATAAATGTATGGTTATCCACTTTGGTGGCAAGATCAGGAAGGCAGATTACTACCTCAATGGAATCCATTTAGGTAAAGGGGCAGTACAGAGAGATCTGGGTGTTCTTGTACACCAGTCAATGAAGGTAAGCATGCAGGTACAGCAGGTAGTGAAGAAGGCTAATAGCATGCTGGCCT
>NC_057732.1:43218156-43222092 GCF_004010195.1 Chiloscyllium plagiosum | reverse complement strand
CAGTCTCTGGATTCATTTAAGAAAGAGTTGAATAGAGCTCTCAAAGATTGTGGAATCAAGAGTTATGGAGATAAGGCAGGAACAGGATACTGATTAGGAATGATCAGCCATGATCATATTGAATGGCGGTGCAGACTCGAAGGGCTGAATGGCCTACTCCTGCACCTATTGTCTATTGTCTATTGTATTCTTTAAGTGCTTAAGGGATTTTGCCGAGACCTGTGGATGTTACAAGGGCAGCATGGTGGCTCAGTGGTTAGCACTGATGCCTCATAGCACCAGGGTTCCAGGTTTGATTCTAGCCTCGGGTGACTGTGTGGAGTCTGCACATTGTCCCTGTGTCATATGGGTTTCTTCCCACAGTCCAAAGATGTGCAGGCCAGGTGAATTGGCCATGCTAAATTGCCCATAGCGTCAGGTGCATTAGTCAGAGGGAGATGGGTTACTCTTCAGAGGGTCAGTGTGGACTGGTTGGGCTGAAGGGCCTGTTTCCACACTGTTGGATGTCTATCTCTCTAATTTAATCTAACTCATTAACCTAAATGACCTGACAGTGGACAATGTCATACAGCCAAAATCACTATCTTTTGAAGAGTTTTAATTGTACGTTTCCGAACCCTTGTCAATTTGCTTTTGACATCAAAACAGAGGCACCAAGCAGTACTTCAGCCAACAGCTAAGTCTTCCTTAAGCCCAAATCTCACCAAAGCAAGTTTCTGGAAATTATTGAGTGAATAAGCTAAAATCACCAACTGTATCACCACTAACTTTGAAAGAAATCTGCAGTTGCTATGGTTCATTCTTCTGGAATAGCCATTGTTTCCTAAATGAAGGCCTCATTATTGGACTCTGACATTCACGGGAGTTAATATCTACACTTTAGGTTTCGATTGTTCCTAGCTGGAGAAGTATTTCTTCCTTTTGATTTTTTGTACCCATGTGAAGTTGAAAGGACATGTTCAGGCTTGAGTGTGAAGAAATAATACTTTTTGGTTTAAACACAAGAGAGAGTTTGTGTCATGGCTCTTAAAATTGCATCATCAAAGTAAAATGGATTTGAAAAGACATCATGGCCAATACAAATTGAAACCATATTGAAGTTGAGGGGAATACAAAGAATTCAGTCCACCTTTATCTCCTTTTCCTAACAAAACAAACAGTTATAGAGTCATAGAGATGTACAGCATGGAAACAGACCCTTATCTCGACCTGATATCCCAACCCAATCTAGTCCCACCTGCCAGCACCCGGCCCATATCCCTCCAAACCCTTCCTATTCATATACCCATCCAAATGCCTCTTAAATGTTGCAATTGTACCAGTCTCCACCATATCCTCTGGCAGCTCATTCCATATACATACCACCCTCTGATTGAAAATTGTGTAACTCCTAGGAAGGGTGATACATGTTGGATATTTCTGGCAACAGTCTGAGCCTTTTTGTGCTGCGATTCGTTGATGCTCATATTTCCTTTAGCAAACATGCAGCCAATGGGATGGGGTGATGTCCATTCAAACATGTGTCCACAGCTTTCCACTGCCCATTATTTCCTGGAGATACAAAATTTCATAGAATCCCCACAGTGTGGATAAAGCTATTCAGTCCATCAAGACCCCACTCCCACCCTGTATTCCTCATGGCTAATCCACCTAACCTGCACACCCTTAGACATTATGGGCAATTTAGCATGGCCAATGCACCGAGCCTGCACATCTTTGAACAGTGGGAGGAAACCAAAGCATTCGGAGGAAACCCACAGAAAAAAAGGGAGAGTGTGCAAATTCCACACAGACAGTAACCTGAGGGTGGAATTGAAACTGGTTCCCTGGTGCTGTGAGGCAACAGTGCTAACTACTGAGCCACTGGGCCATTTCCTTTGCATGGACTCAAAATGAGGAACTAGAATATGGGGACATAATCTCAGCATAATTTTGATCATTTAGGATTGAGATGAGAAGAACCTCCATCATTTATAAGACTTGGAAATTTTACAATTCCCAACACTGTGGATTATGGATGCTCTGTTACCCAATATACTTAAGGTCGAGAACACCAAATGTTTGGTATGTCAGGATATCAAAGTCCTGGGGAGAGGGCAAGAAAATGTGATTGTGGCAAGAGGATTGCATTGGAAGATCTATATTTGCTCCTATTTCTTGTGTGTTGCTGGTTATTGTGAGTTGACTGACGGGTGGATTGGACATTTCCTGTATTTTTCTGGACAGGACACACCTGAGTAATTTTCGACTTTGTCTACAGTGTAATTGGACTGGAAGGTGATGAGGTCTTCAGGATCTTATTAGAATCCACAGCCTCCTCTGTATCCAGCACAAATCGTGCTATTACATGGAGTGGGCTGATGATTGACATCAGGGATATAAGCACAACAAGGGGAGTATGAGGCTGATTAAAGATGCTTTGGCCTTGTATTTTGCACTTATCTACTAGGCTCCCCTGTCACCGAGGATTGTGTTGTTTTTGGGGTCTCCTTCTCTAGTAGTCAAGAGTGTGGTGCTGGAAAAGCACAGCCAGTCAGACAGCATCCAAGGAGCAGGATAATCGACGTTTTGAGCTTACGCTCTTCATCGGGAATGAAGCTTCTGGAGCGGGGGCTGAGAGATAAATGGGAGGGGGTGGGGCTGGGGTAACAGTAGCTGAGAGTACGATAGGTAGGTGGAAGTGGGGAAGAAAGTGATACGTCAAAGAGGAGGGTGGAGCGGATAGATGGGAAAGACAATGGACAGCTCAAGAGGGCGGAGCTGAGTTGGCGGCCTCCAACTGGAATAAGGTGGGGGGAGGGGAAATGAGAAACTGGTGAAATCCTCATTAATCATGAATGGTTGCAGGGTCCCAAGGCGGAAAATAAGGTCATAGAGTCATAGAGAGGTACAGCATGGAAACAGATCCTTCGGTCCAACCGTCCATGCCGACCAGATATCCCAACCCAATCTAGTCCGACCTGCCAGCACCTGGCCCATATCCCTCCGAGTCCTTCCTATTCATATACTCATCCAAATGCCTCTTAAATGTTGCAGCCTTCACCACTTCCTCTTGCAGCTCATTTCATACACGTATCACCCTCTGTGTGAAAAAGTTGCCTCTTAGGTTTCTATTATTTCTTTCCCCTCTCACCCTAAAACTATGCCCTCTAATTCTGCACTCCCTGACCCCAGGGAAAAGACTTTGCCTATTTACCCTATCCATGCCCCTCATAATTTTGTAAACCTCTATAAGGTCACCCCTCAGCCTCCAAAGCTCCAGGGAAAACAGCCCAGCCTGTTCTGCCTCTCCCTCTCGCTCAAATCCTCCAACCCAGACAACATCCTTGTAAATCTTTTCTGAACCCTTTCAAGTGGCACAACATCTTTCCATTTGGAAGGACACCAGAATTGCACACAATATTCCAACAATGGCCTAACCAATGTCCTGTACAGCTGCAAAATGACCTCTCAACATCTGTACTCAATACTCTGACCAATAAAGGAAAGCATACCAAATGCCTTCTTCACTATCCTATCTACCTGCAACTCGACTTTCAAGGAGCTATGAACCTGCACTCCAAGGTCTCTTTGTTCAGCAACATGCCCTACGACCTTACCATTAAGTGTATAAGTCCTGCAAAGATTTGCTTTCCCAAAATGCAACACCCCGCATTTATCTGAATTAAACTCCATCTGCCACTTCTCAGCCCATTGGCCCATCTGGTCCAGATCCTGATGTAATCTGAGGTAACCCTCTTCGCTGTCCACTACACCTCCAATTTTGGTGTCATCTGCAAACTTACTAACTGTACCTCTTATGCTCGCATCCAAATCATTTATGTAAATGATAAAAGGTAGAGGGCCCAGCACCGATCCTTGTGGCACTCCAATGCTCACATGCCTCCAGTCTGAAAAACAACCCTCCACCACCACCCTCTGTCTTCTACCTTTCAG
>NC_057732.1:43189429-43217735 GCF_004010195.1 Chiloscyllium plagiosum | reverse complement strand
TTTGGATTCTCCTTAATTCTGTTTGCCAAAGCAATCTCATGTCCCCTTTTTGCCCTCCTGATATCCCTCTTAAGTATACTCCTACTTTCTTTATACTCTTCTAAGGATTCACTTGATCTATCCTGTCTATACCTGACGTATGCTTCCTTTTTTTTCTTAACCAAATCCTCAATTTCTTTAATCATCCAGCATTCCCTATACCTACCAGCCTTTCCTTTCACCCTAACAGGAATATACTTTCTCTGGATTCTCGTTATCTCATTTCTGAAGGCTTCCCATTTTCCAGCCGTCCCTTTACCTGTGAACATCTGCCCCCAATCAGCTTTCAAACGTTCTTGCCTAATACCGTCAAAATTAGCCTTTCTCCAATTTAGAACTTCAACTTTTAGATCTGGTCTATCCTTCTTCATCACAATTTTAAATCTAATAGAGCCCCAAAGTGCTCCCCCACTGACACCTCAGTCACCTGCCCTGCCTTATTTCCGAAGAGTTGGTCAAGTTTTGCAGCTTCTCTCATAGGTACATCCACATACTGAATCAGAAAATTGTCTTGTACACTATCCTTTCTCCAGATGTCAGGTGTTCCCAGAATGACCAATTCCACCATAGAAACTCCCAGATGACATCTTTCTTCAAAGACCCCCGCAATTTCCCTTCCCACATGATTGACAATGCCCTCCAGTGCATCTCCTCCATTTCCCGCACCAGCGCCCTTGAATCCCACCCTTCCAACACAACAAGGACAGAACCCACTGGTCCTCACCTTCCACCCCGTCACCTTCTGTATACATCGCATCATCCTCTGCCACTAACAAACAGACCCCACCATTAGGGATAAATTTGCATCCTCACCCCTTTCAACGTTTCAGAGAGACCATTCCCTCCGCGACTCCCTTGTCAGATACACTCCCCCCCCCCCCACCAGCCCACATCCCACTCATGGCCCTTTCCCCTGCCACTGCAAGAAGTTTAAAACATGTATCCACCACCTCCCACCTCCAACCAAGGCCCGACAGGATCTTTCCACATCGGACAGAAATTTACCTGTATCTCCACTAATGTCATCTATTGTATCAATTGCGCCTGATGTGGTTTCCTCTACATCGAGGATACAGGACGCCAACTTGTGGATCATTACAGAGAACATCTCTGGGATATCCACACCAACCAACCCCACTGACCCTAGGCTAAACACTTCAACTCCCCCTCCCACACCGCCAAGGGCATGCAGATCCTGGGCCTCCTCCATCGCCAAATGCTAACCACCTGACACCTGGAGGAAGAATGCCTCATCTTCTGCCTTGGGACCCTGCAACTGCACAGGATTAATGTGGATTTCAACAGTTTCCTCATTTCCCACTTTATCCCATTCCCACATTTATCTCACAGGCCCCTTGGCCCACAAGCCTTATTCCTGATAAATGGCTTATGCCCAAAACGTCGATTCTCCTGCTCCTCGGATACTGCCTGGCCGGCTGTGCTTTTCAAGCACCACACTCTTGAATCTGTTCTCCAACATCTGCAGTCCTCACTTTCTCCTCTTTCTCCAGTAGTGTTCTTAATTGTCTACCACCATTCCATGACAGGACATGGAAAGCCTGCAGAGCTTTGATCTGGTCCACTATTTATTGACTTGCTCTCTTCTGTCTTCAGCATGTTGCGTCCGCTGTATAACATACATGTCATCTTGTGTTCTGACTTCACTATTGTTATTCCTGGCCAGCTCCTCTACACTGTTTATTGAACCAGCATTGATCCCCTGGCATGTTGGTAAGGGCAGCATGCAAGATTTACAGAGGCATGAGGTTCAAATACAATTGCAGTCAAATACAATTCTGCTGTTTCTGATGGATCATAGTGCCTCATGGATGCCCAATTCTGTGCAGTTAGGTTTCTTCTGCATTGCCATTTAGAACAGTGGTTGTATCATATAAGCTCTTGCCATTATAAATGAGGACATTGGATTCTATAACAGCAAAACCTGAAGTAAAAGTGTCACAAGAAGTCAACTCTGTTAACAGAAAGTGTGCATGGATGCAGGATGATTATTTCATTGTTTTAATGCAATGAATATTATTTTCTCAAAATACACTGATCATAATAGTCTATCCAATATTATGTTGAAACACACAATTCAAACTTACACTAATATTAATAGATGCTTCCCTGCTGATTTTATCACAGTCTCTAAGCCTGCAATGAATCTATCACCAACTCGGTCCAAAGTCTCAGTGGCATTATCACACACAAATTACATTTGTTGTAGGTTTACTAAACACCAATTTAATTCGCAATCGAAAGGAAGTGGTTCACAATGACTTGTTGAATTAACCTCAATACTGGCACGTGAGTCAATTTATCCGGTGCTTCTAAAAAAAAGTTCAGTCACTAAATTAATCGTGTGAAAATTACCTAAATACAGTAAGTGAAACAAAATGATACTCAACCAGCAACTGAGAAGCAGAGCATGCATTACAATAACTCAAGCCAAATAAATATTTCATTTAAAAACTAAGATTTACTGTTAAATATTTTATGTTCTAATTATAAAAGGGTTTCATTTGGAAGGTTAAACTGAAGGTAAGTTTAAATGATTGATTTGATCTGAAATTATATGTGGAGACAAAGCAGAGACACACGTACTGATCATCCACGAATAGCAGTCCAGTTCGAAAGGAACCCCGTTGTGAATTTCCATGAACATGAACTGACCCGGTCAAGATTGAAAAGGCTTCTCCTCCTTTCTTTCCCTTCTCCCCCCATTTCATTCCTTTTCATTCTTTCTTGCCTTCCATTTTTTTCTCCTGTTCCTTTTTCTTTCCTTCTTCCCCGTGCTGGCATGGCTCAATTGGTAGAATGTTCCCTTTCCAGGATGTAAGGTGAAGGGTTTAATCTCTATCCATGCACTTGATCTCGTCATCAAGGCTGGCACTGCACTGTCACTAAGTCAGAGTGCTGTAATGTTGGAGGTGCCATCTTCTGAATGCCATGTTATACTGAGGGAGGTCTTCCATCAACCAGATGTAAACAATCCCATGGCATTATTTAATGAAGAGTGGAGGGATGGTTTGCTGGTGTCTTTGGGGTATTTATCCAACACAAAATTGCCTCTATATATTTTTAATGCAGTAAAACATCTGAATTTGCTTCACAGTTACGTTATCAAACAAAAAGTCACTCAGTCATATACGTAAAGGGATATTCAGACATATGGTCAAAAGCTTGATCAAAGGGATGTTTTAAGCAGTTCCTTATGGGACGAGACTGTCAGAGAGTTGAGGGAGGGAGCTTCAGAACTTAGAGTCTGGACAGCTTAAGTCCTGGACGCCATTGGTAGAACAATTAAATTCAGAATGTCACAAGAGATCAGATTGGAAGAGAGAATAAATCTGATAGGGATGTGAAGCTGGAAAAGATTAACAAGATAGAGGGGGATCAGGTGTTCTTGGTCAAAGAAATAGATTGTCGGACATGTTTTACAGGAAGGCAGCAAGTTAGAGCAGCTAGGAGTTTGAAAGGGGGAGTTTCCAGAATGTGGGGCTTTGGCAGCTAAAGGCACGGTCACCAGTAAAATTGGGGATGAACAAAGAGTATAGGAGCAAAACCATGGAAGGTTTGGAAGATAATAATTTTAAAATTGATGTTGTTGCATACAGGAGGCAATTTAGATCAACAAGCAAAGGAATAGTGGGGCTTGGTGTGAGTTAGGCTTTGAGTAGTAGAGTTTTGAATGATGTTAAGTTTATAGAGAGCAGAAAATGGGAGGGTGATTAGGAGGTCAATGCAACAGTGAACGCAAGAGGCCCTAGAGAGTGGCCAACTAATGCAATAGTGAAACCAAGCACAGTATGGAGATGAAAAGATGTGCTCTAGTGTTGCTGGTATCACACCTCAAATGATGTTCATTGATTGTAAAGCATTTGTGACGTTATAAGGAGATGGAGATACCATGTCGATTTTCTTTTTTCCCTCCTTTCTCTTCTTTCCTGTCCTTTTCATTCCCATTGTCCTTGTCTTCTACTTCCTTTGTGTTTCTCCATCTCCTGTTCCTCCCTCTGCTTTTCCTCCTTTGTGTCCTTCTTTCACCCTGGAGGGTTGAAGGACTGGAGGAAGTTACAGAGATATCTATCAGATAAACCTTACTGATCTCCACATGAATTATTTATCTTCCAAATGCACCAATTTCAAAATTACTGATCTCACAACCATCACTAGTTCTGACAGGATGGCGGTGTAAACTTCCCTTGCCCTGCATTTGGGTGGTAACTCATTCTTTCTGAAGAGTTATTAACAATTAAAACACTGGTAAACCAGCCTTATGGTAAAGACACAATCTTGCCCATACCCCCTAGGTATATCGAAGTCAAGATTAAACCTTTCTCTCATTATTTCTATTGCCTGGTCAATTTAAGATCTCATGTCAAGAAATCAACAGAGCACTGTATTAAAAGCACAAAGCTGCTGATGTTGGAGATCGGAAATAAAAATATAAGGAGCTGGAGAAACTCAGCAGGTCTGGCAGCATCTGGACAGACAGAGAAATGTTGAGTTAATGCCTCCGTTCCAATGATTTACATGAGACTGGAATATCATAGCAATTACAGAAATGTGGTTCAGGAATGGACAGAGCTGGCAGCTTAATGTTCCAGGATACAAGTGCTACAGGAAGGATAGAAAGGGGGGCAAGAGAGGAGGGGGAGTAACGTTTTTGCTAAGAGATAGCATTATGGCTGTACTTAAGGAGGATATTCCTGGAAATATATCTATGGAAGTAATTTGGGTGGAACTGAGAAATAGGAAACGGATGATCACCTTATTACGATTGTATTATAGACCCCGCAATAGTCAGTGGGAAATTGAGAAACAAATTTGTAAGGAGATCTCAGTTATTTGTAAGAATAATAAGGTGGTTATGGTCGGGGATTTTAGCTATTTTCCAAACATAAACGAGGACTCACGTAGTGTTAGGGGTCTAGATGAAGAGGAATTTGTTAAGTACGTACAAGAAAATTTTCTGATTCAGTATGTGGATGTACCTACTAGAGAAGGTGCAAAACTTGACCTACTCTTGGGAATTAAGGCAAGACAGGTGACTGAGGTGTCAGCGCGGGAGCACTTTGGGGCCAGCGACCATAATTCTATTAGTTTTAAAATGGTGATGGAAAAGGATAGACCAAATCAAAAAGTTGAAGTTCTAAATTGGAGCAAGGTCAATTTTGATGGTATTAGGCAAGAACTTTCAAAAGCTGGTTGGGTACAGATAATCACAGGGAAAGAAACGGTTGGAAAATGGGAAACTTTCAAAAATGAGATACTGAGAGTCCAGAGACAGTATATTCCTGTTCAGGCGAAAGGCAAGACTGGTGGGTGTGGGAAACCTTGGATGACTAGATAAATTGAGGTTTTGGTTAAGAGGAAGAAGGAACCACATATCAGCTATAGACAGCAGAGATCGAATTGAATCCTTAGAAGAATATAAAGGCAGTAGGAGTATACTTAAGAGGGAAATCAGGAGGGCTAAAAGGGAGCATGAGATAGCTTTGGCAAACAGGGTTAAGGCGAATCCAGAGGGCACTTACAAATACATTAAGGACAAAAGGGTAACTAAGCAGTGAATAGGGCCCATCAAAGATCAGCAAGGTGGCCTATATGTGGAGTCGCAGGAGACGGGGGTGATACTAAATGAGCATTTTGCATCAGTGTTTACTGTGGAAAAGGGTATGGAAGATATAGAATGTGGGGAAATAGATGGTGACATCTTGAAAAACATCCATATTACAGAGGAGGAGGTGCTAAGTGTCTTAAAATACATAAAAGTAGATAAATCCTCAGGACCTGATTAGGTGTACCTTAAGACTCTATGGGAAGCAAGAGAAATGATTGCTGGGTCTCTTGCTGAGATATTTGTATCATCGATAGTCACAGGTGAGGTGCTGGAAGACTGGAGGTTGGCTAACATGGCGCTACTATTTAAGAAACATGGTAAGGAAAAGCCAGAGAACTATAGACTGGTGAACCTGACATTGGTGATGAGCAAGTTGCTGGAAGGGATCCTGAGGGGCAGGATTGACATGTATTTGGAAAGCCAAGGACCGATTAGGGATAGTCAACATGGCTTTGTGTGTGGGAAATCATGTCTCATGAACTTGATTGAGTTTTTTGAAGAAGTAACGAAGAGGATTGATGAGGCCAGAGCAGTGGACTTCAGTAAGGCGTTTGGCAAGGTTCCTCATGGAAGGCTGGTTAGCAAGTTTAGAAATCATGGAATACAGAGAGAATGAGCCATTTGGATACAGAACTGGCTTAAAGGTAGAAGACAGAGGGTTGCTTTTCAGACTGGAGGCCTGTGACCAGCGATGTGCCACAAGGATCAGTGCTGGGTCCACTGCCTTTCATCATTTATGTAAATGATTTGGATGTAAACATAGGAGGTATAGTTAGCACGTTTGCAGATGGCACCAAAATTGGAGGTGCAGTGGACAGTGAAGAAGGTTACCTCGGATTAAAATGGGATTGTGATCAGATGGGCCAATGGGCTGAGAAGTGGCAGATGGTGTTTAATTTAGATAAAAACAAAGTGCTGTATTTTGGAAAGGCAAATCAGACCAGGACTTATACACTTAATGGTAAGGTCCTGGGGACTGTTGCGGAACAAAGAGACCTTGGAGTGCAGGTTCATAGCGCCTTGAAAGTGGGATTGCAGGTAGATAGGATAGTGAAGAAGGTGTTTGGTATGCATTCCTTTATTAGACACTACATTGAGTATTGGAGTTGGGAAGTCATGTTGCGGCTGTACAGGACATTGGTTAGGACACTTTTGGAATATTGTGTGCAATTCTGGTCTCCCTCCTATTGGAAGGATGTTGTGGAATTTGAAAGGGTTCAGAAAACATTTACAAGGATGTTGCCAGGGTTTGAGAGTTTGAGCTATAGGGAGAGGCTGAATAGGCTAGGGCTGTCTTCCCTGGAGCATCGGAGGCTGAGGGGTGACCTTATAGAGGTTTATAAAATCATGAGGGGCATGGATAAGATAAATAGACAAGGCCTTTTCCCTGGAATGGGGGAGTCTAGAAATCGAGGGCATAGGTTTCAGGTGAGAGGGGAAAAATTTAAAAGGGATCTAAGGGGCAACCTTTCCACGTAGGAGTGATGCTTGATGGGAATGTGCTGTCAGAGGAAGTGGTGGAGGCTGGTACAATTATAACATTTAAAGTCATCCAGATGGGTATATGAATAGGAGTGGTTTGGAAGAATATTGGCCAAGTGCTGGCATTTGTGACGAGATTAGGTTAGGATATCTGTTCGGCATGTATGGGTGGGAACGAAGGGTCTGTTTCCGTGCTGTACACGTCAATGACTTTATGATTCTTCAAAGAATTGCCATCTCTGCTTTGTTCTCAGCAGATTGAGTTGAGTTCGGACCTGTTGAGTTTGGTACGCATTGGCACTGGCTACAGTAAGGTCCAGGGATTGAGACGCTGTTTGACACAGTGGTCAGGTCTGCTGCCAGGGTTTTGAAAGAAGAAACAGAGAGCTTCTCACCAGATGCAATAAAATGTTTGCTCAGCACATTCCAATCAGAGATGTCGGGGTATTAACATTTTTAATACATTTCACAGTTCCATTGTAATTACATTATATTTACACAGGGAAGCATCTGAATGTCATAACCTGGCTATCTCTGAGCACCTGAAGAAGTAGTGAGGCAGCTTTGAAATACCTTTAACACTTAACAACGCAGGCACATTTATAAATGTCACAATCCTTTTTACTGCAAGACAAAAGAACAATGCCTTTTGAATTAGCTTGTCCCTCAGCCTCGTTGATTAACTGACTAATATGCAAATATCTGTCGACATTCAGACAATTAGTGATTTATTTTTGTCTTTATTTTTTTCTCCGTTATCTTTTGTCAGCTTCATCCTGTAATTGACATGCCAGAATAATGCTCTGACAGCCTGGTAGAACATCAGGGGGCATTAAGGGGCTCTCAGTTGGTTTGCGATTTCTCCATGTGAGATTTCTGTGCTTATTTAACCTTTCGCTTTCACCGAATGAATAAAAACGAGGAAAAAAAAATCACATAAAATTATATAGCCCCTCATCACACTGTTGGAATGACTCCAAGTGCTTTATGCAGCATTTTGTAATGCAAGTGTCAGTGTGGGTAAATTAGAATGGCAAGTGTCTCTGTCCTTCAGAGCTGATCCCCTGTCTCTATCGGTGAAAACACTGCGGTTCTCCACTTGAAGTCTCCAATTACTCCCTGCGACTTTGGGTGAAGTTTAACAACAGACCTGAAGAAACAGGGTAGGACTGTCAATCTATGCTCAGTGGGTAGCATCCTCTCCTTTGAATGAGTAAAGTCATAAATTCAGCCTCTACTCCAGAGACTTGAACACACAACGTATCCTGGCACTGCTGCAGGTGATAGCCTTTGAATGAGACGTTAAATCAAGGCTCTTTCTTCTCTCAAACAAAGAATTAACAGAAAAGTGCTGGAGAAACTCGGCAGGTCTGGCAGCATCTGTAGAGAGGAAATCAGAGTTAACGTTTTGAGTCCAGTGGTCTTCTTCAAAACTGAAAATACCTGGGAACAGCTGGTATTTATGCAGACGATGGGATGGAGAGTGAATAGACTACATGGAGACACTGACCAGAGAGAGAGAGAGTGAAAAAAGGGATAGGCAGACAAAGGGATAGCTGATTCTAAGCTGAGATGATGTACAGTCCATGGCAGGGAGGTTAATAACAACAAGGGAAAGACAGCCATGGTAGGAATAGTGTATAAACCCCTAAACAGTAGCCACACTATAAGAAAGTGTGTAAATCAAGAAATAATAGGTGGATATAAAAATAGAGCAATAATCTTTGTATTGATTGTTTAATCAAGTTGAAAAATTTAACTATGAGAGCAAATTCATTAGGTATAGTTTCCTACAGTAATATATTATGCAGCCCATCAGAGAGCAGGCTATCTTGGATCTGCCTATCTGCGTTCAGTGTGCAAAAATAAATCTGAACTTCCAATTGTCTGCCATTTCTGACTAATATCTCTGTCTCAGTCTCGGTGCAGTGCTCCAGTGAAGAACAGCATTCCATTTTCCACTTGGGAACCCTGCAGCATTCTGGACTCAATATCAAATTAAAAAATTTCAGAGCCTGAGCATCTTCTCCCATGTCCTTACACCAAACCCCACGCATCAGGCCTTGTCATCACATGGGCTGCTACCACAAGCAACCCATTGTCAGCCACTGAGAACCTGTTTAGCAGCTATTGATTTTCCCAGGCTGACCTTTACCCCCTCCTTTGTCTGCCCAACTCTCTCTGGGTACCATCTTCGCCTATCATTTACTCCTTCCCCCTCCCTCGCACAGCTTCTCTAGCATATATATCAATCCTTTCCCAGCTTTGAAAAATGGCCACTGGACCCAAACCATTAACTCTACTTTCCTATTGAATGACTGAGCAGGAGTAAGGGCTAAATGGGCTAATCTTGTTCCTGTTTGTTATGATGTTAGAATCTTATAAATGCTGGCTAGGGTGCTAAAAACATGTCTAAATGGTTGAAGATGGGTTGATTGTGCTGGGAGCTATTCATGTAGAACAGGATCTAAGATAACATGAAGGATGGCGTCAAGATTAGAGTGGTGCCGGAAAAGTACAGCAGGTCAGGCAACATCTGAGGAGCAGGAAAATTGACGTTTTGGGCAAAAGCCCTTCATTATGAAGGTTGGTGTCCACATTCTGAAGGCTGTCAGGTACCAGGGCAGAAGACGAGGTGTTGTTCCTCCAGGTTGCATTGAGCTTTGCTGGATCACTGCAGCATGCCTAAGACAGAAATGTCGGCATGGAAACATGGTGATGTATTCAATGTCAGGCTACAAAGACGCCCAGGGTCATTTTTCAGGGAAGAGTGTTAGGTGTTTGGCAAAGCGGGTTTAGTCGTTCTGCTGTTTGAGATAGGCATTGAAAATCTCCTAAGAGGTAAAGGGAAGTTTTCTGTAACACTTTGGACAACACTCATCCCTTGATTAACATCACAAAAACAGATTACTTTGTCATTATTACTTTGCTGCTTATGACAATTTACTGTACTCAAATTGTCTGCCACATTTACAATTTCAATCCTTAATCCTTATTCAAGTAACTTCTGAATTATGTAAAAAATATGGTCACTGTTTATTATCATCTTTCTAGATGTTTACCCTTTCGCTGCCTTTGTATTTTTTTTCCTTCCTTCACTGTGGACATTTTCTGTTGTTGTTTTTGATAAGATTTTTCTCTGTCTTTCACTCTTTGATAATCCTGGACTTTTAGCCCTGGATGTAACATTTTGGATAGAATAGGGAGTTAAAACTTCTTTCCCATCAATAATTCTAATTGTGTAAATCCACATAGAACTGGAGTAGACTACCAGTTTAAATCTGTAGGTTAGAAATGCAGTTTGGAAAATCTTTATTCTTATTTAACAGACTGCTGCTAATTCTGGCTCCTCTTTTATTTTCACCATTGCATCTTGGGGAACTTGTAAGATGTACAAATCCACAGATTTCCCTGAAGTGCATGAATATTTCCTTTGAAGATGATGGATCATTATCAGAGACAAACCGATCAGGAAATTTATGTGTCATAAAAATTTCCATTAACGTTGAAATGACTATTTCAGTAGAGGTTGTGTGCAAATATTTGACTTCAATCCACCTTGAAAAATAATCTATAACAATTGGATTCAATTTCCCATTAGACGTGAATAGATCCATTCTCAGGATGTTCCAATGTTCTCATTGGGAATTCGATTCAGATAAGAGGACCACTTGGCTCTGGTCAAGGCATTGCACATTTCTCGCAATTAGAAATCACTTATTTTGCAGATCTCAAAATTTGCAGCCACCACAATGTGTGCTTTACATTTTGTGGTGCCCCTATGGTCCTATGTATTTATTCCTCAAAATGTCTGCCCAAAGTGAAGCCGATATTGCTACCTCTCATCAAGTACCAGCAAGTAATCCGAAATAGTAAAGGTCACACATAAGATGATTTTCGTCTCTGTACAACTGGGTAAGCACCTTCCAAGGCTCCAAACCTCCAGAAACAACAGCTTGCACTGCCCAGTGGGCTCCCCAGGGAATACGTTAAGATGCAGTGGGAGGACAGTAAGAACAAGTTTTCTTGAGAGCACCTTTGAGGCACGGTCTCTTTCTGTAGCCCCAAATGCCATTGTTCCAGCATCAAGCAAGATGTCATGGCCACTGACCATGTCTTATGGGCAGTGATCTGCACTTTTGCTTTGCAAAAGCAAACTATTTTGTTTATTTTCTGTCATTTCTGAGTGCTGTCCCAATGAAGACTATTGGAATTAAATAGGAATGTGTGAGGTGTGCAGAGGGCACATGAGAATAGAATTAGGTTCAGGGGTTGTTTCATTCCTGATGGTACAGACCAGTCCACTGTCATGCATGGGAGAAGAGTCAAAGAAACCTGAAAGAAAATACAGACCTTAAGTGGAATCACAGGACATTAATTTCTTGAAGGTTCAGACGTATCCCTGGAATTCTCCACTCTGCAATTCTGACATGAACTCCGCCAAAACGGTAAACAGAGGAATCTGAAACAAAAGCATCAAGTGTTCATAAGTAATATTGCATTTCACAATTTTAAAAGCTTGTAAATTTTAGGCTTTGTTGGCCTTGTCTTTTTGGGTGGTGTCTTCAGTTGAGAGATTTCAGAAAACTGTTTTGACTCCATTGTGCTCACATGAAGGATGTAAAAATGAGTCAGGTTATCACTGCTGGCAGATTGCCTGCACAAAACACAAACATCTCTTTCAACTAAGGTCAGATGTACTTTGAAGAAAGATCTTTCTTGGCTGGTCAGTGCCACTAGTGAACCCAGTATGACAATCTGATGCAAGGCAGAGTAAGAGGAGACCAAGCACACAGTCTCCAAGATACACATTACCCCATTAGTGTTCCTCCAAATAATGTGTCAGGGTATTGACTTTTCTCTCTCATACCTGAGCCTGAGGAGAAAAATCCACCAAATTCTACTGAGCTTTTGCCAGATTTTTGCCTGAAAGGCTCATCGTTGCATTGCAGTCCTTAAACTGTGTGATAGCAACTCATTTATGTCTCTTAAACGTGTGGTGTCACCTTACTGGAAGAACAGTGGTTGAACTTTTGCCTGACTAGCACATAGCTAATATATTGGGGTTAATTGGTTAATTGTACAGGGGCTGACTGGAATTTTCCAAAGCAATGGAACTGCTTTCTCTCTCTCTCTCTCTCTCTTTGTCTCCATCGCAAACCACAGTCTTTATCTCTGTTGAGCTGAAGGATCTCAGTTTTGACTATCTACCTGCCATTCCACAATTTGGGGACAATCGTTGTCAGGAAACTGTTCCCCTACAGTGCAGGATTGTGACCCCTAGCTGACCCTGATGTGGCAGGTCTCTACTCAAAACATAAAATCCTGACTCTGCTACTTGGTCTGGCAGAAAAGATTAACTTTCCACCCAAGAATGACATCATTATTCTTGTTTTTCTTTTAAAAAAACATTCTTGTGCAAGCTTGTTAATATATTTAAGAATATCAACAGCCAAGATTACTTACAGTGTGGGAACAGGCCCTTCAGCCCAACAAGTCCACACCAACACGCAACCCACCCGTACCCCTTTTACCTAGCACTATGGGCAATTTAGCATGGCCAATTCACCTGACCTGCACATCTTTGGACTGTGGGAGGAAACCCACACAGACACAGGGAGAATGTGCAAACTCCAGACAGTCAGTTGCCTGAGTCGGGAATTGAACCCAGGTCTCTGGTGCTGTAAGATAGCAGTGCTAACCACTGTGCTATGAAACAACCAATAAAACACAATTGGTTATGTTGTAGTGTCATAGATCTGGAATGTTAAGACTTTTTCTTCATCTAACAGTAAGATCTGATTTGTTAAGTATTTGTAGCATTTTACATTTAAGTTAACTTCAAAGTTTTTGGCCTTGTTTTCAAATCTTATAATATGCCAGTGAATCACCTTACTACATTAAAGACACCATGCTCATGTAAAATGAACAAATATTTGTAGTGACCAACTGACCACAACAGAAATGTGGAGAAAGTGAGGACTGCAGATGCTGGAGCGTCAGAGTCAAAAGGTGTGGTGCTGGAAAAGCCCAGCAGGTCAGGCAGCATCTGAGGAGCAGGAGAGTTGACACTTCAGGCATAAGCTCTTCATCAGGAGTTGGGGGAGGGGGAAGAAGGCTGAGAAATAAATAGGAGGCTGAGAAATAAATAGGTGGGGGTGGAGGGAAGGTAGGTGAGAAGGCGATAGGTGGATACAAGTGGTGGGTGATGGTGATAGGTTGGAGGGGAGGGTGAAGCAGATAGGTGGGAAGGAAGATGGACAGGTCGGATAGTTCATGAGGGCGGTGCGAGTTGGCGGGTTGGATCTGGGATGAGGTTGGGGGAGGGGAGATGAGGAAACTCGGGAAATCAACATTGATACTTTGTATTTGGAGGGTCCCAAGGTGGAAGATGAGGTGTTCTTCTTCCAGGTGTAGGGTGGCTAGGATTTGGCGGTGGAGGAGACCCAGGACTCTCAAGTCTTTGGCAGAGTGGGAGGATGAGTTGAAGTGGTCGGCCACAGGGCAGTGGCGTTGATTGGTCCGTGTGTCCCAGAGATGTTCCCTGAAATGTTCCGCGTGTTGGTGTTCTGTCTCTCTAACGTAAAGGAGACCACATTGAGGGCAACAGACACAGTAGATGAGGTGTTTGGAAAATCTCTGCTGAATGGGGAAGGATCCTTAGGGGCCTTGGAAGAAGGTTGAAGGGAGGTGTTGGCGCAGGGTTTACATCTCTTGTGGTGGCAAGGGTAGGTGCTGGGAGTGGAGGGTGGGTTGGTGGGAGGGCTTGGACCTAATGAGTGAGTCATGGAGGGAATGGTCTTTGCGGAATTCTGATAGGAGTGGGGAGGAAAATATATCTCTGGTGGTAGTGTCTGGCTGTAGGTGGCAGAAATGGTGGAGGATGATGTGCTGTATCCGGAAATTAGTGCAAGTTGAGGACTGGGGAGGGGGGGTTCTATCCTTGTTGCGTTTGGAGGGGTGGGGTTCATGGGCAGATCACAAATTCCCGACTCGTGATCAATAATGTCCTCCAGTGCATCTGCTCCACTTCCCACACCTCCACCCTTGGACCCCAACAGCTGATTTTACAGCAAACAAAATACATATACTCGGCAAACGGGTCTACCTTAAAATGATTTTTTGAGAACAACAGCAAACTTAACAAATGACCAAAACTACAGCAACTTCTCCTGAGAAAAGCCAGAATATGTTTTTCCGAAAGATGCAGTGAGTAGAAGGTAATTACATATTATCAATTCCAACCATAACTGCAGTGTTATGCTCTGCTCCAGGAATGATTGATGGGGGAAATCTCAAAACCATCTCCATTCTACTTGGGAATAATAATATTGCCATAGCAACGTATTCCTTGGGGGTGTTTTATCTCTGGACTCTTCTCTCCAACTGTTCCGTCCCCACTGCCCTACCATTAGCCTACCAACATTTCTATCCAATCTTCTCACAGCCAATCGGAGAACAAGCAAACATTTCTGAAGCTTATTGCCAATCAAACATTTTCCCACTGACCTGTAACTGTCTGCTTGACAATTAGCAAACAGAAGTGTTCAATTCATGTCTTTTAAGAGACAATTTTTAAAAAGTCCTTATTATTTTCCTCCTGGTGTCCCACTATTCCACTCAAATTCCTGGAGAGTTGGCTACTCAACATACAGTGACCAAAAGGATCCAGTTTCAGATGGTTAATCAGAGGGGAACACCAGTTAGTCACATGGCCTATGGTGAAGGACAAACGAAGGAGGTCAAATGGTAACAAAAAGCAGATTACAGACCAAGAGGAAAGGGGAGAGTTTTGGTTTGGACACTAACGCCAACAGACGCAAAAGGGAGCATTCCAACTGGTTGAAAATTATTCAAGATCCTTTCTCCTGATCACTGTCCTATGACTCATACTCATACATCAGAATTTGCCAAGGATAGAATGGATTCAACATTCCGAACATTCAACACATATGTTGAAGGCTCCTGTTGTTGGGTGTGAGACTGGTTTGAGCCACTCTGAGGAGAACATAGGTCTTTCACAACTTCAGTGAGTTTGTGTTTTTCTTGAACAAGAGAATTCTCGTTTATCCCCACCAAGCCTCGATGACTGCTACCAGAACACAGCGCCCTCTACTGGGTACAGCACTTATTTATCCAAGTCGCCTTAGCCACAAGGGGGTGAGTCAAGGCCGGTTCAGCAACACAGTGAGGGCAATTATAACAAAACAGCTTTTAGAAGGAGAACAGGGATAAAGATGGTGGCGGCGGGATGGGCAGCATCCACACTCCTGTGCCCGGGCTTATCCTCTTCATCTGCTTTTTCCTTTTCCCCTTCTTCTTTTCTCAGTTTTGTTTAGTTTTCACTCAACTTACCCAATAAAGAGAGCTCTTCTTTAGGAAGGTGGTTTTGATGGGTTCCAGAGCAGTGGCAGGATGTAACGTGGCTACAGAGTTGGTCAGCATAGGAAACCTGGAGCAAGACTCTCACTTCCACGTGGAGTAGGCTCTTTGTGGCAGCATGCATGGGCTGGTGTAGCCTGGAGTGGGGACTCTGGCAGGGGCATGGTGTGGGCTAGTGTACCCTGGAGCGGGGACTCTGTCAGGGGGCATGGTGTGGGCTGGTGTACCCTGGAGCGGAGACTCTGTCAGTGGGCATGGTGTGGGCTGGTGTACCCTGGAGTGGGAACTCTGGTGGTGACATGGTGTGGGCTGGTGTACCCTGGAGCGGGGACTCTATCAGAGGGCATGGTGTGGGCTGGTGTACCCTCGAGCGGAGACTCTGTCAGTGGGCATGGTGTGGGCTGGTGTACCCTGGAGTGGGAACTCTGGTGGTGGCATAGTGTGGGCTGGTGTAGCCTGGAGCGGGGACTCTGGTGGGGGCATGGTGTGGGCTGGTGTACCCTGGAGCGGGGACTCTGGTGGGGGCATAGTGTGGGCTGGTGTAGCCTGGAGCGGGGTGTCTGGCAGGGAAACGGTGTGGGTTCGTGTAGCCTGGAGCAAAGACTCCAGTGGGGACATGGTGTGTGCTGGTGTAGCCTAGAGAGGGGACTCTGACAGGGGTATGGTGTGAGTTGGTGTAGCCTGGAGCTGGACTGTAGCAGTGGAGAAGGAAAACGTGGACTCTTTTAAATTTTCTTTCTTTTTCTTATTTTAGTTAACGTGAATGGCTCCTATGCATGACGCCAGTACACACTTTTCACTGTATTTTATATTGAATACACATGACAACAAGTGATTAAAGGCAGGAGAAGGAAATATTTTTTGAGGAAAAGTAAAGCAAATCCAAAATGAATAAATAGTGTCAAAGTCTTCAGTCATCTTGACCACTGTATACAAAACTACCTCAAACATTTTGATGCTACAAGGATGTTGCCAGGTTTGGAGGGTTTGAGCTACAGGGAGAGGCTGAACAGGCTGGGACTTTTTCTCCTGGAGCATCGGAGGCTGAGGGGTGACCTTATAGAGGTTTATAAAATCATGAGGGGTATGGATAGGGTAAATGGATGAGGTCTTTTCCCTGGGGTGGGGGAGTCCAGAACTAGAGAGCATAGGTTTAGGGTGAGAGGGGAAAGATATAAAAGAGAACTAACAGGCAACTTTTTCACACAGAGGGTGGTGTGTGTATGGAATGAGCTGCCAGGGGTTGTGGTGGAGGCTGGTACAATTACAACATTTAAAAGGCCTTTGGATGGATATATGAATAGGAAGGGTTTGGAGGGATATGGGCCAAGTACTGGCAAATGAGACTAGGTCAGTTTAGGATATCTGCTCAGTGTGGATGAGTTGGATCAAAGGGTGGCTTTCTGTGCTATACATCTCTATGATTCCATTTCATCCTCATCTTTTGATTGCCTCAGTTCTCTCACAGTGATTAGCCTGACTCCCTCTCTGGCACGTTTCCCTTCTGGGTAGACAGCACCCAATGTGTATAACCTGCAGAGTCTAAAACCTACTTCATTGAAAAATGCATTCTGAGGCCTCATTGTTTCTTGACCTGAGTTTCATCAACAAGAAGCAGGATTAAATGCACCAAAAAATGTGAGGCAAGAGATAAACTGCACTAACTTCTTCCCTTGGCAGAACAAAGAGATCCAGCTCTAAAATGTCAAAAACACTCAGTGCTGCTTTGAGGCTGGGTTCAGGCAATTTTGTGAAGTACAGTACAATCCTTCCTGAAGAGATATTGATGCTGACTGACATTAAAGTAGTTTCAGGCTGCATTGAACTCCTTTCTTGATAAATGCCATGACTGAACTAAACAGATTACAAAGCATACTTGCTCTTGCTTTCCAATGTTCAGTCATTCCGTTTGGAACAATTGAGAAGGTTTCCTTTCACAACACAGTTTTTAGCTTACTTTTCATTATCCGTCTGTTATTTTCATGGTGTGAGAGAATTGCCAATGAGAGGGAGATCCCACAAGTTGCTCTTCACAAACCCAACCACAGACCAAGCTACACACACTGGTCTCCATGCTCCCTACTCCACACTGGGGCCATCCAAGCCCCAAGTCAGTGGATAGGAAAACTTCAAATCCCCTCTATCCTTTATTTTACATCCCACAGGAATTCAGGAAAACCAACAACAGAAGACATGAGAGTACAGAATGAGAGAGGCTGTATTTAGCAGCAAGGATATGATTCTAACAGTTGCTGGGGAGTTACACAGGGATCATGAGGCAGTGACTTTGAGCCAATACTGATGTAGCTTCATCTCCAATCTCCACTCTCATTGGAGGCTCAGGATTGTGTTGGCAGGTGCATCAAGAACATTCCTTTACACACCATATTCTGTGTACTCCATCATGGACTTAAACTTCTCAATAGGATAGTCACCAGTCCTTAAAGACCAACCAGAGATCATTGAAACAACTTTGATTGTTCAACCCCAGCTTGTGGTTGGGAAGTAGAATTTACCCTGGCTATCTCCCGGTCCATGACAGTAACTTTGGCAGAAATCCTTGTTACACACATAGACAGGATTCATGTCAAATCTAGGACAGCAGGGGTGGAGAAATGGACTGGAAATTTCTGCCATGTGTCCAACAGAATAAAAACAGTTGCTCAGTCACAAGTGAAAAGAGAGACGCGTTGGCAAAACTTTCATCTTGCGCTCATCAGAACAGACCCACGAATACCAAACTTCGAACAATCACAATAATTTATTGCACAGGAGACAAGGGGCATTGATTGGTTGGTGGAGTAATGCAAAGTGATGGGTTCAATTCTTGTGCAGGCTGGGTTTACCATGAAGGATTCTTCTTGTCAACCTCTCCCCTCATCTGAGGCCTGGTAACTATCAGGTTAAACCACTACCACTCTTTCTCTCTCTCTCTCTAATGAGAAAGCAGCCCTATGGCTCATTCTTGGTCTTGGTCGTTTTTTTTCATTTATTGAGGAGATGTGGGTGAGCCAGCATTCCTAACTAGCCTTGAGGAGGTGGTGGTCATTGGGGTATATGGAACCGCACAGGGCTGAGGAGGAGGGGTTTCAGTGTTTTTGCCTCAACTCTTGGACCGTGGTCCACACAGAGACATTGTTGTCATGGAAATGGACAGCATTTTGTGCAAATTCATGTTACAGAAAAGGACTAAGGTCGAATTTGCAAACGTGTGAATGTTTAAAACCTATCTCTTCACCCTGCTTTCCCATTTTAATGGGAACAGGCGTCAAAATGATCAAACACTGTTCAGGTAGCAATGTTGTTATTTGAATGTACTGTGAGAAGATAGCTGCTGGAAAATTACACCCATCTCAGGCTTGATGGGAGACAAAAGAAAATTTCTACCAATCTCAGATCCTGCTCGAGGGCTGAATGATTAGATCATCATCTAAATGTTATTAAATGTAAAATGGGTGGATCGGAAATAATATACAGTGGGAAAGTTGCTGGCAAATCTGTGCTGGTTGAATGCTGCACCTGGGAATGAGGTACTTGGAGCAACTTTGCTGACTGTCATGCCAAGCTTCATCACTGTCTGTCATCAGGTAATTTGCTGACTGAATTATAATGGTTGAAACTGGGAAGAAGTAGCTCTTTACCAGAGCAATCCCATTTGAACCACGATCCCATTCTTTCCCAATAGGACAAGCAAATCTTTTCTCCTTCAAGTATTTATTGAATTCCCCTTCAAAAGTTAGTACTGAATCTGTTTCCCCGCACCATTCCATACAATACATTCAGGATCGTAATAACCGTCTGGTTAAATGCATCAATTCCTCGTTTCGCATCTGATTATTTTCCTGGCTTGACACATCCGATTAAATGTTTCTCAGCCTTTGAGTAGGTGACATTTTCTAACACCTGCAGTGAAGTAACCTTCACTACATTAAATATAATTCCATTTAATCTGCTACTGATTTATCATAAGGTCATTACTTTGCATATGCCACAATAAGGCTTCCCCCTGTTCCCAAACCTTCAACCATTAAGAGGGGCCCTAAGTAAGTTATGTTCATTTGCCTACTTACCAGTGATTGCATTTGAAAAGCAATCCATTGATTGTGGCAGATGCAATGAGGTGAAAATGTGTTGCTGGAAAAGCACAGCAGGTTAGGCAGCATCCAAGGAACAGGAGAATCGACGTTTCGGGCATAAGCCCTTCTTCAGATGCAATGAGGCACTTGATAAAATAACTTTGTTCTTTCTCTCAAATCTGTGTGTTTGAACCAGTGTAAAAAATTAACCATAGCAAACAGATATAATCTCCAGAATGGAAGCTGCCACTCCTTGCCCAGTGTGGACACACAGGGCCCTCATGCAACATTACTTGGTGCCCTCATGTTGCCCTCTCAAACCACTGAAAACACCTCAGACATTGTCAATGAACATGGCAACGCTGGTGATGCCCAAACCCCGAATTGTTCTTCAGGTTCAAGCTTTGAGGAAGTTGTCCATTCGTGATGTTGACCTTTGGCTTTCTGTGATTGAAGATAAAGCTTGCTGTGAACTTCTGCAATGTTATACGTGCAATAAATGAGATACGAGTCTTTTTTGCTCCCGGTGCTTTTCCAGACTCTGCCAGACAATGAGCTTCAAACTGAGACAGCTGGCAAAATGCCAAGTGCCCATTAGAAAGAAGGCGGAACACACCTGAGTTGTGAAGGACACATAAAGGTCAACCTAATTGGAACAGTTGTTTTTAAATCAAGATGTTTGACACCTTGCCAAACAAGAGTCCTCTTGTATTTAAAATTCCTCAATGTGACTGCAGCAAAATGCGTTAATGGCTTCACATGTTAGAAGTACATATATTATATATATATATATATATATATATATATATATAAAAGACTCGCTTTTTTATCCTGCTCTCCTCAGGCTGTTTTTGCACCAGTTTATCCAACTATCTCCACCCAAGTATATTGGAGGTTGAATCATACACTGTCTTTGTGTTTTGTTAGTGACTCAGATCAATGAGTCAGTGGTGGAGATGAAGGTGATAATGATAACTTTTTTTTAACCCACTGCTAAATGTTCTTTTGAAGCTCTGATCCAGTGCCTCAGGAAATGCTTGTCAGAGATGATTCAGGGGTTAGATGGACGGAAACACTTGAGAAATGTTTGTTGCAGAAGCATGTATGAGCAAGAATGAGAGAGTGTGTGTGAAGCCGGGCGGTCTTGGTGTAAGGGGTTGGGGAGCTGGAGAGCTGATGTTTCACGTTGGGAGATCTGTTACATTGTGGATGTGCCCTCTTCACCATCAGTAACTCCCCACCCATCCAAAGCGGTCAGCCAATCAAACAGCTCTGCATTTCTCGACTAATGAGGGGGTTAAAGATTACTGGGGCTCACTGGGAATATGTGGAGCTGAGCTCACAATCAGAACGGCCAGGATTTCACTGAATGGTGCTGGACGGGCTGCATGATATAATCCTACTCCTCACTCATTTATTCACAAGTGTTGCTCAGCAGCACCACTGGGCAGGCAGGGACAGAGGCTGCTAATGCCTCTACTGAGGCCCAGGATTGTCAATGAACCCTGGTGGAGGGGAGTATTGATAGGAGGGATATTGCAGTCTTGGTGGTTGGGAGGGGAGAATGAGGGTGGGAACAGAGAGATTTAGCTGCAATGCCAATTCCCCACCCTTTCCTTCTGGGTCCCTCATTCGCAGGACTGAGTTAGTTCCTGGAAGGGTTAATTGACATCACAGGATAAGTTCTGCTTGTCAGAGCGTGCTCCTGGGAGGAGTTAACCCATTCTGGGGTCTGTCGCCAAAGCTGTGTAAGAATGTGTCAGTCGTAGTGATGTGAACATAACCTTCAATGGAGCCAGAGGTCTCACAAGAAATCATCATAGATCTCAAATATATTGAACTAGCTCTTGAGTCATATGTGATAAACTATTTACTGATCGTCAAGACTGAGCCAGCTTCTATCTAAAATATCAGGTGAGTATCATTCCCCAGGTGGTTTCAAAGGACAAACACCGGCATGAGGGACTGATGCCAGGGAAATTACCCAAAGCTTCTCAAGCCCATCATTAGAACAGAAGGACACCACCTCTGGAGGCGTTCCATCAGCTCCATGTTGATCCCCAATGAGCATTGCAGCCTCTCCTGATGCAGTCATTGAAATGTACAACACAGAAACAGACCCTTCGGTCCAAACCCGTCCATGCCGAACAGACATCCCAGCCTAATCTAGTACCATTTGCAAGCACTTGGCCCATATTCCTCTAATCCCTTCCTATTCATATACCTATCCAGATGCCTTTTAAATGCTGTAATTGATTTGATTAGATTAGATTAGATTACCTACTGTATGGAAACAGGGCCTTCGGGCCAACAAGTCCACACCGACCCTCTGAAGAGCAACCCACCCAGACCCGTTCCCCAACCTTATATTTACCCCTGACTAATGCACCTAACATTATGGGCAATTTAGCATGGCCAATTCACCTGACCTGCACATCTTTGGATTGTGGGAGGAAACCGGAGCACCCGGAGGAAACCCATGCAGACACGGGGAGAATGTGCAAACTTCATACAGACAGTCACCTGAGGCGGGAATTGAACCCAGGTCACTGGCACTGTGAAGCAGCAGTGCTAACCACTGAGCCACCATGCGGCCCAAAATTGTACCAGCCTCCTCCACTTCTTCTGGCAGTTCATTCCATATACGCACCGTCCTCTGTGTGAAAAATTTGCCCCTTAGGTCCCTTATATGTCTTTCTCCTCTCACCCTAAACCTATGCCCTCTAGTTCTGAACTCCCTCACCCCAAGGAAAACACCTTGTCTATTTATTCTATCCATGCCCCTCATGATTTTATAAACCTCTATAAGGTCCCCCCTCAGCCTCCAGTGCTCCAGGGAACACAGCCCCAGCCTATTCAGCCTCTTCATATAGCTCCAATCCTCCAACCCTGGCAATGTCCTTGTAAATCTTTTCTGAACCCTTTCAAGTTTCACAACATCCTTCTGATAGGAAAGAGACCAGAATTGCATGCAATATTCCAAAAGTCGCCTAACCAATGTCCTGTTTATGTGATTTGACACAAGCTAACCTTCCAGCGAGAAGCTGCTTCCACCCTGAGATGGCAACCTCAATGATATCAGAAAACAGCCATTGTTTTGAGAATATCATCCTCAGTTGGGCTTTGATCATCTGCAGCAAGTGACTGTTGACATTGTCCCTAACCCACTGTTGGGGCATTCATTCGGAGGTGGGAAACCATCAGGGGGATGATCCCAAAGCAGTTTTTCCCTTTCTCTGTGTCTTCCCACTTTCAAACCTGACTCCAAGGTTGGGGGTGGTGGGGGTGGTGGTGGGGTGGGGGGAGTAATTTCTTCCACTGTACAGGAATGTGTTTCTTTGAATCTTAAGTTTGAATCTACATCATGGAAATTACGCAGCCTTGCTCCACAGTTTGCTCATGTGTATACCAGTACGATGCTATGGGATGAAAATTTCATTCTTTATCAGTGATGCTTGCTTTCTCATCCACAAAGAAAAGACACTGACAAGCACAGGAGTTCTTTGTGTAATGAATCTCTTCGTTTAATATACAGCTTATGTTTCAGAACAGAAGGCAAAATTGGTTCATTTCAAAATGAGGAGGAATAAGTCTTTTGCTCAGAGATCAATTAAGATAATAACATTCTGATGGCTAAAGTTTGCAAATGAAAAGCTAATTTCCAATTGTCATCAATGTCAATATAAAGTGTCCATTCTGGATCAGAGGCAATTATATTCTTCCGGAAGCATTGAAACTGTTAACATTTTGAATGTCAACCTGCTACAAAGAAAAGAATTTAAATTCCAATTCAATCTGATCTTTCGTACTCTATTCAATGAGACTCCATAGATGAAACAGGTAATTAGGACAGATCCTATACATTTTCTATTATTGTCTGCCCGTTTCTAAGAAGTTTTGCAAAATTGTTGTAACTTTGACACTTGTTTTATAAGTAATCCAACTTTTAAACAAGTGTGATTATTATTCTAAATATTATCTTCAACTCTTCTCTTTTCTGTATATAATTCCAGCTATAAATAAATTTGAATGGTAATTTTAACCTGTTCACATAAACTAACACAGTGGTGATTTCTGCCTTTAATTCGACTAAAGAACGTAATGGCAATTTCTCCAGTAGGCCCCTTACTATCTTTTCAAGGTGGTTGTTGGATCTGAGTCCCATGTATGTATCAGAGTTTAGTTCATGAGTCTGCTTATCAAAACTATACCATCTCTTCATATATACGAGAAAATCTGTTAGCGATTTCAGATTTAAGAGGATCTCAAAATTAACACTTCATCTCTTGATTGATGAAACCGTGCCTTCATGTTCCACACCTCAATATAAGAAAGGTAGTTTGCCTTAGAGCAGAAGGTATAGGGAGGGGATATGATCGAGGAGTATACAAGTATGAGGGGCAGAGATAGTGTGGACAGAAAGAAATGTTTTCAGCTTGATGGAGGGATCGATGATGAGAGGGCATCGATTTAAGGTCAGGGGCAGGAGGTTTGAGGGAATGTGATGAAAAATCATTCTCACAAAGAAGGTGGTGGGGAATTTGGAACTCACTGTCTGTAATGATGGGAAAGGCAGAAACACTCATCACATTGCAGAAGGATTTAAAAGTGCACTTGGGTTGTCAAGGCATACTAGGGTATGGTCCAAGGGCTGAAGATGGGTTTGAAGCAATTAGGTGGTTGTTTCTCACTGGCACGGACATGATGGGCCTTTTCCAGTACTGTAGATCTCTATGACTCTAAGAGAGAGACAGGAATAATAAGGTATACCTTATTAGGTTAACTAGATGGTTAACTAAGAAGGTCTTGGAGGAGGTTTGTACAGAGCATAAACATTGCCACAGATCAGTTTTACTGAATTGTCTCATTTTGTCATATACAAACTTTGTAATACTTAGACAAGCCAAAAGGGGTGGATGTTGGTCTTAGAAGTTGGGATGTTTAATAATGATTCAACAGGACTAGCTCCAGAAAAGCTGTGGTAAAAAGCGCAGATCAGAGCCTGTGTATTCTGTGGTAAGTGACTCACCTCCTGATATCACACAAAATCTGCTCAGTCTCTGTACAAATTAGGCGAATAATAGAATATATTCCACTTATTGCAACAAATACAGCCCCAATGACATTGAAGAAGTCAACAGCATCAATTGATTGGCACTTCATCTATGACTTTAAGCATTCCCTCCCTCCATCACTGATGTACAGTGACTGCTGTGTGTGGCATCTACATGATGCACTACAGCAACTTGCCGAGTGTCCTTCAAAGCACCTTCTAAACCAATGGCCTGTAACAGTCTTGAAGAACAAGCACAAAAGATACATCTGCCTCAGTTCAACAAGGTCACTAACCAGCAGATTCTCAAAGGCAATAAGGAATGGCCAATAAATGCTGGCCTTTCTAGTAATGTCCACATCTTGTGCATAAACATAAAATGAATAAGATCCTTCCTCTCGGCTCTAAAACAAAACTGTGTCCAGATGAATTAACTGGCAGCACTTGTATTAGTAACAGCCTGGTTACCACATGCCTGCATCATATACATCTCCATCTTCTTCAGCAGATTTGCTGCTCTGATTGCCTCTGCATTTTGCCTAACTGACTGAGATTGAGGAACCTTGCCTAATCTTACACTTACTAGTCAGTGAGAAAAAGCATAAATGGATGCTTTCAGAAAGCAGATGTATTCCGTATAACAATGCACAGGTTTTGTTTAAAAAAAACTGAAATGGTCTTTGCTATGGAATTTCAACAACACCCCTGGCTCTCTGTCTCCCATTCTCTCTTTCACTAAGACACAAACAAACAGACACATACACAGACACACACACACACACATCACTATCTAACCTCAGGCCCATGTCACATGTTTCAATGAGTTGGTTGGTGCACAGGTGATGCAATACTCAACATACTGATCAACGACAAAAAAATTAACGAAAGCCACTGACTTCAACTGGAAACGAAAACAGTGACATTTGCTGCTGCCAAGTGTAATAATGTGATCACATTCCTTCTGATAGAGGGAGCAGGTGGTGCAATGTGGTAAAGGCACTGTTGTTTATTGCTGGAGCCCAATAGGTTTCAATCCAGCTTCAACTGATGGCTGAAAGGTTCCTCTTTCTCTCTTGGCTACATAGGGCCTCAGTAGATAATTCTACAGCAGTGCCAATTCAATTCCTAGTGGGCTTGATTCTACAGCACAATGCTTACCCACAACCTGGCATCAAAGTCATTGCATTGGCAATCTCACTCAGCCAGAGAATGGACCTAAGACTGAATTCTTCCCCACTGTGAGAGACAGGGGGGATGTTGTTGGTGGGAGAACAACACCGAGTCAATTTCGAAAGCATCATGGCTTCTTTTAATGTAGCCCATTGGTAGTAGATTGAGAACTTGTGTCTGTCCAGCTGACTATCAAACCTGCCATGCACAATAAAGAGAGCCCAGATTAGCCAGTCAATCACACCTTCCCAAGTGGAATGGGAAGGATTCGGCTGAATTTTTATATCCAGCATATTTTTACCAAACCCAAAACATGGGCAACAAGATGCAGGGATGGAAGGAGAGTCATGGTTTGAGTTTCAGACAGTCCCAGCAAAAACAGTCCGGTGTAAAGCTAACCAGAAAGTGATAGCAAACACTAACCAGTGAAACATTGCAATGGTCACCTTATAAAGCTAGCTCTTTGATGTTTAAGTGCAGCCCTCACAGTAGAGATGGAGAATAGTCAGCTGAAAGTCTAAAGCAGCAGCCTAACCTCTGAGAATAAGGCAGCAACCGTGAATTATTGTTCCTTGTGTGAAATAAACAACCTGCAGCAGTTAACAATGCCGAAAGATTAAAGCATTCAACTGAAACGTGGAGGGAGAGAGGGAGACATCAAAGAGAAGAATGCTTAGGATCATTTTATTTGAAAGCAGGGGGTCTGGCAAAGTGGTTTGGTTTAACAAACCCAGAGGGACCGTGGCCATTATATTGATGCATGATGCGACTTGCAGGTGTGTAGTTAGGAGGTCAATCAACCTCATTATTTTGGGACAAACCAGCAGTTGTCATGGTCAGCTATCAGGTACCAGGCCACAAAAAACACTGAACTTTCTGACTCCCAATTTTTGAACATGGTGTGCTGGACTTTAAACTAATAGCGTCTGGCCATTGTAACCACCGTGTTACGATATCCATTCCTCAGTATAAATGACAGAGATACATGATTAAAATTAACAATCCATATTTCAGATTCCTGGGTAATTTAATTAATCTGGTTCAAGTTTCACCCATTATTATTCAGCTGTCTTTCTGGGAACACACTTTTCCTATTTGCCACTTTATATGATAAGGTAGAAAGGCAGGGAACAGCACTCTAATCCTCTGAGTGCTCAGAGGCCAACATGTGCCCTTAGGGAGCTGTTTCAGAGACTCTTTTCTGTCTCAGCTGGGAGCATGGGCCAGACGTGTGGGCAGAGATTTGTGTCCATCTCCATTTTCTGGTCATTAAGATTGAATGAATGGCAAGTTAGAACAGTGAAGCTGACCTTCAGAGCCTGTCCTCCACTCCTCCCACCTCCTGATCACAACTCCACGCCTGCAGCATTCATGCTGGTGGATGAAGGGTGTCTTCAGCTTGACTGACAGACAATGTCACCTGTCACTTTCTAGGACAACTGTTAATTATATCGCCTCCCATGAGAGAAACAAATTAAGCTTGTATCATTTTAATTAATAACCTCACAAAGCCTCTTTTTTAAAGAGAACGGTACATATTGTCGATCACCTTGAAAATTAAAGCTAATTTTCAATTCTTTACTTGTTGGCGTTTCAAGTTTTTTGGAGTCTACTAAGTATTTTGATACTTAAAGCTCTTCATTCTTTTGCCATGGATCTCAATTGTTGACCCAAATCCAGTGTAAAGGCAGTGCTGGCACAGAAATTGTGTTTTCCTGTAGATTAAATTTGTCAAGACAATGTAGCTGTTCAATTATTATTAAGGAACCTGATTAAGGATCCATACAGGGGATCAACAACAAAGGATTTGAAAATGTAGAGATCAGAAAGCGTTTGAGTGACACCAAGGTTGTACCTGAATGATGAGGGGTGGCCAGGAGTTCAGTAGCTTTCAAAACCAAGGAGGAAGAGAATGGACGATTTAAGGTCCTCTATGCTTCAGTACGTGAACTCAAGTCAAACTAAAGAGGGATGAGGCCGTTGAAAGGTCACGTCTCTTGGGGGAGTATTGTAAATGCACAGCATAGCTTCTCTTGAAGCCTGTGCAGGTCAATGAGCACACAAGGAAGGGAATTGATGAGGGAGAGTATGAACTGATGTTTACAAAGGATGAAGGTTAATGTAGCCATCCAGTAGAAAATTGGAATTGTCAAGTCAAGGGATAATAGACAATAGACAATAGACAATAGGTGCAGGAGTAGGCCATTCTGCCCTTCGAGCCTGCACCATCATTCAATATGATCATGGCTGATCATCCTTAATCAGTATCCTGTTCCTGCCTTATCTCCATAACCCTTGATTCCACTATCCTTGAGAGCTCTATCCAACTCTTTCTTAAATGAATCCAGAGACTGGGCCTCCACTGCCCTCTGGGGCAGAGCATTCCACACAGCCACCACTCTCTGGGTGAAGAAGTTTCTCCCCATCTCTGTCCTAAATGGTCTACCCCGTATTTTTAAGCTGTCTCCTCTGGTTCGG
>NC_057732.1:43136716-43186820 GCF_004010195.1 Chiloscyllium plagiosum | reverse complement strand
GATAGCACGTGTAGGCTTGAATATTCATTTCCCAGGCCCTGTCCACTTGAAGCCACGTCTCAGTTATCCCCACAATATCGTATCTGCCAATTTCCAAAAGAGCCTCAAGCTCATCCATCTTATTTCTAATGCTTCATGCATTCATGTATAGTATTTTTAATTTGTTACTGCCCTCACCCTTCCCATCAACTCCTATTTCACTCAACCTTACAGCATGATCCCTTTTTGAGTTTTCTGTTTCATTGATACAGTTGTCTTTCTTGACTTCTCTTGTTCTAACTTTCCCTTCAATTTCCTTCTTAAACTTCCAGTTTGTCTCCTCCCCCCCGCTACTTAGTTTAAACATAGCTGTGTTGCAGTAACAAACCTGCCTGCCAGAATGCTGGTCCCTAACCTATTAAGGTGCAAACCGTCTCGCTTGTAGAATTTTTGCTTACCACAAAAGATACCCCAGTGATCCAAGAATTTAAATCTTTGCTTCCTGCACCAGTTCCCCAGCCACACGTTCAAGTCCATTATCTCCCTGTTCCTGGCCTCTCCAGCCCAAGGAACTGGAAGCAAACCAGAGATAACCACCCTGGATGTCCTGCTTTTCAGCCTTCTTCATAGTTCTCCGAAGTCCCGCTGTAGTACGTTCCTCTTCTCCCCGACATCATTTGTGCCGACATGTACCACCACCTCTGGCTTTTCACCTTCATCCTTGAGGATTTCGTGCGCTCTGTCTGTGATGTCTTTAACCCTGGCACCAGGAAGGCAACACACCATCCTTAAGTCCTGTTTGCTGCCACAAAAATCCCGGTCAGTTCCTCTCACTATGGAGTCCCCTATTACCACGGCTCTGTGCGATGTCCGACTCTTCCGCTCTGCCTCCACGCCAACTTTTGATTGACAGACCTGGCCGCCTCGCGGACTGGCAGTGTCATCTGTCTCTACTGTTTCCAAAAGGTTCAACTTGTTCCTGACAAGTACTTCCCCCGGGGTCTCTTGCACCTGTCTCCTCTCTGCCTTCCTCATTGTCTGCTCTCTTCTGGCATGATTGGTGTAATAACCTCGCTGAAGGTCTTGTCCAGAAAGATCTCGTTCTCTCGGATGAGCCTAAGGTCCTCGAGTTCTTTCATCAGTGCTGCAATAAAGATTGCCTGAGTAGGCAGGTACGCTGTGCCTCGACAGAAGAGTGTTACAGAGTATTTCTGATGGAGAAGATGTTGTATTTGAACTCCCACTTACAGTATCAAAAGAGAAAATGCTGAAAAATCTCAGCAGGTCTGGCAGCATCTGTAAGGAGAGAAAAGAGCTGATGTTTTGAGTCTAACTGACCCTTTGTCAGTTGTAGTAAATTGTCCCACTTATAGTAAATTGCTTAGAGGAACCATAGATATCCTGGGGTGGCATGGTGGCCCAGTGGTTAGCACTGCTGCCTCACAGCGCCAGGGACCCAGGTTTGAGTCCAGCCTCAGGCTACTGTGTGGAGTTTGCACATTCTCCCTGTGTCTGCATGGGTTTCCTCTGTGTGTTCTGGTTTGCTCTCACAGTCATAAGGATGAGCAGGCTGGGTGGATTGGCATATGGGAAATGCAGAGTTATAGGGGTGGTTCTGGGTGAAACACTCTTCAGAGGGTTGTTGTGAACTCAAGGGGCTGAATGACCTCCTTCAAAACTGTAGGGATTCTATAACTCTGTCTCTCAAATACATAACCTGAGGAGTACTACTCTACATCGAATGTGGATCAAGACAAGAAAATAGCCCTCCATGAGCAACTCTAGCTGGTAGGGATTTTTAGCCCATGCTGTTCATGTCATTCACATTCTGGCAACCAGCCCTTACTCTCAGATATACAGCTTGTGTGAGTTTATGGTTGAGTAGTTTCTCAACCTTACAAACTGGAGATCTCATTTTTTAGAATCTTCTAATGTCCTTTTACTCTTTCCAACCCAAGTGTACTCTTGTGTTAAGAGCCTGGGTTCATTATTTAGGAGCTTTCACTTAAAAAAGACTTAAACATGGATATTTAAACATATTAAATTTTCTCTTCTTTTAGCGCATGCATAAAACTATTAGTGGGGCTTGAATGAGCTTCAAAGTCACAGTGAGCTGTGAAAACATTATTGTTTATTGTATTTCTAATAAAACCCATACTGACTTTATATCTGGTAAATCTGTCAACACTAATATTATGTGAAAAGGATGAATTAGGCACTACAACACCTCCTGAGCAGGCCATGGATGTGAATTTGGCACCAAATTCTTTAGTGTGTGTAAGCTACCCATATCGATGAGGTTCTGGAAGACAATCTTTAGTTTAAAACAGGAATGTTTTGGTGTTTGTTGACCAGTGATTTATAGTCCATTGCTTAATGTTAGCACAAAATAACTTGGTGCTCATATCAAATCCAATCATCCAGAATATAAAGGTTTATGATAGCCCTTTAGAAATTATGAGCTTAGGACAATGAGAGATGGCTTTTTCAAATACATAAGATTCTTAGAGAGCTTGACAGAGTAGATGTGGAGGTGGTGTTTCCTCTCTTGGTAGAGTCTAGGATCAGAGGCCTGAATCTTAGAGTAAGGGGTCTCTTGAGACAGAAATGAGGAAGATGGAAGATGGAAACGAACCTGGGACTTCCAGAGGGCTGTGCGGACTATGAATGTTAAGTATAATCTAGGCTGAGATAAACAGGTTTTCAAACAGTGAGGGGATGAAGAGTTATTGGGGGGCAGGGCACAAAGGGATTGAGGATTATCAGATGGTCATAAGCTTATTGAATGATTGAGAGGACTTGATGGGCCGAATGGCCCACTTCTGTTCCTACTTCGTATCCCTAACTTAGTCGAACTATCAGCAAACCCAGTGAGAGTATCTGTCTCAGGAAGTGCCGAGTCAATATGATCTGGTGTCAGACTAATCATAATGCACAAAACTTATCAACAGTTCTGGGGTTATTGTGGAGTGACATCCTGATGGAACATAAACAGTGCCTCCTTGTGGCAGACACGCTGGGAAAACTTGGATGTGCCCTTTGCCAAAAAGTGACAGTAAGAGGGATATCTTTATATCAGGGATCACAAAAACTAGTCACCTTTAGTTTAGACATTCCGAAGCTGTTGACATCACTTGGAAAGCCAACATCCCATTTTCATTTCAAACCACTCTGAGAGAAAGCTGATGCTATAGGCCTTTGAACTGTAAGAGGAATAAATTTCATTGTAACATATATTAAAACGAGTAATCCAACTGAAAGTACCAAATGCCAGAGTTCCCCTATTTAATTGGAAACCTTCCAACAGCGAATCTGCATTTATGAGAAAGGTCCCAAGGCACTTGACAGTAGCGTTATAATGAAACAAAATTAAACTCAGAACTACAGAAAGAGATAGTACACATGAGTCTCAAAGCTTGGTAAGAGATTTAAAGGGGTGAAGGAGGGAGTTCCTGAATTTCTGGCTCAGACAGCTACAGATAAGTCACCAGTGGGGGAGCGATTAAAGGTGGAGATCAACAAAGAACCAACACTGAATGGCTACAGGTATCTCGGAGGGCTGTCATCTTAGATACGTCACATGGGATGATGCCTATTGTACATTAACCACATGGAAAAGGATGGAGATACTGGGGGTTAATATTCAACTTCACCACTTCAAGGTTAGTCATCTTCTACAATAGGGTCCACCCACTGAACCAGAGGGGTCAACAATCATTTGCAATCCATTTTAGTCCTGATATCCTTTGCTGATTGGTAACAATAACCAGGATCTCATTGAATGATGGGATGAGCTCATGGGGCCAAATGGCCCAATTCTGCTCCTGCATCTTGTCCCTAACTTAGCCCAAACTACCAGCAAACTGGAGTGAGAGTATCTGCCTGGTGTTGGTGGAGGGCTGCTTCATCTCGTGAACAGTCCTTTGGTTTTGCAAAAAAGACGGATATGGAGCTTGAATCAAGTTGTGGGGAGAGTTGGTGGACTCCTACTATACCACCCACTCTCTTCCATTTGGATATGGATCAGCACCAGACATGTCCCCAAACGTGCGATGGACCCCTCACAGGAGAGAGGAGACTTGTACTGTTCTGCATGGGAAATTTTTTAAGGACTCCAAACCTGTCATCAAAACTATGGTAACCAAGATCGATAATTCTTGTTTAATTCTTCTGATGTTATGTATTTTGCCTGTAAATTATACTCACTAAACAGAAATATTTCTAAAAATCCTATTAAAATTTGGAGATAGGCTTCTATTCTTAAAGAATATGATTCAACAGAGATGAAAGGAAAACAGACAAAACAAATCAACTGTTAAACTATGACGAGACTTTTGTAAATGAAGCAAAGAGAAGGTTGACACAGAGAATAGGTGAGCTCCATAGAGATATATGAAGTAAAGTGCTTTCAGTAATTGAGGAGAGACAGATTTGAGAGAAAATGAAAATATACTCTAAAGGGAAGTAACTCTGCACAGGCCAGGGTCACTTCAGCCAGTTCTAGAGGGAGGGATATAAGACAGAGAACAAGAGAGAGTAAATGACATCCAGAAAGAGACATCAATATAGCCTCGAGCTCTGTACTTTGTTATCAAGAGATGCAGAGACAGGAGGACAACGAGAATTAATGAGACACATAGGCAGACTGCACAAGCCTAAGGCTCTTCGAATTTGTTAGACACATTGAGTGAGAGAAACCGACAGAGAGAGAGAGAGAGTAAATGGGACCAACAAGCAGACATTACTGTGCTATGGTGATTAAACTTCAAGACAGAAAGAAATTGGGAGTGGCCATTTGTACATCTCACTCTAAACTGGCTCTGATTCTGTTTGTTGTAAAGGTGGGAGTCTGCATGTCTCACCATGCCTTGGAATGAGTTCATTGTGTTCAAACGCATTGTGTCAACTGTTGAATGAAAGTTGTGTGGGAAAGGGTGGAATGAAAGCTCAATAATCTCATCCATTTCCTTTGGACTTTTTATGCCACCCACTATTAACAATCAAGGACAACATAACAACACTTCTGTTCTCATTACTGAACTTTGAACATTTCTTTATTAAATTCAACAAATCCAGTAGTTCCTGAACAAAGAGGAACAATATGGAAGCTTGCCTATAATAGAATGCTCTAAGGGGCTGCTTAGAAAGGGGGAGATATGTTTTGCCAGTGATTTGGTGCACAGAACATTCAGCAATAATGACTAATCCACTTCATAACTGGGTGAACGTTTCAGTCCAGGTTCAAATCTGCTCAAGTTCAATGGAGCAAATTTTAGTGCAGACAACTAGCAAAAGTTCAAGAGTAAATGTGAAAAATGACGCGGATCAAAAAGAAGTAAATACACGGTCCCAAGCAAACGCATGTTCGGCAGGAGGAGGTTCTGACAACGGTCACTACTTTCACTGTGGTCAAGGGAGGGTGAATTAGCTGATGCAGAGAGACCCAAAGCACTAACTTTATTTCCTCTGTACCCACTGTGGCTGAAAACATTTTGAGGGAGACACGCAGCTACCAACTGCTTCAGGTTCAACCCACCCTGGCCTGTCTTCTCGAGACATGCTCTGGCTCTGGCATTCCCTGATAAATACCAGAAGCTTGTGAAGGAACACTCTCCTGTCTGTCATCCTGCCACGTGGCTGTTGTCGTGTTCGCTCCTGGCCAGTAATTCACCAGTCCCTCTGCAAATAACAAGCTGCAAGGTGGGAGCTCTGCTTTCCCATGCAGAGCAGTACAGGTCTCCCCTCTCCTGTGAGGGGTCCATCGTGGGGATGTGTCTGGTGCTGACCCATGTCCAAATGGAAGAGGGTGGGTGGTATAGTAGGAGCCCACCAACTCTCCCCACAACTTGATTCAAGCTGCATATCCATCTTCTTTGCAAAAACCAAAGGGTTGCATTCTGTCTTCTTTGTTTAACTTTGGTATATATGCTGAAGATGGGGTGGGGAGAAAGGGAAGCAGTAAATGATAGGTGGATATACAGTCCAGAGAGAGGGGTGGGGGAGAGAGAGAGAGAGAACAACAGTTAGGCAGACAAAGAATGGGTGAAGGTCAGTCTGAGGGAGTCAATGGCTGTTAATGGGACCTAACAATGGGTTGTCTGTGGTAGCAGCCCATGTGGTGACAGGGTCAGACAGTGTGGCTCTGGAAAAGCACAGCAGTTCTGGCAGCATCCAAGGAGCAGAAGAATCGATGCGTTGGCATTCCTGATGAAGTGCTTATGCCCAAAACGTCGACTCTGCTGCTCCTCGGATGCTGTCTGACTGGCTGTGCTTTTCCAGCACCACACTTTTTGACTCTAACTCTCCAGCATCTGCAGTCCTCACTCTCTCCAGGTGATGACAAGGCCTGGTGTACTGGTTAGGATGTGGGAAAAGGTTCCAAGCCCTAAAATTGTTGAACTCCATACAGAGTCCAGAAGACTGCAGGGTTCCCAAGTAGAAAAGGAAGGTATTGTTCGTCCAGCTTGTGCTAAGCTTCACCGGAGCACTGCAGCAAGCCTGAGACAGAGCTGTTGCCCAGGGAACAAGGTGGGGTGTTGAAGAGACAGGCAACTGGAAGGTCAGGGCCATTTTTGTGGATGTTCCGCAGTCACCTACTCTGCGCTTCATCTCCCCAGTTAAGAACTTCTGCTGTTGCAAAGTGTTTGGGAAATTTTCCAAGTGTTGTTGGAAGTGTTCTGAAAAGTTTTCCTGGATTTCCCAGGAAGTGTTGATGCATCATTACATGGAAGACTGAAGATTAGGTGACCTCGTCAGACAGAAACTGGGAAATCGAGCAAGTTCTACCTGGTGCTGTTAACTGGCTTGGAGCCAGTTTCCTCCATGCTCCTTGACAGTGACTGTGTGTCAGGACAGCCAATGCCCCCAACGTATCAGTGTGCACGTACAATGGTGCTCCCTGTATGCTGCACCATCAGGGTCCTCATGAGAATCCTCTGCAGCAGAACTTGTTAATCACCTCGTCCTTCAATGATCTGGCAAATGAAGCATCTTTCCCTCTCGTCTGGCAGCAGCTCAGGTGCCCAGATGGCTCACTGGGCGCTGATGCCAACTCTAGGTTAGAGCCCAAGATGCGTGCAGTGTCAGTATCCGAGCTGGAGGCTGTGAGTGTCAGATCAAGTGATGGGATCTCTTCATCAGTGCTGCGCTGTGGCCTTCTCTCTTCCAATTTGGATTCCTGTGGCTGGGCAGGCAGAAGTTCTTGGGTGTCTGAAAGTAGGAACTCAGAAGCAAAAGGAGATGATAAGGGAAGTGGGATGGGATAGGGAGTGAGAGATTTCAGGTCACGCCATCATCAGTTTACTCACCGTCCCAGATAGCAGGAAGAAAAGGGGTGGGGAGTGGACATGGGGCATAAGACAATACTATCTCTGTGATACTGGACACCACAGGCTCCAGCCCCATAAAGTAAGTTGCCTAAAAAGGCTTGTAGGAGGCAGGTGTTTCTGCCCCCTTTGGTTCTGCACTGGTCCCTTCTGTTGTGAACAACCTTGTCCTATCTGAGTGTAGGACACCAATAATTGTGTACACTGTGTTCAGACAAAGCACTTGTTGAATCGTTTAAGTCATGTGGATGAAGTGAGAGGAAGTTATGAAGCTTATAGCTATGGTAGGTGCATTCGAGTCAGTTGGAACATTTATATGTCAGGGGACAGTCATGTGTGTCAGAGAGTGTTGCTGACTGAGTGATTAGGATTTGGTGTATTGAGCAATATGAGCGATTAGAGGATGCATTCACTGACCTTAATGAGATGATTCAACTTCTTGTGATGCAGCAAGATCAGATTCCAAGAGTTGGCCACCTGCTCTCACTCCCTTTTGAGAATGGTCCTTGAGGGTTTGCTATGACCTTGACATCTCTCCTCATGCCTACCTGTACCATGGACAATTACAAAATACTTAGGGCAATTGATGTCTCCTCAGATACTGAAACAGTCCATGTCCAAATCTGGACAATGTCCAGGCTTGGGCTGATGAGTCATAAGTCAGATTTGTGCCACATAAATGCCAGGCAAAGATCATCTCCAAAAAGAGAGGATCTAACCATCACTCCTTGATATTCAATATACTTTACCATTATGCTTCCAATATCAGCATCCTTGGGGTTACCATTGATTAGAGACTGAATTAGACTAAACATATCACTACAGTGACTGCAAGAGCAGATCAGAAGCTAGGAATATTGTAGCGGGTAACTTACCTCCTGATTCCCCAGAGCCTGTCCACCATCTGCAAGGTACAAGTCAGAAATGTGATGGAACACTCCCCACTTGCCTGGATGAGTGCAGCTCCAGCAAACACTCTCCGAAGCAAAGGAGCCCACTTGATTAGCACCTTAGCCAGCACCTTCCAAACTCATGACCATTTCCACCTAGAAGGACAAGGGCAGCAAATACATGGATCACCACCAGCACATGCATGTTCCCCTCCAAGCCACTCACCATCCTGACTTGGAAATATTACCACACCTTCACTGTAGCAGGAACAAAATCCTGGAATTCTCTCCCTCTGGGCATTGGGGGTTTACCTACAGCACATGGATTGCAGTAGTTCAAGAAGACTGCTCACCACCATCTTCTCAAGGTCAACTAAAGTCATTCAAGTGGACATTAGATAACTCTTTGAATAAAAATAATACCCAAAATATAGGGAAAAGGCCGGAAATTGCCAATAGGTAGTGATCCTCATCTAACAAGCCAAAACTGTCATGATGGGCTGAATGGCCATCTTCTGCACTGTAACCATTCTGTGAATTTCTGAACTTGGCATGAGCAATAAATGTTGGCTGAGCCAATGATGCCCACATCGTATGAATGGATGGAAAAAACAAACACCAACATTACCACTGCAGAACTCTGTTCCAATCTGGTGTTCCATTTTGTCTATTTAAATTCCAGCAAGGTTACCCACTTCGCTTTAAGAGGAACAGGCTACATAGAACATAGAAAATGTTACAGAGCAATACAGGCCCTTCGGCACTCAATGTTGCGCAACCTGTGGGATCAATCTGATGCCCATCTAACCGTTCCATTATTATCCATATGTATGTCCATTTAAATGCCTTTAATGTTGGCAAGTCTACTACTGTTGCAGGCAGGTGCTTCCATGTCCCTACTACTCTCTGAGTGAAGAACCTACCTCTGCATTTGTCCTAAATCTATTACCCCTCACTTTAAAGCTATGTCCCCTCGTGTTAGTCTTCACTATCTGAGGAAAAAGGCTCTCACTGTTCACCCTAGCTAACTTTCTGATTATCTTATACGTCTTGCTAAAGTCACCTCTCAACCTTCTTCTCTCCAACGAAAACTGCCTCAGTTCCCTCAGCCTTTCCTGATAAGACCTTGCCTCCATACCAGGTAACATCCTAGTAAATCTCCTCTGAAAACTTTCCAAAGCTTCCACATCCTTCCAATAATGCGGTGACCAGAACTGTATGCAATACCCCAGGTCTGGCCTTACCAGTGTCTTGTACAGCTGAAGCATGACCTCGTGGCTCTGAAACTCAATACCCTTACCAATAAATGCCAACATACCATATGCCTTCTTAACAACCCTATCAACCTGGGTGGCAACTTTCAGGAATTTATGCACCAGCACACCGAGATTGCCCTGTTCATCTCCACAGCCAAGACTTTTACCATTAGCCCAGCACTCTGCATTCCTGTTACTTCGTCTGAAGTGAACTGTCTTACACTTTTCCACATTGAACTCCATTTGCCACTTCCAGCCCAGCTCTGCATCTTATCTATGTCCCTCGGAACCCCGAACATCCTTCGGCATTATCCACAACTCTGCGTACCTGAGTGTCATCCGCAAATTTACAAACCTACCCTTCTGGGCCTTCATCTAGGTCATTTATAGAAGTGGCCCAAAAACAGATCCTTGCGGCACACCACTGGTGACTGAGCTCCAGGATGAACATTTCCCACCAACCACCACTATCTGTTTTCTTTCAGCTAGCCAATTTCTGATCCAAACCTGAAACTCTGTATCTTGTGCAATAGCCCTACTGTGTGGAACCTTATCAAATGCCTTACTGAAGTCCATATATACCACATCGATCGCTTTACCTTCGTTCACCTGTTTTGTCACCTTCTTGAATAACTCAATAAGGCTAGTGAGGCATGACCTACCCTTCACAAAACCATGTTGACTATGCCTAATCAAATTATTCCTATCCAGATGATTATAAATCCTATCTCTTATAACCTTCTCCAACACCTTACCCACAACCGAAGTGAGGCTCACAGGGCTATAATTACTAGGCTGTCCAGACTCCCCTTCTTAAACAAGGGAACAACATTTGCTATCCTCCAGTGTTCTGGCAGTACTCCTGTCTACAATGATGACATAAAGATCAAAGCCAAAGGCTCTGCAATCTCCTTCTTGGCATCTCAGAGAATCCAAGAATAAATCCCATCCGGCCCAGGGATCTTATCTATTTTCAGATCTTCCAAAATTGCTTAAGCCTCCTCTTTGTCATCCTCAATGCCATCTAATCTTATAGCCTGTATCTCTGTATTCTAACTAACATTGCCCTTTTCCAACTTGAATACTGACGAAAAGTATTCATGAAGTGCTTCCCCTATGTCCTCAGATTCCACACACAACTTTCCACTCCTATCTTTGATTGGTCCTAATCTTACACTCGTCATTCTTTTATTCCTGATATACCTATAGAAGGCCTTAGGGTTTTTCTTAATCCTATCTGCCATCAACTTCTCATGTCCCTTTCTGGCTCTTCTTAGCTCCCTCTTTAGATCTTTTCTGGTTATCTTATAACTCTCAAGCTCCCAACTGAGCCTTCATGCCTCATCTCACATAAGCCTTCTTCTTCCTCTTGACAAGAGCTTCAACTTCTTTAGTAAACCATGGCTCCATCTCTTGACAGCTACCTCCCTGCTTGATAGGAACATACTTATCAAGGACCCGCAGTAGCTGTTCCTTGAATGAGCTCCACATTTCTCCCCTGCAGTTTCCTTCCCCATCCTATGAATCCTAAATCTTACCTAATCGCATCATAATTGCCTTTCCCCCAGTTATACCTCCTTCCCTGTGGTATATACCTATCCCTCCTTTATTATTGTAAACAACACCAAATTATGTTCACTATCGCCAAAGTGCTCACCTACCTCCAAATCTAACCGCTGGCCGAGTTCATTCCCCAGTACCAAATCCAAACATCTAAATCCCAGAATCTGCAATGACCATTTCTGTCCCTCCTCTAGCCATGTCTCTGAAATGGCCGCAACATCGAAATCCCAGGTACCAACCCATGCTGCAAGTTCACCCACCTTATTCCGGATGCTCCTGGCATCCTGACACATTTCAAACCAACATCCTGATTTCTGGTGCCCTCTCGTGACCTTGTAAACCTATCCCTGATCTCAGTACCCTCAACCTCCTGTACACTGGAACTACAGTTCAGTTCCCATCCCCCTGCTGCATTAGTTTAGAACTCCCTTTAAGAAGAGCGTGCTGGTTGAACTAGATACTATCAGGACGAAGCTAATTGGCCCCCTACTGAATGAAGAGCAAGCCAGCAGTGAGGAAGACATCTGAACTCAGCAAAAAAATCAGTGTTTGATGGGAATGCCAAAAATGATCACCTCCAACAGAACTAGGACTGACAGTGTACAAATTGCAAACCCCTTATGAAAAAAGACATGGCAGACAAAATTTTAAGCTTTAATTTGCACCACAGTAAGGAGGAGGGCAAGCATGCAAGATCACAAATTTTGATGTTGAAAGAAAAAATCAGGAACAATTTCTGATAATAATATCAGAAAATGTTCAGAATATTGTGACAGAGAGGGAAAACCTGGAGGTCGAAAATCCAAGTATTGTTTACCAGTAGACAAGCTTTCTCTGAGATCTAATACAATGCAATACTTTGATGCTCACTCCTTTTATCACTGGAGTGTAGGAGGTTGAGAGGTGACCTGATAGAAGTTTATAAAATAATGAAAGGTACAGATAGAGTCGATGATAGTTATTTTTTCCCAAAGGAGGGGAATTTCAAGACTAGTGAGCACATTTTTAAGATGAGAGATTTAAAAAAGACATGAGGCCATTTTTTTACAAAGTAGTTGGTTCACATATGGAATGAATTTCTTGAGGAATTGGCGGCTGCAGTTACAATTACAACACTTAAAAGACACTTGGATGGATACATGAATAGGAAAGGTTTGAAGGGACATGAGCCAGGTGCAGGCAGGTGGGACTAGTTTAGTTTGGGATCAGGCTTGGCTGAGACTGGCTAGACCAAAGGGTCTGTTTCCATGCCGTAAAACTCTATGACTCTATAACTATGACAAACAAGTGACAGCACTGTGGGTCAGTGTTTATCCTCATGGTGCCTAGAGACCTGAGTTCAATTCCACTCTCAGGTGACTGACTGGGTGGAATTTGCACGTCTATGTGGGTTTGCTCCGGTTTCCTCCCATAGTCCAAAGATGTATGGGCTGAGTGGGTTAGCCATGGGAATTTCAGGCTTGCAGGGATGCTGTTTGCAGGATCAGTGTACACTCAATGGGTCAAACAGCTTCCACACTATACAGAAGACAGATACATTTTAATGTGAGCCACCATCTCATATGTTCCAAACTCCTCCCTGCTTTGTAAAGCTTTTCAAGATTTCTGTCATAATCTATTTGATGTTAAGTGCATCATATTGTTAGAAAAAATGCCTGATTTGAAGAAGGAGCTGAAACCTACAAAGACGTTGGGTGGAATCCTATTGGGGGAGGTATTCCTGGTGAAGTGGCTGATGGCGAAATGTGTGGCTGAATCAGTCGAGACATGCACTGCGGCCCATCTTGATATTAGGGGCATCTCACATCATCCCTCTTAAGCTTTTACTGAGAAGTGAGTTTCACACAAGGCTGCAGCGAGTCGCCAGGTAAAGGGGATTGTGCTTGTTAAATATCTTGTTTGCCTCAATAATACTGAACTTCCTCTTTTACAAAACACATCAAACAAAACTTGATGTTGAGAAATGCACCATGGGAACCAGAGTAGGCAGCTGGCAGATTCGAGGGAAAGTGAGGACTCAGATATTGGAGGTCAGAGTCATAAAGTGTGATGCTGGAAAAGCACAGCTGGTCGTGCAGCATCCGAGGAGCAGGAGAGTCTATGTTTTGAGCATGGAGATGAAGAGCTTATGCTTAAAATGTCGTTTCTCCTGCTTCTCAGATGCTGCCTGACCAGCCGTGCTTTTCCAGCACCACACTTTTTGACTTTGAGCTGACAGATGCAGCTCACTATTTACACCAAATGTCCTCCATGTTGTATACAACCAGGCCATGATCCATGGGTACAAGCTGCATGCACCCCTTGTCCATGGACATTGGCAGCTGGCATTTGCCAACCCCTCACAACCATCCTAGTATCTTTCTAATGTACTGCCTGGATGGTCTGGAAGAACAAACCTGTGTTGCAAGGTGCTGTGGTAACTTGGGGTGGTCAAAGGCTTTGTTGATGTTTCCTCTTCGGCCTCGGTACTCTGGTCCTCAGAGATTGAGGAGGTAGCTTCTGGGAAAGCCTGGACCTTCCCCACTGGGATGGGAAAGATACTGGTGGCATCTGCAAGTCACAGGAGGGAGAAGGTGCTATAGCAGGTGATAACAAGCATTATACATGAATGGGACTGACAGCAGGGTCAATGTGAGTGTTGCAGTGGAAAGAGGGGTGGTACTTACTCAGTTGACAGGATATGGACATCTCCCCATCTCTGCAGAAGCAAACCTGGTCTTCTCCTGTGAAGGCCAGAATTCTTTCCTTTATGGGATAAGGAGCCTAATGGCTAGCACCCATTTACCCAGATGGGCTCGCTCCACCCTATTCTAGGCTCTCTTCTGAAATGAGAGAAAGGGAGGGATTAATTGGGTTGAAAATGGCAACAAAGCTCTTAGTTATGGTGGTTGAGATTTGGTGAGGTGTTCCAAGGCACTGAGGAAGTAGCGTTGAGGGTGTGCAGGGTCAGTGTTGAGGAAGGTTGTGATGTTTAAATGTTGTGGATGGAGATGTTACAGGTAATAGTGAGACTGGCAAAGAATGAGCCTTGGTGGAAAGGTGGATGAAGTAACTGATGCAATTGGGTGTAGAGAAGAAGAGAGAAGAATGTAACACTTATTCTGGCACTACAGAGAAGGTCATTGACCTCCTTCTGGCACGGTTTGATATCCGTCCAGATCATGGAGCTGACAATGATAGAAGGTGGTGGCCTGGGACCAGGAGGGCAGTGTCCAATGCTGTAGCCTCCTTTAGCTTCCTCTGTCAAAAGGATGCACCTCCTTTGCACTATCCCCTTGACCAGGGGCTCCAGGTCCCTGATGGAGAATCACAGTACCATCTTGCCCTTGTCCATCATCTTCACAATTCTTCTGTCAGCGAGCAGGGCATTTTCAGGATGCCAATGTTGTCCAGTGCACAGTGACCTTTTAAAGATGGGAGGGCCCACAAGTGGCGCCAGTTTTTCAACAGATATCTGGTGATTGGTGAGTTGTTGGGGCATGATGGGGTCAGATCAGATGTATCGGACGCCATAGTGGCAGGGGAGGTGGTCAAGATGATGAGTTTGCTAAGATAAAGTAAGAATACAAACTAGGCCTCACAGAAATCCCTTTGAGAAATCTTTTCCAACTTGGAATTAGTCAAAAAAAGGTAAGATTCTGGACATCGTTATTGATTTGGAACAGATGGTGTATTCCTGAGATTATATTTCTAAAGGATTGCAAGGCATCGGGTGGAATGGTTTTGCATTTACTTCAAAGTGAGATCCAGATCTCAACCAGTCGGGAAGGATATGGAGATGAAAGCTTCTTTAAAAAAGAAAAACAAGGTAAACAAAGAAATCAATATCCTTCCCTAACCATTAGCATCCACCTTGTCATTGACAAGTGTATATGTCCAGAATATGATTCATGACACACACTGAGTTATTGAATCATAAAAAGTTAAGATCTATGGTTCTGACTGGCTTCTGGCCATTCTTTCAAACTTCATTGTATGTTCCTAGATATAACTGAAGCAACTTTCTTGATACTATCATTTCCTGCACTTTGCACCACTTGCGGAAAATTTATTGTCATTTTCAAAATGTCAAAAACATCCTATTAATTCGCCAACTCTCTCTTCACTGTTTTGACGGGCGAGTGAGCAATTACATTGTTCCCATAGTGATGAAGTCAGCTTAATCAACTTTTTGTCAACTTTACTTTCTTATCTTAACCCAAGGTAGGACCTTCCCTTGAAAAATTCTACTCCACAGAACTTATCTCATAACAACTGGTTACTGTCCCCTTTCAGGCCTGACATAGTGTAACATGGAATGTGCACCTCTAGTGATGTACCACTAATAATATCAGAAATCAGAGAGAGAAATCTATCAGAAATTATTGAAAAATTTGGTGCAAATCGTTGGGTCAAATTCCGAGAATTCCTTCCCTAATGGCAGTGTGGGTCAGCGGGTGGACTGCAGTGGTTCAAGAAGGCAGCTCACCACCACCAGCTAGGGACTGGAAATAAATGCTGTCCTAGCCAGCAATGCCCATGACCCACAAATGATTACAATAAACAGAAATTGCTGGAGAAACTCAGCAGATCTGGCAATCTCTGTGGAGGCCTGATCGGGTTAATGTTTCAGGTGTAGCGACCCTTCACCAGAACCAGGTTTACTATCCATCTTAGACCATAAACTATCAGAGCAGCATTCGGCTATTCAGCCCATTGAGTCTGTTCCACCATTTGATCATGGCTGATATGTTCCTCAACTGCATTCTCCTACCTTCTTCCTGTAAGCTTTGAACCCCTTACCAATCAAAAATGTATTGATTTCTGTCTTAAATGCACACAATGACTTGACTTCCACAGCCTTCTGTGGCAATGAGCTCCACCGATTCACCACGCTCTAGCTGAAGGAATTCCTCCTCATCTCAGTTTAAAGGCTCCTTCTCTCACTCTGAGGCTGTGCCCTTGGGTCCTAGATTTTCTGACTAGTGGAAACCTCTTCTCTGTGTCCACGCTATCTAGGCTTCTCAGTATTCTTTAAGTTTCTGTCAGATCATTCCCAATCCTTCGAAACTCATTGAGTGCATAGAACATAGAACATAGGAGATAACAGCACAGTACAGGCCCTTCGGCCCTCGATGTTGCGCCGACCTGTGAAACCTATCTAAAGTCCATCTATCCTACACTATTCCATTCTCATCCATATGCCTATCCAATGACCATTTAAATGCCCTTTAAGTGGGCAAGTCTACTACTGTTTCAGGCAGAGTGTTCCAAGCCCCTACTACACTCGGAGCAAAGAAACGACCTCTGACCTCTATCCTATATCTATCACCCCTCAATTTAAAGCTATGTCCCCTCGTGTTAGCCATCACCATCCGAGGAAAAGGCTCTCACTGTCCAACCAATCTGACCCTCTGACTATAGAACATAGAATATAGAAAGATGGCCATGATGTTGTTTCGAGGATTAATTCTAATGTAAAATAAAATAACTTAACTATGCACCCCTCAACTCACTGCTATCCATGTCCAGCAGTCGCTTAATTGTCCCTAATGATTCTGCTTCCACCACCACCGCTGGAAATGCATTCCACGCATTCATAACTCTCTGCATAAAAAATGTTCCTCTGATCTTCCTCCATACCTTTCTCCTAATATCTTAAAATTATGACCCCTTGTGCCAGTCAATCCTATCCTGGGGAAAAGTCTCCAGCTACTGACTCTATCCATTCCTTTCATTATCTTGTATACCTCGATCAGGTCACATCTCTTCCTCCTTCTCTTCAGAGAGAAAGTCCGAGCTTAGTCAACCTCTCTTCGTAAGGCAAGCCCTCCAGTCCAGGCAGCATTCTGGTAAACCTTCTTTGCCTCCGTATCTTTCCTATAGTAGGGCGACCAGAACTGGACACAATAATCCAAATGTGGACTCACCAGGGACTTGTAGAGCTGTAGCAAAACCTCGCGGCTTATATGTCTCAATTACCTTCTTCTTTCTAATGAAAACAGCCTCAAGTCTCTCAGCCTTTCATCATAAGACTTTCCCTTCATACAGGCAGCATCCTAGAAAAGCTCCTCTGAGCCTTTCTAAAGCTTCCACATCCTTCCTATAATGTGGTGACCAAAATTGTACACAATACTCCAAGTGCGGCCACACCAAAGTTTTGCACAGCTGCAGCATGACATCATGGTTCCGAAACACAATCCCTCTATCAACAAAAGCTAACGCACTGTATGCCTTCTTAACAACCCTATCAACCTGGGTGGCAACTTTCAAGGATCTATGTACCTGGACACCGAGATCTCTCTGCTCATCTACACTATCAAGAGTTCAGACTCATAGTCCTCAACAGCTCCCCATTTGACAAGCCCTTCATCCCTGGAATCATTCTTGCAAAGGTCCTCTGGACCCCCCTCCAAGGCCAGCATATCCTTCCTTAGATACGGGCCCAAAACTGCTCACAATATTCCAAACCTGGTCTGACCAGAGTCTTATACTGCCTCAGCAGTACATCCCTGCTATTATATTCTAGCCCTACGAAATGAATGTTAATATTTCGTATGCCTTCCTAACTGTCAACTAAACCTACAGAGTAACCTTGAGAGAATCCTGAACTCCAAGTCCCTTTGTGCTTCAGATTTCTGAAGCCTTGATTCTTTCTGCCCTATTGTGAACTATCTTTCTCATGGAATAAGACACAGGCAGATATTATGGGAGATGAACTTGGGCAAGGCAGCTGTTACATTGGCGCAGGTGGGAAGGTGTCCTGAAGGGAGTGACTAGGCAGCGCAGAGGACAATGGGCAGCACGGTGGCACAGTGGTTAGCACTGCTGCCTCACAGTGCCAGAGACCCAGGTTCAATTCTTGCCTCAGGCGACTCTCTGTGTAGAGTTTGCACATTCTCCCCGTGTCTGCGTGGGTTTCCTCCGGGTGCTCCGGTTTCCTCTGACAATCCAAAAATGTGCAGGTTAGGTGAATTGGCCATGCTAAACTGCCCCTAGTGTTAGGTGAAGGGGTAAATATAGGGGAATGGGACTGGGTGAGTTACACTTTGGCAGGCAGGTATGGACTTGTTGGGCCAAAGGGCCCGTTTCCACATTGTAAGTAATCTAATCTAAACATGAGGGTTAGTGCTGTCAGGTGTTGGGGCGATTGACAGTTACTGAGGAGGATTTTCTAATAACAGTAAGAATAGTAGAGTATGAGTCTTGGTAGGAGGTGGACATGGTAGCAGAGGTAGGTGCAGTATTGGAGAGAAGATGGTGGCACTTACCTTGGTGGAGTGGAGAAGGTCATCGATCTGCTTCCTGCATTGCCGTATACTCCTCCAGATAGCTGAGACTGCCTTAACCAGGGTGGCACCCTCGGACCAGCTTGGCATGGTCTGAGGTTGAGGCCTGAATTTTTGTTCCAAGGGGGAGGAAGAGGTCCTGTGTTGCCACCATCCCTAGTCCATCAGGAGCTCCAGGACTCTGTACACAATGTGAGGCTCTGATTTCCCCCTCTATGCCATATCAGGGGCAAATGTGAGGAAACAGGAAGGGCCGCTCCAGACTAACAACAATGGACTCTTCCCATGGGTGCAAGGGATGCTGGTGAATTCTAGGATATCCACAATGTGGCATATTGTTCCAGGGGTCGTGCATAGCATGATGGGATGGATGTGAGAGGTATTATGGGGGTGCAGTGGGTAATCAATGAAATGCATTGGATTAAAGAACATATTAAATCCCTCAACAACAAACCCTCCAGAAGCCTTGATAATACTCAGGCTTCACGTAAAAAAAAAATTGAGCCCAATATTCATCGTTGTATAAGTATAAGTGGGAAAGATAAAATAATCATTAGTAATCCATCTGGGAATTGAAAGAAATGTCTTTACCCAGAGAGTGGTCAGGGTACAGAACTCCTTACCATGGGAAATAGTGAAGCAACAACTTCCATCCAATTAAGGAGAAACTAGACAAAAGAGAAAGGAATAGAAGGGTCTGAAGATGGATTTGGGTTAAAAGGAGGTTTGTGTGGAGGGTAAGCAGAAGCAGTGACCAATTGAGCCAAATGTCTCCCTTTTCTGCTACAGACTCTCAATTGTTTGCAACCTTGGTCTTCCATAAATGACCTCTGTTCAACAGGAGCTACTGCCTCCACAGGGTAGCAGATGGTCTCTCTACCTCACAATTGTCCGAGTTCTTCTTTTGAAGCAGTTAATCAACATGGCAGCAATTTATTTCACAGCCTTTTGTATGCCTTTACATATGTGATACCAAATAAACTTGCTTGGACCTCTGGAAATGGAATTTGGCCAATTCAGGTATAACGTTGCTGGCTGTATCAGGTGGAAAGCACACCCTGAGAGTGTTATGACATTAGTATTGTGTTATTGTAACTAATACCACAGACACTGATCTGTTTGACTGGTGTTGCTTGGTAATCTGCTCAATAATACTGCCGTGTCCCGTAATGTCAATATCTTGATTTCGGCAATAAGTAAATGGATATTTCTACTCAATTAAACAAGTTTGGCAAATGTAAGTGTTCTAATGATTTGTATTGTACAGCCTACAGCCCAAAACAGTTAACAATTTCTTCATATGAAAGATTGGAAGATAGTGAAACGTACTGCCCCTGAGCATTCACTGTGGTGTAGAATCAATCGAGGTATTTAAAGGGTGATAGATATTTACTTGGGAAATAAAGGGTAGTAAGAGAAATGGAGAAAGGGCAGTGAAATGACATTAAAGAGAGCTGCTGGGGTAAAGTAGGTTCAATGGGCCAAATGGCCTACTTATTTTCTGAGTTTTTTTGATGAGATGATTTTGAAATGACTGATGATGTGCTTAGAATGGAGTAAGATTGGAGCAGGGCTCCCGTACTTCACTCAAAGACTGCACAGGAGGTTGATAACAGCAACTTTCATATTTATTGCAAAATATTTTAAACAGGTTTCACAAAAAAGATTTCAGAAAAGATATTAAGCCAAGGAATTGAAGGTTTGGCTAACGAGGAAGGTTTTGAAAAGTGTCTTAAAGGACGAGAGACAGAGGTGGAGACAGAAAGGTTTTAAGATGGAATTCCGAGAGTTTTGACCTGAGCAGCTAACGGCACATTGCCAATATCGGAGCGAAGAAAACTGAGGGCAGACAAAAGGTTAGATGTGGAGTGGAACAGACATCACTGAGGCATGTCTAACTGTAGGAGGCTGTTACATCCTTCTCCTAGATGTAAACAGAGCTATTTTGTCCTTGGTGAAACAACAATAGGCATTCTTTATTTGAAGATGAAACTACTAACAGATAATGTTCAGTTGGAGCTATGTAGAGAAGAACTGATGAATATTGTGTATTACGACCCAATGGGTAGGATATTACCTGACTCTCAGGCAAAGTTTACACACACAGACACACATACACACAGATACACACAGACACACACACATACACAGACACACATAGACACATACACACACAGACACACACAGACAGACACATACACACTCTTTAACTGTCTTTGCTTCCATGGCTTTTTCTGGAAATTTCCACTGCTCTATGAGAAGCACAGAATGACTGATTCATTTGGAAAATGTCTCTGATTTGTCAATTCAAAAGTCACAGCTCACAGCAACTGCTGCAGGAAAGAAAATGGTTTTCCTTCGGTTTAAAGGGCGTTTGTTTTACTGCAATTTTGCTGAATCCCAGGTGTATTGATTATTCAAAATCTCTGTCCAATGTTGAGTATTTCATTACCCACAGGCTGGTGTTAGGTATCTTTCACCTTTACCTGTTTTTTTCAGTGGTGTATCATGTACTCCTGGGAGTATTGGTAAGTGATGACTGGGATGTCTTGTTGCACTTGTCTGCTGGTTGCCAATTCCAAACTGGCTTTGTAGGAAAATGAAGTGCACACATTCAGGACTGGTATATGTGTTCAGTTCCAACTGTATTATAAAGGATATAGGCTGATGGTCCATAGTGCAGAGTTTGATGGTCTTCTCCTAGCATAGACATTAGGTTTCTGTTGGTGTTCCTTGTGGTTTGTGGCCCTTTTCATTGTCTTAATGGTGGCAGAAATGATGACAGAGAACAGGACCCTAAAAGCTGACATACCTCTGATTGTTGGACCCGTGATGTCTATAAGGTAAAACATCGAGGATGATCAGGGTGAGTTGCTCCACTGATGCTTGAGTATAGTGGATGCCAGGGAACGAACCTCTGAGTCATTGTACATGTTGGGTTTGGTAGTTGTTGGTTGAACAATTTTTTGAACAATCTGTGGGTATATACATTCTAGTGTGCAAAGTGGAAAAATATTGTTCCTATACTAATACCTTGTTCTGTATTAGGGCTATCCTAACCCTTCATCTGTGGGCATATAGTCTGTATGGTGGCAAATATTTGTTCCCACTGTGCCAATACATTCTTCCATGTTCACTATGCCAGCTCACTATGTACATCAGTCATCCTCAGTATATAGAGGGTAGAGTTTGGCTAGACTTTTTCTGGATCTTGTGATGACACTGTTTGTTTGGTTCTCTTAATTGTTTAGAATGCTCTATCTGCTTGGCCTCTGCTTTTGGCTTCTCATGATGTCATACCATGGTGTTTCACTTGGTGCTTCTGATATCCTCTGGTGCCACATGCCTTGTGAAACACTGTTAAAGATTGCAAAAGGTCTAGGCACATGTTGAGCTGCATTGCACCTCTCACCAGACTTGTCTGCTTTGACTATAATGACAATGGTGGACCAATTCATCATAGACTATAGACTTGGCCTACCCATTAATATGGCTTTGTGCTTGTGTCTGTTTTGGAGTAGTGATTCTCCAGTGTAAACTTTACATTGGCCCAAGATGTTTTTTCTGAAGCACTTCCATTGGAACCAATGTTATCACAAGCTTGAAGGAGAGCTAGCAATTTGGAGGCAGAACTGGCTCAAGGGGAGAAGACAGAGGCTGATGGTGAAGGTTTGTTTTTCAGACTGGAGGCCGGTGATCAGTGGTGTGCCACAATGATCGGTGCTGGCTCCACTGCTTGTCGTCATTTATATAAATGATTTGGATGTGAACATAAGAGGTGCAGTTAGTAAGTTTGCAGATGACACCAAAATTAGAGATGTAGTGGACAGAGAAGAAGATTACCTCAAGTGAATTTTGATCAGATGGGCCAATGGACTGAGGAGTGGCAGATGGAGTTTAATTTATATAAATGTGAGGTGCTGCATTTTTGAAAGGCGAATCAGAGCAGGACTTATGCACTTAACAGTAAGGTCCTGGGGAATGTTGCTGAACAAAGAGACCTTGGAGTGTAGGTTCATAGACCCTTGAAAGTGGAGTCACAAGTAGATAGGATAGTGAAGAAGGCGCTTGGTATGCTTTCCTTTATAGGTCAGTGTATTGAGTATAGGAGTTGGAAGGTCATGTTGCAGCTGTACAGGACATTGGTTAGGCCACTATTGGGATATTGTGTGCACTCTGATCTCCCTGCGATAGGAAGGATGTTGTGAAACTTGAAATGGTTCAGAAAAGATTTACAAGGATGTTGCCAGGGTTGGAGAGTTTGAGCTGTAGGGAGACGCTGAATAGGCTGGGGCTGTTTTCCCTGGAGCATCAGAGGCTGAAGGGTGACTTTATAAAGATTCATAAAATCATGAGGAGCATGGATAGGGTAAATAGACAAGGTGTTTTCCTTGGGGTGGGGGAGTCCAGAACTTGAGGGCCTAGGTTTAGGGTGAGAGGGGAAAGATTTATAAAGGATCTCACTTTTTCATGCAGAGCGTGTATGGAATGAGCTGCCAGAGGAAGTGGTGGAGTCTGGTACAATTACAATATTTAAACGGCATCTGGATGGGTATATGAATCGGAAGGATATAGAGGGATATGGGCCAAATACTGGCAAATGGGACTAGATTAATTTAGGATATCTGGTTGGCATGGATGAATTGGACAAAGTGGTCTGTTTCCATGCTGTACATCTCTCTCTGACTCTATGACTAACTCTGCTGCCATGGAGTCACCATCATGTCCTTTGTATCTGCGTCTGCTCAGAAATTGACCAATGGTCTGTGTCAATTGTCATTCAAGACATAAATCCCAGGTGCTATACACTAAAGCTGAGCTTCAATCCTAATTGATCTTTCAGTGTCCACCATCACATTTCTGAATGCATAAGATGGTAATCGGGAAGGCCTGATGGGTTCACTCAGTGGAAGCCTTCATTGCTGAGAGAGATTTTAGGTTTAATAGTTCGTTCATCTGGATCAGAAACAGCAAGCCCCAAAGAACACAATCTGATGTGTTCTTGGAGCAGCATAGGTTCAAGTCAGAGATCCCATTATCGCTTTCTGATTATGTGTTGGAGATTTTTTCTGGTATTTTAAAAATATTTTAAATGGATTTTTAAGTTATCTGGAACTTTTACATCTATCCAATGTTTTCACAGCTAACTTAGATTACCTTGATTTCTATGACCTTCAGGGCTCACTAACATAGCCAGTCAGAGATTATGGCTTTACCACAACGGTGGTCCTGCTGAGCTCTGTCTGTTTTCTCTCTGGTTCCCCTTTGAGGTCCAACCACAGACCAGTAAATTTAATGGGAAGGATGACTGAAGACTGTCAATGGGAAAGGAAGCAATGAAAACAGAGACTTCTTACAGGCCTCTTCCAGCTGGTAGAAGCGTCACTGGATAAATTATTCTTCCCTGCATAGTCTGTAGCATTCAGCTTTAGTGTAATGAGTTTTCCTGTTTGTGGTGTTCTACTTAAAGTGAGACAACCTGCAGGCTGCTGTTTATTTTCTGCTCCTGCTTAAACTTCACAGCCATTAGACACTTACTAATTAATCTTCCCCAGATTTCGATGATCTTACAAATGCATGTTGAGAAGAGCTAGGTGACATCCCAAACAAAGGTATGGTGTTTGCAATCCTCATTTTGCTGCAGAGCCCATGGTGAGTCTCAATAGCTGTTTGACTCTTACACCAGCTCTTTTCTTCTACTGCATTGAGAGCTGGAGACGTGTCACATTTACGTGAAGTGCTCAAAGACCATGATGCCACAGTGCCATCATGTTGAAGGTTGTGTGCTTTAAGATCAACAATCATCAGACACCACAAGGGGACACCATGCTGTGTTCTGTTTCTCTTTGCTGTGATTGTATTAAGCAAGAGCTTAAAAATGTGTTGCTGGAAAAGCGCAGCAGATCAGTCAGCATCAAAGGAACAGGAGAATCGACATTTCGGGCATAAGCCCTTCTTCAGGAACATTGATTGCCCTCCTGGCATGTCATTGACGAGCCAGCTTTGATACTTATTGAGCTCCGTGGGAGGTTTACCCAACTTCGGGTGGTTCCAGCCTCATGAGTGGAATAATTAGTGAGCTGCCATTGATAGGTGACCTCTCCTGCATTGATTCCATTTCTGATCACACTGCTCCGAGTCAGGAATGTGTCAGGTTACCCACCCCATGCTTTAAATTGACTCCTGGACTCATTCCCTAAAACACCCACTGTTGGGGGCGGGGACAGGAAGATTTAATGTTCAAATTGAAGAACTCTTTCTGAACTGGATTGATTTTGAAGTTTAGCCGTAGTTTCTCCAAAAGCACTTGAATCTGCTTTGTTGGAACATTTCACCCATTACTTTTTCCCTTCTGTTCTCACCTCATGATGACACATCCAGCATTTCTATTAGAAATCACAGGTTGGCAAATAGGGAGGAAAATGCTGGCCAAACTTCCAGCCAAGGAGTGCTGAGGCTAATGATATTGCCTGTAAATCCTTCCCCGACTTACAACAACAATAGCAATAATTGGCATTTAACTAACATCTTCGACAAATCAGACCTCTGAAAGCACTTCACTGGTTCACTTTGAATATAAAATTTGACACAATGCCACATAAAGAGACATGAACAGGTGACTTAGCTGGCATACAGAGGTAATCTTTAAGGAGTATTTTCCAGGAGGAGAGAGTGGTATAGAGGTGAAGCAATTCAGGGAAAGAATTCCAAAGCCGAGGGCTAAGGGATCTGAAAATATAACTCCAAATGAAGGAGCAACTGAATTGGAGATTCACAAGCCAGTAAAAGTAGAGGACTATGATTATCGGAGAGAACAATATCATAGATTGCCTTAAATCTGTGCTGTCTTGCTGTTAATCCCATCACAAGCAGGAATGTTAATTTCCCTTTCGACTCTGTCCAGACTCCTCAACATTTTGAATGCCTCTGTCAGATCTCTTCTCAATCTTCGCTTTTGCAAAGAGAACAGTCCCAGTTTCTTCAGTATTTCAATATAACTGCACTCCCACGGTCCCACTCTTGTGAATCCTTTCTGTGCCCACTCCAATACATTCATATCCTTCTTAAAGTGTGGTGCGCAGAACCACATGAGGCCAAATTAAAGCATTAGAAAAGTTCAATATAACCTCATTGTTTTTGTAGTTTATGCATCAGGAATTCTTGCCAAAGCTTAGGATACTGTAAGCTTTACTGGCCACACAATTAACCTATCCTGTCACTTTTAATGACATGCCCATGCACACTCATGTCCCTCTGCTCTTACAGCCCCCTTTGAATTTTATCTTTTAGATTAAAATTAATTTTTATTTTGCATTTTATTTTGTATCTTTTCTCCATGTACTTCCTGCAAAAATGAATGACTTTGCATTTCATAGAGATGAAAAATGTGTTACTGGAAAAGCGCAGCAGGTCAGGCAGCATCCAAGGAGCAGCAGAATCGACGTTTCGGACATAAGCCCTTCTTCAGGCTTATGCCCGAAACGTCGAGTCTCCTGCTCCTTGGATGCTGCCTGACCTGCTGCGCTTTTCCAGCAACACACTTTTCAGCTCTGATCTCCAGCATCTGCTGTCCTCACTTTCTCCCATTTCATAGAGACATTGACTCACAGAGTCATACAGCACAGAAACAGACCCTTCGGTCCAACCAGTCCATTCCAAATATGCTGCCAAACTAAACTAGTCCCAGCTGCCTGCTCCTGGCCCATGTCCCTCCAAACTTTTCCTATTCATGTATCTATCCAAATGTCTTTTACACATTGTAATTGTGCCTACATCCACCACCTCACATGAAGTTTTCCACATGCAAACCACCCTCTGTGTAAAAACTCTGCTTCTCATGTCTTTTTAAAATCTCTCTCCTCTCAGCTTAAAAATGTGCTCCCTAAACTTGAAATCCCCCATCTTAGAGGAAAGACAACTATCCTTAACTCAATTTATCCCTCTCATTATTTTATAAACTTCTTTAATCTCCCACACTCCAGTGAAAAAAAGTGCCAGTCTTTCTTTGTAATTCAAACCTTCCATACCTGGCAACATCCCAGTAAATCTCTTCTGAACCCTGTCCCGCTTCATATATCCTTCTTATAACTGGGTGAGCAGATCTGGACACAGTATTCCAGAAGAGGCCTCACCAATATCCGGTACAACCTAAACATGACTTCCCAACGCCTATACTCAAAGAACTGAGAAATGAAGGCCAGTGTGCTGAACACCTTTTTAACCACCCTGGCTATATGTGAGACAAACTTCAAAGAATTATGTACCTGCACCCTTATATCCCTCTGTTCTACAACACTACCCAAGGTGAAAGTGAGGACTGCAGATGCTGGAGATTAGAGTCAAGAGTGTGGTGCTGGAAAAGCACAGCAGGTCAGGCAGCATCCGAGGAGCAGGAAAATTGACGTTTTGGTCAAAAGCCCTTCATCAGGAATCAGGATGAAAGGCTTTTGCCTGAAAAGTTGATTCTCCTGCTCCTCGGATGCTGCCTGATCTGCTGTGCTTTTCCAGCACCACACTCTTGACACTGAACACTACCCAAGGCCTTACTATGAATTGTATAAGCCCTACTCTTGTTTGTTGTACTAAAATGCATTATCCAGATTGAACTCCATCAGCCCATTGATCCATTTGATCAAGATCCCTTTGTAATCTTAGAAGACCTTCTTCACTGCCAACATTGCCACCAACTTAGCTGTCATCCACAACTGTACTAACCATGCCTTCCCTATTCTCATCCAAATCATTTATATAAATGACAAACAAAAGAGGACCCAGAACTGATCCCTGTGGAACACTGTTGGTCACAGGCCTCCAGTGCAAAATCAACTCTCCATCATTACTGCCTGTCTCCTACCTTCCTCTGCATTAGACTTCACCTGCCACCTGTCTGCTCATCCCACCATTTTGTTTATGTGCTTTTGAAGTTTCTACTTTGTCCTCCTCAGAGCTTACAATGCTTTTGAGTTTCTAATCAATAACCTGATTATTAACAGTGGCCAAAACCTCAGTTGGACCAGCTATGTATATGTCCTGAATATTAGAGACTGGGAATTCTGTAGCTCCTTGTCCTGACTTCCCAAAGCCTAATATTGCTGAAGTCAGGTGTGATAGAATATTTTCCACTTGCCTGTTGCAACAACACTTAAGGAGCTCAATGCCATCAAGGATCAAGCAACCCTCTTCATGGATATATCTATCATCTTAACCATTCAGCATCTCTACTATCCTGCAGTGCCCTATTACTGCAGGGGGCACCATCTACAAGACACACTGCCAAAGCTTCTTCAACAGCATTCCCCATACAGGAAGTGACAGGGCACAAATGTTATATATATGGGAGCCCCATATCCTCCAGGTTCCATTCCAAAACACATAGCGATCTGATGTTAACATTTATTGACTGTTCCTTCAAGTATCTTGGGTGAATGTCAGGGAACTGCTTGCCCAACAACACTGGGAAAACCTTCCCATATTGACTGCAGTGTTTCGAGAAGATACCTCACCATCAACTTCTCAAGGGTAAGTAGCAGTGGGCAGCAAATGTCAGTGACAATGGAAATGGGGGACTATAGCTTTGCTTGGAGCAACTTTGAAGGGCAATGCAAAGTGAAGGATGGAAACAAAAAGGAAATTGCACAGCATTCATGTGGATTTCAGGCTCCACTCAATAGAACGTTTCTGATACCATGTGATGGATTGAAGATTAATAGAGTCATAGGGATGTACAGCATGGAAACAGACCCTTCGGTCCAACTTGTCCATGCCGACCAGATATCCCAACCCAATCTAGTCCCATCTACTACCTCCTGGCCCATATCCCTCCAAACCCTTCCTACACCCATCCGGATGCCTTTTAAATGTTGCAATTGTACCAGTCTCCACCACTTTCTCTGCCATCTCATTCCATACATGTACCACCCTCTGCATGAAAAAGTTGCCCCTTAGGTCTCTTTTATATCTTTCCCCTCTCACCCAAAACCTATGCCCTCCAGTTCTGGACACCCCCACCCCAGGGAATAGACTTTGTCCATTTATCCTATCCATGCCCCTCATGATTTTATAAACCTCTATAAGGTCACCCCTCAGCCTCCAACGCTCCAGGGAAAACAGCCCCAGCCTGTTCAGCCTCTCCCTATAGCTCAAATCCTCCAACCCTGGCTACATCCTTATAAATCTTTTCGGAACCTTTCAAGTTTCACAACATATTTCCAATAGGAAGGAGACCAGAATTGCACACAATATTCCAACAGTGGCCTAACCAATGTCCTGTACAGCTGCAATGTGACCTCCTAACTCCTGTACTCAATACTGGAAGGGGCTGGAGACAGTGAGATACAGCGAGAGAAAGAAAGAAAGAGAGAGAGAGGAGAGATTATTGTAAAGGATTGCAGGGGTAAAGTATATTATTTAAGAAGTGAGAGAGAAAGTGAGAATCAGTGACACTGTCAGCTTTGGGAGGTGTGCGAGCATCCTTCAAGGTTTGTGAGTAGACTGTCAGATAGACTGAGAAAGTGAGTGAGCAAGAGATAGTGAGACAGAATCCGAGAAGAATAAAATAGGCACTCTTCTTCAGCTTCTCTTTGAACTAATGTTCTTCTAAACTTTCAAATTCCAATCAGGAATTCAGGAGTAATCCTTGACCCAAAGAGTGACAGGGCTATGAAACTTACCAAGGTTTTAAAAGGATTTGATCAAATCGAATAGCAAAGATGTTTGCACTTATGTTGAGGACCAAAACTTGGTAGCATAAATACATTACAATCACTAGTAAATCCACCAAGGAATTAATTTTAAAAAGTCCTTTATAATGCCATGTATACATTTATTTCAACCTAAATACAGACAAAATCATTACATTCTTGGATTGAGAATAATCCACTCCAGTGTCTGCAAATCTTTTTATTGAGCTTCAGAGATTTTTGTGAAGAAATTGATAATGGGGTAGATGCTGACCTTCAAAAGGTGAAGTAAAAGTCACCATTGTTTCCTCTACCATCTATTTTCACTTTGCAGATTCTGAAATGCTATTGAAGAGCATTCTCGAGGACCTCCATTATGAGCCTGTCAACAATGAGCACAGCGTCTGAAAAGCCTGAAATATTTTATACGTACAGCCACTATCTTCCCAATGCATTCCAACTTCCACTTGAAAGCTTCCAGAGCCTCACAGACGGTCAAGAGTACAGGACATTCACATTGCCTTGACTGTTCATCACTCTTTATACTGATGTTTGCACCTTTCAAATAGTTGCCACTCATCTCCACCCACACCCCTGTGGCCCCCCCCACCCCTCCTCATTCCACTCAAATAAAAGCAAATACTGTGGATGGTGGAAATATGAAATAAAAATGGAGGATGCTGGAGAAATTCAGCAAGTCTGGCAGTCTCTGTGGAGGGCTAAACTAGAGTTAATGTTTCAAGTTCAGAATGCTTCAGTTCTGAAGACGAATCATGCTAGACTCAAAAAGTTAACTCTGTTTCTGTCAGACTGTGCTGAGTTTCTCCAGCATTCTCTGTGTTTACCTCCCGCTTACCCTGTGGACAAAACTTCATATTTCAATTCAAGTGTAATCTGAGCATGAACAATAAATAGAAGTGTGGACAGTACAACACTGAGGGGCGTTGTTTATACATTGAAAGCATGATTGAGCCAAAGATGGATATTGGGAAGATGCAGTTGTGGTGAAGTTGTCAACCATCCCAACCAGCAGAAAAGGAACTACAATAGGAACAATGCAAGTTAAAGCACCAACTGGGAATTCTAGCTTAGCCGAACTTGGGCATGCACGTCATGTGGATGTGCCAACCATTTGGATTGGGGTTAGCTCATACTAGATTGAAAAATCACAGGCAAGGCTAGTCAAAAAGTCCTCAAACACACCCTGAATGAAGATGCACCGAGATGTTTTAAATGCAGATGATAGAATCCTGACAGTGTGGAAGCAGGTCATCTGGCCCATCAGATCCACTCCAACCCTCCAAAGAGCATCCAGTCCAGACCCACCTCCCCCACCCTACATATCCCATGGCTAACCCATCTGGTGTGGAGGTGCCAATGTTGGACTGGGTTGAACAAAGTCTGAAGTCACATGGCACAAGATTATAGTCCAACGGGTTTATTTGAAATCACAAGCTTTTTTTGAGCACTGCTCCTTCATCAGGTGAAGTCTTCACCTTGACTTTGTCTACTGAAGCTGCACAGCTTTGGCCTGTGGGAGAAAACTGGAGGACCCAGAAGAAACTCACGCAGACACAGGGAGAACATGCAAACTCCACACGGTCACCTGAGACTGGAATTGAACCTGGGTCCCTTGGTCTGTGAGGCAGCAGTGCTAACCACCAAAGCAAAAGGCCTCTCTAATGAAGCCCTTGCATTTACTATCTTTTCCCCATCACTCTTTCGTGTTTGATGATGAATTGTATAATGGTGGAAAGTGAAGCAAACATTGTTTCAATGGCCAAAAGAGAAAATGCTGGAAAATCTCAGCAGGTCTGGCAGCATCTGAAGGAGAGAAAAGAGCTGACATTTCGAGTTTAACTGACTCTTTGTCAAAGCTAAAAAAGGGGAGAAAGCAAAAGGGGAAGAGGAGAGGAAAAAGGTGATGAGAGAGTGGGGAGCAAGAGAAAGAGAGACAATGAAGAAATTGTTTCAATGGTATGGTTAACTAATAAGCCACTTTTTCTTTTGGTAAGGAAGTCCAAGAAGCTAATTTTGCTTCTCATATACACAGTATGAAGGAAACTCTTGAATTTTTGAGATGTGAATGAGGATAGTGTACAAAATGTTATCCGTGGAAGAGAAAGAAGGTGATTACCCTTGAAGAGTCTGATACGTAGCCACCCACTCACCCAAGTGTCCCGCTCACTGAATCCCCAAAGGTCTTAGAGATTCCTGAGATATTTCACTACAGCACAATAACAGAGAAAACAAGTTTGCCCACACCTGATGACAGGCCAGACTCATCTCAAGGCAGCACATTCATGAGAAAAGATCACTGGGTTTTTCCAGAGCTAACTCTCAACATTTTTTCAATGCCTTTTTCTATACAAGGTCGAGCCATTATAATGTGTAAAAAAAAAAGGGATATTGAAGACATTTTTCACATATTTGCTGCATCACTTGTGTTTCCATTTCTCTTTTTTAACGCAGAGCATGCCTGTAGGAAAATTGAGTTACCTGCAGGCCTCCTCGACCAACTCAAAGCTTCACTCAACACAGATTTATGACTTGACCCTCTGTGATCTGCTTCATTGTGATTTTAATGTATTTTTGTGCCACAAAGGTATATCCTTTCTTTAATTTCATCAATGAACATTTGCCTTCCGTGCACTCTGACCACTCACCTATTCTTTAAGCTAATAGTCAGGAAATGTAAATGGTTTCTTTGTAAAATATTCAAGTTACTTTGCAAAATTATGGGTGCATGTAAGGCAATGGGTTTTTTTTCGATTCCCTACAGTGTGGGAACAGGCCCTTCGGCCCAACTAGTCCACACTGACCCTCCGAAGAGTAACCCACCCAGACCCATCTCCCTCTAACTAATGCACTTAACACTATGGGCAATTTACCATGGCCAATTCACCTGACCTGTGGGAGGAAACCGGAGCAAACCCATGCAGACACAGGGAGAATGTGCAAACTCCACACAGACAGTCACACAAATTGAACTTGGGACTCTGGTGCTGTGAGGCAGCAGTGCTAACCACTAAGCCAATGTGCCGCAGTTGTGTCGATAGTTTTGAGGGATTCCCACAGTAAGGCTGAGAGTGTTTTCTCACTGTATCTTACCAAACCTACCTCATTAACTGCCTACCCCACTCCTATGGCATGCAGAAGTAAAATTGTGGTCTCATCTTGCCATTTGATGCTCTCAGAGCTATTTCCACTTACCGCCTATCTCTGAATTACCCAGCATCCCTTACACTTGTGCCATCTTTAAAGCTCATCGGTCTGGAGCAATCATCACAGCTCCTGATATTTTCTGGTGACATGGCAGATGGTGGGGATAATGGACATTCCGCTTTGTGGGAATGATCCTGGAGGTCCTGCTGAATGGGTACAACTTCCTCTTCCCCTCAGGACCAGCAGTGGAGGCCAAGACACCAGACCAGGTCTGAGAATGACGTTATGGTTAAAACATTCTCAGCATTCTTGAGGAAGATGGTCAAATGTCTCTCTCCAGCATGATGCCACTATCACTCTCCAGTTCAATACACTCACTCTGTCTCGGATACTGTAGCCCCCTCTCACCAAGGCTCATGCTCTACCACTCTCACCATTGCCTGTAACATCTTCCCTTACTTGCTCTCATCCACCCTAAGCTTGACTTTATTAACTATGCAGGCCCTATGTGCTGTCCACTCACTCACTTGGGAACACTACCCTACTTCCACCAATTTCCAGTCAGTTTCCTGACCCACAGGCCATAATCAGTGAAGACTGTGGACAATATTTCATCCTCACTAACACTCAACACTGGAGCCCCCCAGGGATGCGTACTCAACCCCCTATTGTACTCACTGTATACCCATGACTGCATTGCCAAATACCAGACTAATGCCATTTACAAGTTCACTGATGAAACCACATAACCAGTCAAGTTTCAGATGGTGACAAAACAGACTACAGACGGGAGATGGTAGACCTGGAGAAATAGTGCACTGAGAACAACCTAGCTCTCAATGCCAGAAAAACCAAGGAACTCGTTTTTGACTTTCGGTGGGATGTTACTCATGCCCCCCTACACATTAACAACACAGAGGTGGAATGAGTAGAGAGTGTCAAGCTCCTGGGAGTGGTCATCCACAACATCTTGGACTCTTCATGTGGACGCACTGGTTGCAAAGGCCCAACAACGTCGCTTCTTCCTCAGGCAGCTGAGGAAATTTGGCATGACGGCAAATGCCATTGACAATTTTTATACGTGCGCCATTGAGAGCATTCTGTCAGGATGTATCACTACATGCTACATTCAAGATCGGAGATGATTACAGAGAGTGGTGAACTCGGCCTGGACAATCACAAAGGCCAACCTCCCAGCTATATAATCCATCTTCCAGGCCAGAGGCAAGGAAACGCCGCCAGCATTCTTAAAGACCCATCCCACCCTGGCAATGTGTTTCTCCAACCTCTACCATCGGGGAGAAGGTACAGAAGCTGAACACATGCACCAGCCGGTTTTGAAACAGTTTCTACCCTACTGTTGTTAGAATATTGAATGGACTCACAAACTCCTAACATTCGTCTGTACCTGTGTTTTTGTTTTGCTGCTGTTTACCTACTATTTACTATCTATGCTACTTAACTCTGTGATCTGCCTGTATTGCCCGCAAGACAAAGCTTTTCACTCGGTACACGTGACAATCAATTCAATGCAATTCAACCAATAATAACAGCTGTGCCTCTGTTTCCTTCCAGGGGGAGAACTACCCTCACTAAAACAGAAAAACTCAAGATGGGTGGGGAACAATCTGACATTTGACTCCTCCCACCATATGTGGAGAGCACCATGACTCCGCCTACTCCAAGTGACTGATTCTTTATGATGAGTTGACGGTGAGAATCTCCTCGCTGTTGATATCAGATGATTTGCTCAACATTCTCACCAACACTCACATTGTTCAGGGCTTGGAAGTTTCTGCTTATTAGATCTATTGAAGAAGCAAAAGGGTGTTATTGCGGGAAGCTGATTGATTTGGTGTAAGAGGGATCAGATCAATTGGATGTAGGGCTTTCTATTTCAAAATCTTGAATGATCAAGTGAAAAAATAAGACATGGCAAAGTTACTTGATCATAAATTGTGCTTGGTGTGCATATGTGTGTGAGAAAGAGAGAATGTGTGCATTTGTGAATGTGTGTGAGGCAGAGAGAATGTGTGTGTATGAGAGAATGTGCTCGTGCATATATGTCTATGTCTATGTCCACAGCAGACGTCATTTCTCTAGCCCAGTACTCATCTATGCAACACCTGGATAATAAGGACAACTCCGTTAGACTCCTATTTATTGACTTTCGATCCACCTTCAGCACGATAACTCCAACAAAACTCATCTCCAAACTCCGAGACCTAGGACATCCGCCTGCAACTAGATCCTCGACTTCCTGACCACAGACTGCAATCAGTAAGGATAGGCTACAACAGATCCTCCACAATAGCCCTCGACACCAATGCTCTGCAAGGCTGCATACTCAGCCCCTTACTATACTCCGTATGTACTCATGGCTGTGTGGCCAAATTCAGCTCTAACCCCATTTACAAATTTGCTGATGACACCACCGTAGTGGGTCAGATCTCAAACAACGACAAGACGGAGTATGGGAAAGACATAAAGAGCTTGGTAGCACAGTGTAAAGACAATAACCTCTCCTTCAAGGTCAGAGAAATGAAGGAGCTGGTCATCAACTTCAGGAAGCAGAGTGGAGGAGTGGGGGAATGTGCCTGTCTGTATCAATGGTGCTGAGGTGGAGGTAGTCGAGAGCTTCAAGTTCCTAGGAGTAAATATCACGAACAATCTGTCCTGCTCCATCCACATCGATGACACAGTCAAGAAAGCACACCAACATCTCTGATTCCTCAGAAGGCTAAGGAAATTCGCCATGTCCACAATGACTCTTATCAATTTTTACAGATGCACCCTAGGAAGCATCCTATCCCGATTCATCACAGCTTGGTACGGCAACTGCTCTGCCCAAGAACGCAGCCTAGTCCATCACGAAAACCAGCTTTCCTTCCAGTTACTCCACCTACACTTCCCTCTCCCCCGGGAAAGCAGTAAACATCATTAAAGACCCTCCCACCTCAGTAACACTCTCTTTCAGCCTCTTTCATCGGCCAGAAGATACAAAAGTTTAAAAACACATACCAATAGATTTAAGAGCAGCTGTTTCCTTGCTGTTATCAAACTTATGAATGGACCTCTCATTTACTAGAGTTGATCTTTCTCTACACTTTTGCTGTAGCTGCAACACTATATTCTGCATTCTGTGCTACTACCCTGATATACTTATGCCAGGTATGATGTATCTGGTTAGCATGCAAAACAATACTTTTCACTGTATCTCAGTACATGTGACAATACTAAATCAAATCAAATCAAAATCAAATGTGTGTGAGTGTCTATGTGTCCTCGGTTTTTGCCTGTCCTCGGATGCTGCCTGAATTGCTGTGCTCTTCCAGCACCACTAATCCAGAGTCTGTTTCTGTATGTCTAGTGTCTACGTTAGTGCGTATGTCCATGTGTCTATGCATTCATGCAAGTGTCTGGATGTCTGTGTGTGTGTGTATTAATGCATGTGTGTATGTGAATATGTATGTAAGTGAGTATATGAGTGTGTGCATATGTGTGTGTGTAATGTGTGCGTGTAATGTGTGCGTGTGTGAGTGTGTGTGGTATCTATTGAGGAAAATGAGCACAAAGGAAGTGTACATTTCTGATTGCACAATGCAAGTCAATACTGACAAAGGCTGTCTGAAACAAGTTCTCAACTTGCACCATGAATAACAGGTCCCAGCAACACTTAGTAGTGTTCTGCGACCTCATTCATTCTGTTGATTGTTTACTTGCAATCTGCTTCTAATTTGTTCTTCATAGAAGCCATAAGAAGGTTAAGAGTCTCAGGTGTGAAAAAGAAGCCAATCAAAACACTCTGATTAGGCCAATTCCTATTCAGTATTCTGTCCTACACAGAGCTGACAAGAAAATATCGACACTTCTGGAATTGTACCATGGGGTGGCAATATGCTAACACTGTGGATTTATGTGAAATTCCTTCCAGAGAATTGACTTGTTGGCTTGTTCAAAGTAAACAGATTAAAACCATTGGGGAAGTTATTTCATTCTGGCACTCACAGGAAATTATCCCAAATCATGATTCCACAGTCGATGTTTATTGTGTGTCAATGCTGTTCTCCTTTTGACCACACCCTACCCACATGTGCAACTCCAGTATTGGGAAAGAAAGATATTCAGCCTTCAAGGAGTTAACAAGCCCAGCTATTGGATAAAGAACTGGTGCTGTGCTGGCAAGTTCTGCATTGCTGGTAATGATGTCGTTAGCTAAACCCATTATCTTACATTACATGCGTTTACAAGACCATTACAAAGCAAAGTCTCTATGTGTCAAAGGATTCTTTGGTCTAATGCAGGCCATCTCCCAGTAGAAGCGTGCATTCATACTTAGACAGAGGGATTAGACTTGAGAAGCAGGGCCTGAAATAAACACCACTCCATTTTTCTTTATTCTGTCATGTCCTTTAATTTGAACTCTCGATTGGGTTGTGTCAGCCTACAGCAAATGAATAAGACAGACTCATTCGAACTTTCCATCTTTGACTTCCTTCCCCACCTGGCTTGCCCAGGAATGCTAATTTATCAATTAATTTGAAGAAAGTACAGAGTGGAGACTACATTGCTGGCTCGTGTTCACGTTTGGACAGCATTTTGGTTCTTTTTGTGAATTTGCCATCCTTCTTTTTCTCTGCAGCCTTGATGTTTTAATCAAGAGAGATTGAATTGTTTTCTACGCTGCTTCATTCCTGTGATCTCAAAACCATGGACTGTCCTTCAGATTTTCAAACACAAGTTCAGGATATCACCGAATTGCTAGCGCTTGCTTCAGCTTCGATTTGGCCGACGTGAAGGACTTTGACCTTTGACTTAAATTGCCCAGTTGAAGGAAATTTGACCTTCCTCAGGTTTTATAAACATATCCTTCCATATCATGAATAACGTTCATGCAGCTCATTCATACAGATGCTGCACAAAAGATTTTTAAGATAGGAACAAGCCCTTGAACCTGTTCTGCCATTTAACAAGATCATGGCTAGTCTGTGGCCTTACTCCATGTACCTGCCTTTGGCCCATATCCCTTAGATGAAGGTAAGATGTTGCATTTTCGTAAGGAAAGCCCCAGGGCAGGACTTATACAACTGATGGTAGGCCCCTGGGGAGAGTTGGTGAGCAAAGAGACCTAGGGATGCAGGTATATAGTTCCTTGAAAGTGGCGTCAATGGTAGACAAAGTGGTGAAGAAGGCAATTGGCATGCTTGCCTTCATCGGTTAAATCATTGAGTATAAGAGTTGAGATGTCATGTTGTGGGAGTACAGGATGTTGGTGGCCACTTTTGGAATACTGTGTACAATCCTGGTCACCTTTCTATAGGAAAGATGTCGTTAAACTTGAGGGGGTGCAGAAAAGATTGACACAGATGTTGCGAGGACTGGAGGACTGGATGTTACTGAGGTTTATAAACTCATGAAGGGCATAGATAAGGTGAATAGCCAAGGTCTTTTTCCTAGGGTGGGGGAGTCCAAAGCTTGAGGGCATAGGTTTAAGGTTGTGAGGGGAAAGATTTAAAAAGGACCAGAGGGGTAATTCTTTCACGCAGAGGGTGGTACATGTATGGAATGAGCTGCCAGAGGAAGTGGCGGAGGCTGGTGCAATTACAGCATTTAAAAGGATGGGTATATAAATAGGAAGGGTTTAAAGGGATAAAGACCTTTAATGGGACTAGATCAGACTGGGATGTCTGGTCAGCATGGATAACTCGGACCGAAGGGTCCGTTTCCGTGCTGTTTGACTCTATGACATTTGCTTAACAAAAAGTTATCAATCTCGGATTTAAAACTAACAACTGATTTGCCATCAATTGGTGTCCACGGAAAAATAGCTCCAAACCTCCACCACTCAACCAGTTTAGATTTATTTAAAGCAATTTTAAATTTCAAATTTGATTATTTTTAGTCAACTTTCTATCACCCAGTTATTCAACAGGTTGGACCATGTTTAAGAGAGTTGGGAAATTAGCTGTCCCTCCATTTATCATAACGTTTTGGCAATCTCTTGGCTAGACAGATTTGAAGAAGATTTGAGAAAGTGCAAGAAAATTGAATAATCTGGAGATGGATTTCATACCCAGTTTGAGCTGGGAGTTAATATTCCAGACAGTATCTTGAGGCATCACAAACGTGATCATCAGAGCTCTGCAGTAACGAGGTGGGGTTGGGGGAATGGAAGACTGGGGAATTAGTGAGGAGGTGCATTAGGGTAAGGATTCCCAGTACAGTCCAGCCAACAGTCAATATTCCCAGCTCCTGGACGCAGATTGACTACTCATTGAATGGAGGAGAACAGCCAATTGAAGTGATTAACAGCCTGATCGAAGGTGCATTTTTTTCCAAGCCACCATCATCTTGACAACAATATAATGGCTCCTTCATCATATGGGAAAGGCATCAGCATCCAGGCAGTGTCCCTTTGGGAGCTTAAAGAGCACATGGAAACTAAAGAGTCCATTCCCCGAATGGGGGCGGTCAGGGATCACAATGGAATGTTTACTTCTTGAAGGGGCACCTTCACATTCTTGACCCTTGACCTGCCCTATACGCGCCCGCCTCTCTCGGTTGGGATTGGTGAATCTACAGAACTGTTGACCATCGGATTGGGCCACTGCTTTCGTTGACTGGATGGTGGGTCCAGAAGCAGCCAATTAGTAGACGGCCTCTAGGCAAATTGTTCAGCAAGCTTCATGTTCGATGGGTATGGGTGCAGGACCCGCATTTGGTTCTGCCACTGGGGTACCGAAGCTGGTCTCAAAATCTTGTCGATTGCAGAATGGGAATCGGTGCTTAACGTCCCCATTCATCACTCCTGGAGACAGCTGCGCTGTGTGCCCGGGACTGATTGTAACACCCCCTGACAGTTATGCTATGTCCTCCACCGATTATATTTTGATGGAGAAATAACCCTGCTCTCAATGGGAGACTTTACTGTAGTTCCTGTCAGGGGTAATTTCTTTTACTGCAGTTCATGGAAATGGCTAAGACTGACTTTCATTGCCAAGCAAGCAGTCTATCTGTTGTAAGTCCAACCATAATTCTTTCCTCAACTCATTGCCTGGCACTTTGACATCAACACTCGTTCCAATTTCTGTTATCACCATAACTGGCATTCCCTTGCTAATGGCATTGTGGGTCAACCTACAGCACATGGACTGCAGTGGTTCAAGTTTACCACCACCTACTCATGGGCAACAAGGGACTGGCGATTAACGCCAGCCCATTCAGCAACGTCTGTGTTCCACAAGTGAATTTTTTAAAAAATGAATGGAATGGAAGATGTCAATAACAGTGCTATCAAGCATCACCTGCTCAGCAATAACCTACTCACTGATGCCTAGTCTGAGCTCCACCAGGGCCACTCCGCTCCTGATGTCATGATAACCTTTGGACAAAAGAGATGAATTCCAGACGTGAGGGGAGAGTGACAGCCTTTGACATCAAAGCCACATTTGTCCAAATTTGACATGGAGGAGCCCTACCACACCTGGAATCAATGGGTATCAGGGGGCAAACTCTCCAGAGGTTGGAGTCACACCTGGCAACAGTCATGTCAGCTCCAGCACATCTCTGCAGGAGTTCCTTAGGGTAGTGTCCTTGGCCCAACTATCTTCAGCTGCTTCATCAATGGCTTCCCTCCACCATAGGTCAGAAGTGGGGATATTTGCCAATGATTGCATAATGTTCAGAATCATTCATGACTCCTCAGATACTAAATCAGTCATAGAGTCATACAGCATGGAAACAGACCCTTCATTCCAACCAATCCATTAAACGAAACTAAACTAGTCTCACCTGCTTGCACTTGGCCCATATTCCTCCAAATTTTTTCCTTTTCATGTATTTGTACACGTCTTTTAAACATTGTAACTGTACCTGCAGTCACCATTTTCTCTACCAGTTCAGTCCACACCCAAACCACTCGTTGTTTAAAAATGTGTCCCTTTTAAATCTTCCTCCTCCCACCTTAAAAATATGCCCCCTAGTTTTGAATTCCCCCATCCTTGGTAAAAGTCCCTTGTCATTCACCTGATCTGTGCCCCTCATGATTTTATAAACCTTGATGAGGACACCCCTCAATCTCCTATTCCCCAGTTAAAAAAAGTCCCAGCCTTTCCAGTTTATTTTTATATCTCAAACCTTCCATTCTCAGCAACGTCCTAGTGAAGCCTCTTCTGTACCCTCTCCAGCTTAATAATATCCTTCCTATAACTAGGTAACCAGAACTGGACATTGTACTACAGAAGAGGTCTCACCAACAACCTGAACAACCTCAACACAATGTCCCAACTCCTATGCTCAATGATCTGAGCGATGAAGGCAAGCATTCTAAATGCTTTCTTAATCATCCTGTCTACCTGTGATTCAAATTTCAAAGAATTATGTACTTAAACCCCCAGGTCCCTCTGTTCTACAACACTACCCAGGGCCCTACCATTAATTTTTAAATCCTGTCCCTTGCTTGTATTACCAAAATGCAATACCTCACATATGTCCAAATTAAACTGCATTTGTCACTCCTCAGCTCACTGACCCAATTGATCAAGATTTCTTTGTAATCTTAGATAATCTTCTTCACTGACTATCACACCACCAATTTTGGTGTCATCTGCAAACTTACTAACCATGTCTCCTATATTTTCACTGTGGGGTGGCACGGTGGCTCAGTGGTTCGCACTGCTGCCTCACAGCGCCAGGGACATGGTTCGATTCCCCCCCCCGGGCGACTGTCTGTGTGGAGTTTACACATTCTCCCCATGTCTGCGTGGATTTCCTCTGGATGCTCTGGTTTCCTCCCACAGTCCAAAAATGTGTTGGTCAGGTGAATTGGCCATGCTAAGTTGTTCCATATTGTTAGGTGCATTAGTCAGGGGTAAATATAGGGTGGAGGAATGGTTACTCTTCAGAGGGTCGGTGTGGACTTGTGGACTGTTTCCATACTGTAGGGAATCTAATCTGAAAAAAAAACCTTGTATATAAGCAAAAGTAGACCCAGTACTAATCCCTGTGGAACATGCTGGTAACATTCCTTCAGTCCAAATAAGAACTCTCCACCAACACCCTCTGTCTCCTACCACAAAGCCAATATTGTACCCGAGCTCACCCTGACTCCTATTTGGTCTAACTTTACTCATTAGTCTACCATGCGGAAACTTCCCAAAGGCTTCACTAAACAACGTCTACAACTCTGCCCTGATCAATCTTTTTGGTTACTTCAGTAAAAATTCAGTCAAGTTTGTGAGACACAAACCATGTTGATTAGATTAGATTTCCTACAGTGTGAAACAGCCTTTCAGGCCAGCAAGTCCACACCAACCCTCCGAAGAGTAACCCACCCAGGCCTATTCCCCTCCCTTATATTTATCCCCACTAATACACCTCATACTATGGGTGATTTAACAGAGCCAATTTCCCTGACCTGCACATCTTTGGACTGTGGGAGGAAACCAGAGCAAATCCACACAAACCACTGAGCCAACATGCCGTCTGTTGACTATCCCTATTCAGTCCTTACCTCTCCAAATGCATGTAAATCCTATCTTTCAGAATCATCTCCAACAACTCACCCACCATCGATATCAGACTCATAGTTTTATTGTTTCCAAATTTCTCCTTACAGCGTTTCTTAAACAACGGCACGACATTAGCCACCCTCCAGTCCTCTGTTACTTCACTGATGTTTCGATATGAAACAAATATTTCTGATAGGGGCCCCACAATTTCCTCCCTAACTTCCCACAATGTCCTGGTATACAATTTTTCAGGCCCTGGAGATTCATCGACTTTTATGTTTGCTAAGACCTCCAGTGCTTCCTCTTCTATTAAGAGAACCATTTTCAAAACATCAATATTTATTTCCCTGAGTTCTCTAACCTCCATTTCTTCCTCAACAGTAAAAACTGATATGAAATTTTCATTTACTATCTCTTCCATCTCCTGAGGTTCAATGAAAAGACAGCCTCATTGATCTTTAAGAGGTCCTACTCTCTCTCTCTCAAGTTGTTCTCTTGATCTTATTTGTGGAATCATTTTTGGATTATCTTTAACCTTACCTGCCAAGGCTATCTCATATCCCCTCTTTGCCTTCCTGATTTCCTTCTTCAGAATGTCCCTACACTTTTTCTACTCTTCAAGAGTTTCAGTTGGTCCCAGTTTTCTATATCTAATGTATGATTCTTTTTTATTCTTGACTAGAACTTCAATATCATTATTCATCCATTATTCCCTAATCTTACCGGACTTGTTTTTCATTTTAGCAGGAAGATAATGCTTTTGAACTCTCATTATCACACTTTTGAAGTCCATGTTCAAATGCAACAAGATCTGGACAATATCCAGGCTTTGGCAAACAAGTGACAAGAAACTTCCATACCACACAAATGCCAAGCAATGACCATCTCCAATAAGAGACAATCTAATGACTGCCGCTTGACATGCAAAGGTGTTGCCATCACTGAATCCCTCACCGTGCCTGGGGCTACCATTGACTAGAAACTCAACTGACTCACTGCATTAACACAGTGGCTACAAGAGCAGATCAAAGAGCAAAATGTTGCAATGAGTAACTCATCTCCTGACTCTCCAAAGCCTGTCCACCATCTACCAGGCACAAGTCATGAACGTGATAGCATACTCCTGGCTTGTCTGGATAGGTCAGCTCCAACAACACTCAAGAAATTTGCCACCATCCAGGACAAAGCAGCCCGCTCGATTGGTGCCACATCCACAAATATCCATCGCTGACACTCAAAATGCGCTGTAGAAATTCACCAAAGATCCTTAGATAGCATCTTCCAATCCCACAACAACTTCCATCTGGAAAGGCAAGGGGAGCAAATAGATGGGAACACCATCACTTTGCAAGTTCCCCTCTAAGCCACTCACCATCCTGACTTGGAAATATATCGCCCTTCCTTCACTGTCGCTGGCTCAAAATCCTGGAATCCCTTCCCTTAAGGGCATTATGGGTCAACCACATGGACTGCAGTGGTTCAAGAAGGCAGCTCACCACCATCTTCCCAAGGGCAACTGGGGACAGGAAATAAATGCTGGTCAGCCTGCGACACCCACATCCCACCAGTGAATAAAAAAAATATAAGTGGGAGTAGAAAGAAAATACTTCAAAGAATTCTAATTCATATCCCCTGCTCTGCGCCAAGATTACTGGGAAGATTAATGCTGGTAATTCACACAGTTTGTGTGGCTGGAGCCAGTTTCTCTTTGGTTTGCATCCTGGGTTTTTGGAAACAATATCAGCATGCAAGCTGTGTCTTAACTAAACACAACTTATGAATGTGGCAAAGCTTGAAACAGCTTAATTTACAGATTCTGCAACATGTATAAATTTCTGTTTAATGGGTGAGCAGTTCTTATGGTGCTCCACTGACAAGCAGTGAATATGCTTTCAGTTAGTTCAGTCCCTCACTCTACCAGCTCTCCCCATTACCTCTCCATTGCTTAACTGATATACTTCTGTGAAGCACCTTTGGACAATTGTTATGCACTATATAAATGAAATCGATTGTTCTAAGTCTGGAAAATTTGCTTCTTGAACAATTGTGGATTAGTTTGTTGTTTTCCAATCTCCTTGGACTATCTGAGTAGTAGGGACATGGAATGGCCTGCCTGCAACAGTATTAGACTCACTGTCATTAAGGGCATTTAAATTGGCATTGGACATACATATGGATAGTAATGGAACGGTGTAGGTTAGATGGGCATCAGAGTAATTTCGCAGGTCAGCGCAACATCAAGGGCCGAAGGGCCTGTACTGCACTGTAATGTTCTATGTTCTAAATATCGATCCTCTAGATGTCAATCTGTGCATGACGGAGTTGGCTGTAGAAGTTTATAATTGAAATGGGGTATACGTGTGTTCCTAGTTCTAAAGAGTCTCTGTTAGCATCTGAAAATTTCAAGACAGTTACCGTGTCTGCACTTGAAACCCTAAGAACTCATGATTTCTTTTTACGGTGTAATAGGAAAACGATCAAATGGGAAAATAATTTTTTCATCAACACTACAAATATTTCCATTAATAATATAAATAATAGAAATTATATCTGTTGGAAAGCAACAGGGAACAATTATAAATTTACTACGGTTAATGTCAATGCAATCTAATTTGAGCTTGTAGGCATAAGCAAATTGAGAGTCTTGTTTCTCAAGTGAAATAGCAAGAATAGAGGATATGGAAGCAGGAGGAGGCCATTCAGCCCTTCAAAACTGCTCTGCTGTTCAACAAGATCAGGGCTGAGCTGACCGTGGTTTTGAACCTACTTTCCTGCTGTAATCTTGATTCCCTTAACTAGCAAAATTCTATCTAACCCTATTTTGAGTAAATTCAGCCTGGCCTGTTTTGGGATGGGAATTCCAGAAAGTATCCAAGCTCAGAGAAAAGATTTCCCCTCACATCGTCCTTGAAAGGAAGACCTATTATTTTTATACCATGTCCACCCCATTCCAATCTCCCTTCCACAACAGGAACCATCCTTCCCATATACACCCTGTCAAATTCCATCAGCATTGCCTACATTTCAAGGAAATCACCTCTCATTCTTCTCAACTTCGAATAATATTACCGCCTCAATATTTCTTTGTAAGATAAACCCTTCATCCCCAATAATGCATTATGTGAACATTCTCTGAACTCCACCTAGCACAATTGTATATTTTTCAAATTGAGAGACTAGGACAGTACACAGTTCTCAAATGTGGTTTCACCAAGTCTCTGTACAGCTGCAGTAATAATTATAATCCTGACAGTGCAGAAAGAGGCCATTCAACCCATCGAGTCTGCACTGACCTACTTAAAAGCAACCCTTCCAGTCTCCCACCCTATTTACTATGGCTCCGTCATCGAGCCTGTGAATCTCTAGACACCACAGGGTAATTTAGCATGGCCAATCCAGCTAATCAGCACATTTTTGGATTGTGGAAGGAAACTGCAGTATCTGACAGAAACCCACACAGACACGGGGAGAACATGTAAACTCCACACAGACACGGGGAGAACATGCAAACTCCACACAGACCTGGCTGGAATTAAACACAGGTCCCGTGAAGCAGCAGTGCTAACCACTGAGCTATCTGCCTCGTCTTAAGATTCCAGCCCCTTTGTGCTAACTATCAACACTCCATAGAAATAATCAAATATTTATTTGAAGTAACGTTTGGGTTAGAGTGGGTTTTCACTCAAATTTTCTGCTCAATTCCTTTTCATGTGCACCAATAAAAATAGTGCAACAAATAAACAGATTTCATTTTATGGAGGGGTAATTTTCCACATTGCCCGTGTTGTACCTATACTGGAATAGCTTGGCTAAAGGCACAGAAGGCTGTAGAGCCTTCTGAAACAAAAAGTCATTCAAAACTCAAAAAAACTCACACAGATCTTGTAAAGTCAGCCTCATCCCAAGATGCAACTTTATTCAGAACTAATGGCAGCTGGTGTCTGGGGCAATGAAAACCCTGCTAGAAATGTTTCCTCAGTGTTATGAAGCTGAAGGTGAGTACTATACCTTTAAGAGAGAGTGAATGCTGTTCTGAACTGAGAGTCTACAAGCACCTGTGTATATGACCAAACGGCGGTCCCAGAGAATACTGGGAAATTGAAAATATGTAACATTTGGCTGTGAAATGGATACCCAAGTTTTGGTTGCTGTTTTAATAACAATTTGAATTTAACCAATCAGTTTAGACTATGCCCAGGATACCAAATCCCCATCGAGTTTGAATTTATTGTTTTGTCAACTTTGAACCGATAAGACAATCTGATGTTGGGAGTATAAAAACCAGGCATTTTGAAAATTGCAGAGAGCAACTGCCATCAAGAAACACCCAAAAAATTAGGAAACACTATCTATCAAAGGTACCTTTTTGTATGAAACAAATTTGCAGTAAAAGGAAAGAAGACAATCCAGGGAGGTCTTCATCCGGTCGAAGAAAGACTCTGGAGATGACAGCCGCTGTGTGGTTTTGAAATTACGTTAACGTAATTTTAATCAGTGTCTTATTGGAACAACATATTGATATAGAGTTAGAGGTAGGTAATGTGCAATTAAGAGAATGAGAGGCTTAGAGTTGTGAATAGTTGTTGCTTAACGCTCAATTTTAGAGTTAAAAAAATAAATTCATGTTATTTTCTTTAAATAGTGGAATTTAGAAAATCTGTCACTCATACTTTAACAGATTATTTGGAGAGGTGAGCTTTTCCAAGTGTTTGGTTTAATTAACAGAGGTGTTCACTGCTGTTTTGTAACACCAGCCATCAAGACTTTGCAAAATCTAGCTGTGATACAAGAAGCCTGTGCAACTGAGACATGACTCCTCAGAACCTTAATAATGGTTAATTCTTTGTAAATTAAAAATTGAAAATAAATTATTTCAATCAATCAATCTGTTTGGATAAATTACCATAGTGCCACTGGCTTCTTAATTATCATTGAATCATGATATTGTGCCTGGTAAATACATTGAGATCAGTTATGTTCAATCTTCAGTAATCCACCTGTAGCTGCCAAATCTCCACTTTTATTTTAAAAATCAGAAGCTTGGTTAGTTCAGTTGGCTGAATACCTGATTTGCGATGCAAAGGAGACAAGGAGCATGGTTAGTTGGAGGAATGATACATTGGAGTATGGGAAATGCTGCTGCTTTGTTCATGGCAATGCTTTGGTCAATCAGAGTCAACGTATCAACAAATTGCACCGTTTTCTTTCCATTTGTTTGAAGTGTGGTGAGGATTTGAAACTTGGCAAGTTTGCATTTGTCCTGATGAGTGAAGCAGATAAAACTTTGGCAACATGTCTCTCTTCTGAGCAATATTCAATGAAGTACTTGATTGCAGGACTCTGGGGAGACAGTGGAGGAAATGGAACTAATTGTATCTGATCATTCAATAAGCCAGCACTGGCATGTGGACTGAATGGCCTCTTTTTGTAGTTTAAGGTCTTGTAATCTTTATCTGAGCCTTTCCTTATCGTCAACAATCTCATTGACAATCACAATTCATCCAGGGTCTATTGAAAGCAATCTCTCACAGTCTAAGGGGATTAGTTAGCTCAGCTGGTTTGCACTGCAGAGTGAAAGCAACAGTGTAGGTTCAATTCCCACATGAGATTACCATGATGGACTCTCTTTCTCAACTACTCTCCTTACCTGAGGCATCGCGACTTTGGTTTAAACCACAGCTAGTTGTCTCTCTATTGCGAGAGTAGTCCTATGGTACATTTAAGACTCTAGGAAATCCCTCATGATTTCCAGGGCAAGTGAACAACTCAAAACATCATCATTCATAAACTGGAGTTAGTTAAGTTATTTTGAGGCAAAGAATGAAGATGAAGACAAACAATGGATTAAACCAACAGCAAAATGGAAAAAAAATTAATTAACGGTTGCCACAGTAACACAACTAATTATCACTGGCTGACTGATTATTGAATAAGTACCCAATAAGTTTAGTAGAAGAAGTGTCATTTTCTTTTAAATCTGGTAATTAGCTTTAACATGCAGCAGCATTGGAGCTGTACATAACAATTAGGCTAATTTGCATGTGTTAATTCTTTTGCAACACAATTTACACCTAATTTGCTTATAATGCCATGTGAAAAAAGGTATCCAAAGGACTTGCAATGTGCAAAAAAACCGTGTTTTACCTCAGAACTTAAAAGAAACAGTACGAAAAGGAAGTTAAGACTCAATTGTATCTCCAAATTTGCCACAATTAGGATTCCAAATTTAACAGTAGATACAAAATGAAAGTAAAATTTTACAGTCTTGAAACTTTGTGTTCTACCAAAAGTTCACCAAAGCTCCTCAGACAGCATTTCCAAACCCACTTCCACCTTGAAGTGCCCATCAAGGGTAGCAAAAACATGGAGACACCACCATCCGCATGTCCCCTCCAAGCCACTCACATAAGAGCATAAGAACATAAAAACATAAGGAGATAGTTAAAAGTGGCACAACATCACCTGAAGAAGAAGCACCGCTCTGAAAGCTAATGCATCCAAATAGACCTGTTGGACTATAACCTGGTGTTGTGTGATTTTTAACTTTGTACACCCCACTCCAACACTAGCACCTCCAAAACATAAGCACATAAGAACATATAACATAAGAACATACAAACTTGGAGCAGGAGTAGGCTGTCTGGCCCTTTGAATCTGCTCTAACATTCATAAGATCATGCCTTATCAATTTGTGGCCTCAGCTCCACTTACTCACCCACTCACCATAACCCTTAATTCCTTTATTGTTCAAAACATAACTAACTTAGCTTTAAAAACATTTACTGAAGTAGCACCAACTACCTCTCTGGGCAAGAAATTCTATAGATTTATAACCCTCTGGGTGAAGAAGTTCCTTCTCAATTCAGTCACCATCATGATTTGGAAATATATCACTGTTCCTTCAGTTTCATTGAGTCAAAATTATAGAATTTTCTGGTTTCCAATTCCAAATTCCAATTTCAGTTGTCTCAATGACTGAAAGTCTGTCCCCAATGGCATTGTGGGTCTACCTATAGCATGTAATCCAAGATGGAGGACGGGAAAAATCTCTGGTTGTAAGAGCTGCTCTTATTTTGAGGTATTTTAGGTGTTGGAGGTGATTTCCTCGAATTCCAGGAGCAGCAATTACTGTTTTATATGCTGTTGCATTGTTTTGGAACTTTGGAAAAAAAAATCAAAACAACAGCAGTTTAAAAGGGAGAAGAGCAGACAAAGGAAGCACATGGTGAGGACGGTGCAGGAGAGAGAGACAACCTGCACAGTTACCGCCTTTGCTGTTTGAATTCGTGTATCACTGGACATCGGAGTGCATCTGGGAAAATTAGCAAACAGTGAATTTCACAACTAATCTTGGAGGAACTGTTGGGCGAAGTTCACAGCACAGAATCAGATAAGTTAATTGTTGTTTTAAGTCTGTCCAAGAGAAAGGCTGCAGTAGTGATTTAACTGGATTCTTTCTTGATTATATGTTTTTGGAGATAGGTCTCTTGATTAAACTTAAAATATAAGCCATACCTATTAATTTAACCTGGGGCAGTGTTTGTAGAGGAATAAGATGGTGTTATTTTCTGGGTCTGTAGATTGTGAAAAAGCAACAATGGCCTTTGCAGTGATATGTACTTCTTATCAGATGTGGGAGTTTAAGGGTTACTACGGATTATATCTGCCATAAATGCTGTTAGATGCGAATCTTATCAGATTGAGTGGATCGGTTGGAGAGACAGATAGAAGTGATGAGGAATTTGCTACAGCAACAAGATGTGATGGATGGCAGTTATAGGAAGGGGGGCAAGTCTCAGATACAGTTACATAGATGGGTTAACTCCAGGAAGGGTAAGAGAGGTACGCAGCTAGTGCAGGAGTCTTTTGTGGATATACCCATTTCAAACAGATATGCTGTTTTGGAAAATGTAGGGGGTGATGGATTCTCAGGAGAATGTAGCACAAACAGCCAAGTTTCTGGTATTGAGACTGGCTCTAATGCAAAGAAGGATATGCCGGCTCCCAAGAGATCAATTGTGTTAGGAGATTCTGTAGTCAGAGGGACAAACAGACGTTTCTGTGGCCAGCAGAGAAAAAGCAGAATGGTCTGTTATTTCCCTGGTGCCAGGATCAAGGATGTCTCAGAGGGTGCAGAATGTTCTCACGGGGGAGAGGGGCAAGCAAGAGGTACTTGTCCACATTGGAACCAACGATATAGGAAGGGAAAAGGTTGAGATTCTGAAGGGAGATTACAGAGTGTTAGGCAGAAATTTAAAAAGGAGGTCCTCAAGGGTAGTAACATCTGGATTACTCCCAGTGCTACGAGCTAGTGAGGGCAGGAATAGGAGGATAGAGCAGATGAATGCTTGGCTGAGGAGCTGGTGTATAGGAGAAGGATTCACATTTTTGGATCATTGGAATCTCTTTTGGGGTAGACGTGACCTGTACAAGAAGGACGGATTGCACCTAAATTGGAAGGGGACTAATA